>NC_092333.1:617375000-617702500 GCF_046630445.1 Rutidosis leptorrhynchoides | reverse complement strand
CTAACATTTTTGGTGGTGATTTCGATTAGATCTAGCGCGCACTTTGGTTTATGGGGTTACGGGTAAGTGGTGTGTTCAATATGAAATTCTTCAAATGTTTATAAACGCTAATAAGTATTCTTTTCTTTCCATATTTTCCATAATTCTCATGCTTCGATTTAAATTTTTGTCATTAAAGTTCCTTATATAATTTTATGTTTAATTATTGTATATTTAATGTAATCTTTATACTTTGTTCTATAGCTTATGCTAATTATATTCATTTATGTAATTTTGATGTTGATGTTTGTGTTTGAGTTTAGGTGTATTGTTTGCGAAACTTTTATTTTTTCTATTTGGTGAGTTTTATTGTTTGTTATATTATAAATTGGGGTTGAGATTGAGATCGAGATTCTAGTAATTTTTATTGTTATAGATTGTAATGACGAAAAAAGATGTATCGACGAAGGAACACATGGAGATGAAGAGATTGAGTTGGTAGCAATGAATGAGGAAAACGAAAGTTGAAGGAAAATGAAACTGAGAAGAATACTGTCATGTGCATACTATGGGAGGGGATTTAACTTATTTTATTAACCTTCGTCAATCGCGGGGACTATTTGTACAAGATTTGCAAACCAACGAGGACCGTCTATGAGAAAAAAGTTTACGGACTAAGCTAGATTTTATTAAATAATAATTACCAGTAACAGTGATCCAACATTATTGGTAGTGATTTTGATTAGATCTAGCGCACACTTTGGTTTAGTGTGTTACGGGTAAGATGTGTGTTCAATATTAAATTTTTTTAGCTCATTACGAATTACACAATTGTTCAGACCTGATGATTATGTGGACGGGCTAGTTGGTTTGTTGTTGATCGGATTTTGCTCTTTGGGTAGATTGGTGCGGTTGTGGATCGGGTTTTCTTTCCCGAGCCAGGCCGGGCTTGGGGGGTTGTATATGTCGATAAGTTTGGAGATTGGCAGGGATGCAGATGGGTCGGGTTATGGAGCTCTTGGTTATTGTTGCTTTGGGATTGTTTTCTTTTGATGTACTTGTGTATGTGTATTAGCCAATGTTTGAAGGAAAGGGAAATTGATGAGAATACTCTCACATCCATAACACATCCAAAGCATGTGAGGGGATTTTACTAATTTTATTAATTGTCGTCAACTGCGGGGGACTGTTCGTGCAAGATTTACAAACTAATGAGGACTATTTATGAGAAAAAAAGTGTAGGGACTAAGCTAGTAATTTGAAATAAAACACGAAGACTATTGTGTAATTATGTATTCTTTTTTTTTTTAACATAGTAATCCCATAGTGCTCTCAACAATAATGCTATCAACAATAGGTAAGTTTATGTAAATAATAAGGGATTATCACCAAAAAGCCCATTTTTTTAAACTTTTTTGCGTGAGAGCTCATAAAAAAAAAGTTTGACAATTTGCCCGCGCAAGGAGCAAGATGCATCTTGCTCCCTTGCGTCTTGCGTCCTTGCGACCTTAGTCACACTTGAGAGCAAGGAGCAATGTGCCTCTTGCTCCCTTGCTCCCAGGTGGAAGCAAGGACGCAAGGTGCATCTTGCTCCCTTGCTTCCACCTGGGAGCAAGGTTGCTCCCAGGTGGAAGCAAGGGAGCAAGATGCACCTTGCGTCCTTGCTTCCACCTGGGAGCAAGGGAGCAAGAGGCACCTTGCTTCCTTGCTTCCACCTGGAAGCAAGGGAGCAAGATGCACCTTGCTTCCACCTGGGAGCAAGGGAGCAAGAGGCACCTTGCGCCCCTTGCTTCCACCTGGGAGCAAGGGAGCAAGAGGCACCTTGCGTCCTTGCTTCCACCTGGGAGCAAGAGGCACCTTGCTCTCAAGTGTGACTAAGGTCGCAAGGACGCAAGGCGCAAGGGAGCAAGAGGCTTCTTGCTCCTTGCGAGGGCAAATTGTCAAATTTTTTTTTTTTATGGGCTCTCACGCAAACAAGTTCAAAAAATGAGTTTTTTGGTGATAATCCCAAATAATAATTGTTAGTTCTTTCTGGTTAAGAGAATTATAACAATAAGATTTTATCATATATGTCATAATCTCTAAAATCACATATTACTCACATAAAAAGGTTAATACCACATATATGCCCATCTTAACCTCTAAAATCACATAAATTTACTAAATGAAAGAGGATAATACCACATATGTTCATCTTAAATACTTAATCCTATTGGATATATATCTTTGTAAGTGTCATAATATCAAAGATAACCAATCCAAATCGAAAAACGCCCATATTTATCAATTTCATTAACAAAATCAATAACACCAATCCCCCTAAATATGTGTATTGAATAAAAAAACAAATGTAAACGGTTAAATAAACATATATTTTTATTTATGTTTGTTCAGCTTAAGAAATATTTACTCATGAAGCTTACGAAAACATATGAAATTAATTATGCTTTTTTAGAAGCTTAATGTTGTACAGTGTATATAAATACAATGCTTATATGTTTAATACTACTTCAATTTAAATTTTATATATATATATATATATATATATATATATATATATATATATATATATATATATATATATATATATATATATATATATATATATATATATATATATATATATTGTTTTGTATCGCTCAAATTATACATATATTACATCGCGATATCGGTCCTTTATTGTTATTTACTTGCGGAAATGTGAAAACTTTTGGTGATTAATTGAGATGAAATGGTAATACTAGCTCCAGAGGTCTTTGGTTTAATATTTTGGTTGTTCTCTGCAGAGTATTGATTATAATTAAGCTCAAAGTATGTTTGAACGCGAGAAATTGAAGTTTTACTGAGTCTGGAGCTGATCACGGCAGCAACAGGCTGAATCCCGGCCGTAATACATTGGCAGAAGTTGAAGAAATCGAAATCAGACCAATCTCGGTTGCTACATAAGCATCGCGGTCGCGATGCCTCTTTCCCATCCCCGTCGCGATCCATCTATCACGGTCGCGACGCGGGCCCGATCAGGTTACTTTTTGAGCACTTATAAATTGTTGAGGTTTTTAACCCTAAAGGTGTGTGCAGTTTTCCAGCTACGAAAAAGAGAGTTCTTTGAAGACCTAAACCCTACCATTGAATACTTGCCCATCTTTTACTTCTATTCGATTATTCATAACGTTCGGTACTTGTTTTTATCATCAGTTTATCATTGTAAACATGAATACTCCTTGTTTTTATTGTTTATTTGTTTCTTGCTACCTTAATATGTTAGGCTAAATCAGTTTAGTGTTTGCTTGAATGTGCAACTATGAATATTGGATAGTTCTATCATTTGGATTTAATGTTTTGTGATTGAAATTGATTGTGTATGATTAAAGATCCACTCTTATGCATGTTCTATGTTCTTAATTCAATTACATAGATTGTTAATCGTTTAATGTGAATTAGATTTGAGATGCAATGTATGCTTCAACACTTAGGTGATCTAGACAATTAGTGAAGTGATTGCAAGTGATTGTGTCATTGATTTAATTGGTAATTGAAAGGCTTGTGAACTGCATAATAGTGTAATTATTGTAATTGATTGTGATAATCAGGATTTTACGTGAGTTTAGTCCAAATCAAGTCTCATTGGTTTCTATCAAATATAGTTTAATCTTTTGAAGTGTGTTTATGTGAGTTTACTCACTTTAATTGATTAGAACTTTGTGAGAAGTCATACAACTATATTAAAGACATAATAATCGGTAATAACTGCAAGAACAATCTATATTAGTAGTGAATCATTCAAGTGGACACTGTTTTATCTTTATTGTTAATTCATTTCATTTTACCTCATGTTGATTGCGTGAATTGAAATACAAACCAAATCTCTTAATTAAATCTCTAGGATAATTACTAGTGTTAAGATCTTGATTAAACTGCTCTATGTGGAACGAAATGGTCAAATTACTTATAGATTACTGCATGATCAGGTTATAGTTGCCTGTAAGTGTGTGATAATTGTTAAGTTTTTAGCTAGTTATTTTAAGGTACGATATCACATATCAACTTTTTAGCGCCGCTGCCGGGGAGCGGTTCTACATTGGGATTTTAAGTTTGCTTTTAAATATTCGATCCTGTTGTGAGAAGAAATTCTAACAAAAGTTACTTTATAGTTATTTTATTCGGATTTACGCGTGGTTTTGTTGTAGTGTGATTACAGGTTAGGTACCAATAACTCTGGAACCGTCTAGAGTTTACCATACACTCAGCAAAGCAAAAGAAGAACAGAAAATCGCCGAAGGTTTCACTGAATTACCTTTTTATATTTCGGATTTTGAATATATTAAGAAATAAGAAGTTAACAAGGCCGAGGGAGGAGAAGGTCAGACTATGGAAGCAATGATGAAAGTCACGAGGGCTGGTAATGGACATGCCATTAGACAACCGGCAGTCACCACGGATTTTGAGGTTAAGGGACAGATTATGAATATGATAACTCATCAGTGCCAATTCAGGGGTACACCTAAAGAGGATGCATTCTAGCATCTCCGGAACTTTAAAAGCATTTGCAATTTATTCAAGATTGCAAATGTTGCAGATACGGTTATCTATTTGAGAGTTTTTCCTTGGTCTTTAAAAGACGATGCCAAGGACTGGTTAGAGTCATTGCCCGAAGGTGAGATTGATAGTTGGCCTACAATGGAAGATAAGTTTCTGCAACATTTCTTTCCAGCTTCAAAGGCTGTTAAATTTCAGAGTGACATTAACCACTTTGTTCAGAAGTCAAATGAGACACTTTATGATGCATGGACACGATTTGGTAAAATGCTACGCAATTGTCCTCAACACGGGTTGAACAATTTTAATAAGGTCCAAATTTCTATAAGGGTGTTAATGTGCTGACAAGGAAAGAAATTGATATTGCTGCAGGTGGTTCGTTAATGAAAAAGACTCCGGATGAAGCTTATGAAATCATATCCGAAACTACTACGCATTCATATGATTGACATCAAGAGATGGATGTCTCTAGCTCTTCTCATGTTGCTAGTACCAAAACTAGTGACGAGCTTGCTTCAGTTAAGGCTCAACTTGCGACTTTTAAAAGACATATGGAATCTATGACTAAAGAAATGCACGCGATAAAGGTTGGTTGTGAGTTATGTCAGGGACCACATCTTACAAAATATTGTGATCAAGCATAAATGGAGGAACGGGCTAATTATATGGGTTATGTGAAAAAGGGTGATTTTGCTCTTAGCGAATTTCTGGGTGGAAGGCATTATTTCAACCAAGCGGGTAATACGAGTGGTAACAATTATCAAAATGGTAATCAGGTTTATCAGGGTAATTAGAAGATATATCCGTACAGGCCACCTGGATTTAATAACAGAAATCAGCAAGCACCACCTAGAAATTTTCAACAACCTATGCAACCAGTTCAGCAGCCAGAAAATAAGATGCCTCCGTTGGAAGAATTGTTAAGGGGTTTCATTATGAAAACGGATGAGAGTATCACTGCTTTGAGACAGGATGGTGAATCAACAAAGCAGCAGGTCAGAAGTCAGCAGGCCTCGATTCAGAACTTGGAACGTGATGTAGGCCGTATTGCTCAGTCTTTATCGGAGAGACCACCAGGTACTCTCCCAACTAACACGCAGTCCAATCCCAACAATAAAGGACCGGTTAGAAATGAGCACGTGAACACCATAACCACCTGAAGTGGTTTGATCATTAATGAGGAGACTTTTAAGTCTCCGCCTATTGTTTCTCAAACTGTTTTGCAAGTACCACATGATGAGGAGTCAAAGGATGAAAGTTCTAAGGATGATGAGCCAAAGGCTTAGGAGCATAAGAAAGATGATCCACCGGAGATCATAACTAAGCCACCATTGAAGGTGTACAAAGCACCAATCCCATATCCTAAAGCTCTAAAGAAAGACAAGCTGGCGAATCAGTATAAGAAGTTCTTGGATATGATTAATCAAATCAGCATCAATATGCCATTGGCGGAAGTGATTAAAGGAATGCCTAACTACGAGAAGTTTCTAAAGGACCTATTCTCTTCGAAAGGTAAATATCAAGAGGTGTCGGCCACATTTTTCAATGAGGCATGTTTGGCCATTTTGCAAAAGCAAAAGATGCCTCTAAAATTTAGAGACCCAAGTAGCTTTATTATTCCTTGTCTATTGGGTGATTCGGTAGTGTATGATACACTAGCCGATTTAGGGCCAAGCGTTAATTTAATGCCCTATTCGTTATACTTGAAACTTGGCTTAGGAGATTTAAAACCGACTAGAATGGGAATCCGTTTGGCCAACTATTCTTTTGACACTCCTATAGGTATTGCCTAAGACTTAATAGTAAGAGTTAGTCACCCTTGTCCAAATAAGAAACCATTAGTCTTTCCAACCGATTTTGTGATCCTCGAAATGAAAGAGGACACTAAAGTACCAATCATTCTAGGTCGACCTTTTCTGAACATCCCTGATGCTATTATCCATGTTCAGCAGAACCAACTTAGCATAGGTGTAGGTGACGAAAGAGTGATTTGCCATGTAGACAAAGCCATGAAACAACCCAAGTCCACCGATGATACTTGTTTCAAACTTGATATAATAGACTTGTGTGTTGAGCATGATTTGCAGGAATTCTTGAAAGTTGATACTACAGGTTTTGTTCCGGTTGATAGTAGTGATGATTTCAATTTAGATGCTGAATTTGAGAAGTTGTTGGAAGTAAGTACTGATGATTATGATCTGGAGGAGAAAGTTGATCCCAAAGAAGAGGAACTGATAGAAGAGATCAAAGAGGAGGATAAGTTCCAAATAAAAACTTCTTTGTAAGAACCACCCGTACTTGAACTTAAGGAACTCCCGAAACATTTAGAGTATGCCTATCTTCAAGGTACATCGCAATTACCGGTAATTATTTCTGCTACTCTTTCTGGTAATCAAAAGGGTCGGTTAATTAATTTGTTAAAGGCTCACAAAAAGGCAATAGCCTGGAAAACTACTGACATACCGGGCATCAACCCCTCCTTTTGCACTCAAAAAATGCTCTTAGAGGATGAGTACAAACCTGTTGTCCAAAGGCAAAGGAGGCTAATATAACGACCCTCAAATTTCCAACATTTATATATCCTTTCATCATTTAATTTGCCCAAACAATATAATTAAACTTAACGATTTAACTATAATCAATAATCGTTAAGCGTTAAAAAAATTATAAAAATGTATAAATAACTTTGTGTGATAAACGACAAGTTAATAAAAGATAAAAATAAAGGGTTAGTAAACCTTTGTGAACAAAATAAATAACCTTAAACTTTGTACATTTAAATAATTAAATTTGTATAATTAAGGAACCATTTAAGATAAATTAAAGTATAAGGACTAGAGTGAAAAAGTTAACCCTAATTCCCGTAAACCCTAGCCGAAATTTTAAGGGGTATAATTACCCTTTTGCCCTCCATATTTTCGGCCCAAAATACCTCCTCCACCTCCTCATTTAACCCTAACTTGTTCTCTAAGTATTACTTGTTAAACCCTAATTCTAGAACCCTCCAAACTCTCCTATAAATAGGGACCTAGGCTAGAGCTATTCTTGTACCAAATCATTCTTACAATTCTCTCTCAAATCTCTCCCTCCCTCTCTCCTAATTTTGGCCAAGAAGAATCGAAAATCACCACCCCATCTTCAAGATCTTCAAGTGATCTTCAAGCAATCTTTAAAGGATCTTCATCGCGTTCTTCGTGTTCATCAAGATCATCAAGGTGTTCTTCAAATCTTCAAGGGTTTGATCTTCATCTTCAAGTGTTCATCAACTTTTTCTTGTTAATCTTCATAGTTCTTCATCAAGGTAAAACCCTAGATCCAAAACTCTTAAAGTTTACTTTCAATTCATGTTATATTCATAATTACATTCATACTAGATCATATACAATTATATCGTTCATGTAAAAAAAATATATACATATACATACATATATGTCGATTAAAAAAAATATATAATGTGTGATCTACAAACCCTAAATATTTAACCCTAATTTATTTAAACCTAATCAAATCTAATTAATTGAATATATAGTCACTTATTAAAATTATTTAGAGTATACCAAGTATCTTTAGTTATTAAGCTTGCTAACCTTGTTTTAAGTATGACTAAATTCGTATTTATTAGAATACTAATTTTTCAGAAACTGAAAAAGTCTTATTCTCTTATTTTTTTTGTTCATATTTGGATTCCCCTTTCAAAACCAATCAAAATGCATATAAATATCATGCGATTTGGATTAAAATTGAGTTAGATATGGTTAAAACAATTTTTGAAGTTTCCATATAAAATAAATCCGAACTTTTTCATAAATTTTTATAAAAATCATTAACTTACTTAATAAGCTAACTATTAGACATATTAAATTAATAAATTTATATTTTAAAGTTATCTTGTTTAAATAAATTTACAATATATATACACGACTCATATATTGTACATATATTATTAAAACTCTAAATTAACTTTAACCTAAACCTAATTAATTAAACCTAAACCCTAGGACATTAATTAAACCCTAGTCATTTATTACAAACCCTAATCATTAAAATACCACTTTAATTAACTAACCCTAATTAATGAAACCCTAATACTACTTATACTATTAATTAACATGTATACACTGTTACTATTATTAACACCTAAAACCTATTACTTATATTATAACACGTAAAGACATTTTGGGATATGTATTAGAGATGTATAGATCTTCGAACTTTCTGGACGAATGGTTTCTACGAAACTCTAGGCGGAAGGGTTTGGATTTCCGATTTAAAGGGTCCTATAGCTCAAGCCCCTAGACCTGAAATGGCCATTCGAAGAGAAAGGGGTGATTGGAAGCTTATCTAATACAGCAAGTATCCTAAAATGGAAAACACTCTTAAAGTAGAAACTTTCTAGTTATAGAAACTTACTAAGATAAGAAACCTACTAAAAGTAGAAACTTTCTAAAAATAGAAACTTACTAGGAATGGAAACTTAGTGAAACGAACTATACTTAAAACATTATCATACTTAAACATCTACTTAAACTTGGGCAAAACACTTAACTACTCTTAAATGTCAATAGGTTGACTTTCCTGCTCACTCGTCCAACTTTCTATTCTGAGGAATAACTCTCTCTCTACTTACTAAGGTGAATTCATAGTCCCTCTTTACTGCTAGCAAACTTACTTACTTTACTTGGGGTGAGACACATGCTGTTTTTACTTTTTACACTTTAGACACAAGTACCAAACTGTTAAACTATGCTATACCCGGCTATGTCCGACTAAGTCCCTACTGTGATATTTTTAGTTGCTGCGGCATGCTTAATTATTGGGGGTAGGCCTATCGGGAGTAACGTCCCCGATACATTTGACTAAGTCTTTGTATTACTTGATAATGAAATTTAAACCGACAAGGACAGGCACAACTTGTCATGGGGCAAACTTGAATGTTTAGTCTAAATATCACGCATTGGCATAACTTTTTGATCCTGCAGGAGATCAACTTAAATCTTGTGATCTAAAAACAAAGATAACTACTTTTGTTAAACCTATGATTTCACTCAACCTTTTTGGTTGACACTTTAGCATGTTTGTCTCAGGTGCTGATTGATCAAGCTTGCTTACTTACTTACTACTTATGTGATGCTACTTGGACTTAGGATTAAGAGATATTGCATTAATTATTCTCGCATTCGAAACAATTACTTTATTGTAATTTCCATCATTGTAACGACATTTCATTTTCCGCTGCGTACTCAATAAAGTTTAACTTTATCATTTAGTATTGTTCTCGTATTATAATATGTTGGTTTAATTGATATTAGTGACGTTTCTTCCAGACCCTATCTGGAGGACGTTACAGCTAAACCCGAATATGAAGGACGTTGTGAAAAAGGAGGTAGTCAAGTTACTTGACGCCGGGTTAATCTACCCAATCTCCGATAGCCCATGGGTGAGCCTTGTCCAAGTTGTGTTGAAAAAGGGGGGTACGATCGTCGTACTGAATGAAAAGAACGAGCTTGTTCCTACGCGCACGGTTACAGGATGGAGAGTTTGTATAGATTACCGTCGTTTGAACGATGCTACCAGGAAGGATCACTTCCTGCTACATTTTATCGATCAAATGCTTGAAATATTAGCGGGTAGGGAGTTCTACTGCTTCCTAGATGGATTCTCTGGGTATTTCCAAATCCTGATCGACCCCTGGATCAGGACAAGACCACTTTCACTTGTCTGTTTGGTACTTTTGCTTCTAGCTGCATGCCTTTTGGGTTATGCAATGCACCTGGTACTTTTCAAAGGTGCATGATTTCGATCTTCCACGACATGATCAAGGAGTGTATGAAAGTCTTTATGGACGACTTCTCCGTCTTTGGAGACTCCTTTGATTCATGTCTTGCTAATCTTGAATGTATGTTAATTCGATGCGAGAAAGCCAATTTAGTCTTAAGTTGGGAAAAATGCCACTTCATGGTGAAGGAAGGCATAGTTCTAGGCCATAAAATATCTCGTGCGGACATTAAGGTAGACCAAGCTAAAATTAAGGTCATATCTAAACTACCCGAACCGTCGAATGTCAAGGCCATTCGTAGCATTCTTGGTCATGCGGGTTTTTACCGACGATTCATTAAAAAAATTTCAAAAATCGCCCGCCCCATGACCAAACTTCTTGAGAAGGACACTCCTTCTGATTTTAATGATGATTGTAAAAACGCCTTCTCAATTCTGAAAACCAAGCTCACACAAGCTCCAATAATTGTATCGCCCGATTTCAGTTTATCTTTTGAGCTAATGTGTGATGCTAGGGATTATGCGTTGGGAGCCTTCTTAGGGCAACACCACAATAATCATTTCTGTACAATTTATTACATAAGTAGGACACTAACGGGAGCTCAAATTAATTATACCACTACGGAAAATGAACTTTTCGCAGTTGTCTTTGCATTTGATAAATTCCAACCTTATTTGGTGTTGTCTAAGACCATTGTTTACACCGATCACTCAGCCCTTAAGTACCTTTTTGGTAAACAATACGCTAAGCAACGTCTCATTCGTTGGGTTCTTCTTCTACGAGAATTTAACATTGAGATTCGTGATAAAAATGGGGCTGAGAACCTCGCTGTCGACCATCTTTCTCGACTTGAGAATCCTAATTTGGAAAAAGTCAATGAGTTAAAAATTAAAGACACGTTCCCTGATGAGTTTTTAATGCGGGTCGACAATGACCCGGAAGTTCCTTGGTTTACGGATTACGCAAATTATCTAGCCTCGGGTGTTCTTCACAAGGGGTTTTCTTATCAGCAAAAGAAGAAATTCTTTGCGGATTTGAAATATTACTTTTGGGATCACCTTCATCGTTTTCGTGTTTGTGCGGATCAAGTGATTCACCGGTGTGTGTGTACGCTAAAGAGGCTCAACAAATTCTTGAGCATTGTCATCATGGCCCCACCGGTGGTCACCATGGACCGAGCCATACCGCTAGGAAAGTTTTTGATTCGGGTTTTTATTGGCCCTCAATCTTTAAGGACTCTCATGCATTTGTCCGCACGTGTGATGCATGCCAAAGAACGGGCACCATCACCAAACGTGATGAAATGCCACAAACTGACATACAAGTATGTGAAGTCTTTGATGTTTAGGGAATTGAATTTATGGGTCCCTTCCCGAGTTCTCACAACTGCGAATATATCTTAGTAGCCGTCGATTATGTATCTAAGTGGGCGGAGGCCAAAGCTCTACCCACTAATGATGCGCGGGTCGTGGTGAATTTCTTGAAGAATCTCTTCTCGCGCTTTGGAATTCCAAAGGCGCTCATTTCCGATCGTGGCACCCACTTTGCTAACAACCTTCTCGAAAAGGTGTTACAGAAGTATGGTGTTACTCATAGATTCTCCACCGCTTATCACCCGCAAACGAGCGGGCAAGTAGAGAATACTAATCGTGCTCTAAAACGTATTCTTGAAAAAAACAGTTAATGATAATCCAAAGATATGGCATCGCAAATTAAATGACGCGTTGTGGGCTTTCCGAACAGCATTCAAAACACCTATCGGAACCACACCGTTTTGGCTTGTCTACGGAAAAGCGTGCCATCTTCTGGTAGAGTTGGAACATAGAGCGTATTGGGCGTTGAAGAATTGTAATATGGATTTAGAAATGACGGGTGAGAGTAGGATGTTGCAATTAAATGAGTTGGATGAATTAAGGCTAGACGCTTATGAGAGTTCCGTTCTATATAAAGAGAAGACAAAACGGTGGCATGATGCCTGTTTAGGAGATAAGAAGGAGTTTGCTCCGGGGGATAAGGTTCTTATTTTTAATTCGCGATTTAAATTTTCCACCGGAAAGTTAAAGTCCCATTGGACGGGACCTTATGAGGTCAAGAGAGCATTTTCGACAGGTTATGTTGAGTTAATAGGGAATGGCAATACATTTAAGGTGAATGGTCATCGTTTAAAACTCTATTATGATGGAGTTGTTGTTAACAAGTATGATGACATCATCTTGTACCCGAAAAGTTAACTAACACGGGTACGAGTTGAGTGATAAACTCTTTAATAAATTGTCACACTTGTACTTTTTGTTCATCTAGTATTGCATGCTTAGATTTTCATTTCATTTTCTTTTATTTTATTTTATTACATGAATTTTTAAAATAGAAAAACCATAAAAAGTATAAAACTTTGAAAAGAAAAGCTGGGGCCGGTATCGCGGCTGCAACACATGTTGTCGTTACCGCGGTTCATTCACAGAACATGGGTTGACAGCATAAGGGTCAATCGCGACCTGAATAATACCCATCGCGATCGCGATTCAAGAAATCAGAAAAAACTGGTACCAGGTACCACTTATCGCGATTGGGATATACCCATCCGCTACCGCGTCGCGGCCCCAGCCCAAATTCGTTTTTGCTTTTTATTTGCTGTTTTATTTTCAATATTCACACACGCACATACACCCGTCGAATTTTGAGCTCCCACACATAAACCCTAATCGATTTTTACTTCAAATCAACATCAAATCCATCTTTACTCATGCCTCCTAAGACTAAGGTAATGCTTCTAACACCTATTTTAATTGTAATCTCTTCTAATTGGGTGTTCATATAGGTTTTGTTGAAATCAAGTGTGGGGTGTTAATTGGTTTGATTTAGGCCGAATTTGTTATGTATTATGATTATATAACATGCTAGAATCTAGTTTCATATGCTATTTGTTCTTAAATTGTTAGTTTTGATTCTAGGGTTCTTGAGTATGTAAAAGTTTGGTCTTAATTTTGATTTTGATGTTTAATTGCTATGATTTGATGTTAGTAATGATAGTTATTGAGTTTGTTAGTTGTTAATTGTCATGAATCATTCGATTGCTCGATTTTAAATTTAGGGTTCATGTCAATTTTGGGTAATATTGGTTAGTTGACTGAGTTTGACTCAGTTTGACTTTTTAAATTGGGATTAAATTGTGAGATTTTAATGTGTCTAGTTCATGTGTTATCCGTTAATTTGACTATATCTATGATTGCATGAAAGATCTTATTGGCATTATTGAAGTACGATTTTTGTATGTTTTGAGATGCTGAAGTTTTTGTTGGTTGAATTTATGAACATGAAGATACTTGTCAAACATGAAAGCGAATGTGGAAGTTGGAATATCATTTGGTTTTTAACTAACGCTAACATTTTTCTTTTCTCATTTGGTTTCTTGTGTATGTGGTTGTTTATGTAGGGAACTAAAAGACCAAGTTCTTCATAAAATGTGCCTATGGCACCCATTCATCCGAGGGCTGATAAGCTTCCTAAGGATTTGCATCCTTATTTAGTTTGGGATCGCACTAATGAAAACTATATGGAATGGATGGATGTTTTGACTGAGATAGAGGACTGTAAGTTCTTGTCTACTCGTTATCCTGATTGGGAACCTCTTGAGGATGTTGATTTAGCTGAAGACGTTCATGATATGTTGGTTCAGACAAATATTACAAGTAATCGAGAATGTATTGGGTTTAATGATTGGTATGAATTCTTCCACCTTGATCGTCGATTTACAAAGTTTGGTGTTTAGAGTTCTTTTCAACTGCTAAGTTCGTCCCCACTGCGATACGTAGTAATGATGTATTGATGAATTTTCAATTGAGGGGTCAAATGCGTTCCATGACTATCATGGACATGGCTAATGTACTTAAGATTTATGAGGATGCCGATGTGGATGAGGATACTTTGGGTTATTATTTGGATTCGAGTATGTGTTTCATTGGTTCTTTTGAGCATGAGGTAGCTTGGTACAATATGACTCATAAGCAAAGTTACAAACCGAGTAGCAGCTCCTATACTCTAATTAAAGATAATCGTCTTCGCATCATTCAGCGGTTCATTGCAAATACAATTAATCAGAGATGGCAGAATACCGAAAAATTCAGCATTGCTGATTTGTTTTATCTTAGTTGTTTGCGAGATGATGAGAATGTCAACATTCCCTATGGTGTTGCTAAGACTCTTTACGGGCAGGGTCACAATCTTAAGCCCAACAGCCCGTTGAGTGGTGGAGTTTATGTTACTTTGATTGCTGAGTTTTTGAATCTTTCTTTGACGCCTCTGCATGTTAGGCGTTTTGACTTGTGATTTTATTACGAACCAGTTTAGTGGGATGAGGCTTCATACTGAGGGGCAGTTTACGGGTATGAGAGAGTATGTTGATAGTCGTAGTCGGGATGATCGAGCGTATTTTGATGAGCAGAACAGGTTACTTCGTCAGCATGTTGATGAGGGTTTTGAGTAGACTTAGTATAATCAAGCGGGTATTCGTGCAAATGTGCAATGGACTCAACATTCCTTTGATCTTTACCATCGTGACCCGCAGAACTTCATTCAACCGGTTGCTCCCGGTTGGACTGACTGGGGAGGCCCAGGCTTACCTCGCCCTTCCTATGACTATGATTCGGCCCTTGCCCAGGCTCAAGTCACTCACCAGCTTGTGATGCAGCAATAACACCAGCAGTCTCAGCAGCAACATCAGGATCTAGCAAAACCCCGGACCACATGATGGGTCCTTCCGGGGGTTCTTTTGAGAAGCTTTGATGATGATGGCGAGTGCGCATGTGCGCGCGTGTGTTTGTTAAGACAATTTTTAATTTCTGTTTTTTATTTTGGATGATTGTATTCGATATTTTTAAAAGGGTTAAAGCCATGAATAGGCTATATACTTTCATATTTGTCCCAATGTAAGCTATATACCCCGAAAAATACCAATGTAGGCTATATACTTTCATAAAGTGTACTAATATTAACGAACAAAACTTATTAACTGGATAAATAACTAAACGATGACGTGGCATCCTACATGGAGAATGACGTTGGTGATACATCGCAACAAAACTAAAAGTATATAGCATACATCAGAACAAAACTGAAAGTATATAGCCTACATCGGAACAAAATTGAAAGTATATGACATATTTGTAGCCATATAAAATGCAAAAAAAAATGTTAAATAATTAACTTTACCGGTTCAGCAGGTAACTTGTAAAATTTGTGTACATCGATACAACTTTTAAGAGTATATAACCTACATTGGTATTTTTTGGGGTATATAGCCTACATTGGGACAAAAATGAAAGTATATAGCCTATTTACGGCTTTAACCCTTTTTAAAGCTATGTACTTGGATATTTTGATGGGGCGTTACGGTACCGCGGTGGTACCACCCCATCCTTGCATGCGTGGTTTTATTCTTATTTGCAGGTTATGATGATTCACATGCTGTTAATTTTCAAAGACTGGCATTAAGTTCAGCGATTTTCTGCATTTGATGATAATTGTGTGGTTGATGTTTGAGTGGATGCCGATGTTCTTATGCTGGCAGTAATTTCAGCACCATCGTGCACCGTCTCTCCATGATCTCTGGATCTAAAAATCCTAGTTTCTTTTTCTTTTTCCCTCTTCACTAAAGTCCTCTCGAATTTATCTTCAATTTTCAGATTTCATGTAAGCGAGGGCATTACATGATCTTAAGTGTGTGTGTGTGTGTGTGTGTGTGTGGGGGGGGAGATAAATCTTCGTGGACATGTGTTTCAAACTTGTAAGTAAAGTCTTACAAGTTAAGTGTGATTCTTTTTAGGAATTAAAAATCTTCCTAGCCGGGTTTTAAGATTTTATCTTTAACACTCCAGAGTGGCTCACAACTGCTCGTCAAGGAATTCAAAATCCGCTAAATTTTGGAATTGATGGACCTCTTATTTAGCCACGAGAGGCCTAATTCTACGAACCTCCGTCAATCCTTTCGTCCTACTATGAGAGAAACCATAGAGTTGTGATAGAAAGCTTGATGAGTGCCGGTCATCCTAAGCCCTGATTGACCAATAAAGATGGGGTACCCAGTCCCTAAGCTTTGGCACACTCACCTTAACCTAATTTTGGAATTGACGATTATATTTGGAATCGACGAATTATTGGTGTTTTGGGGGCATGGAGGTGAAAGAGGTATAGCCATAGTGGGTTGATGAGTGGAGCATACTTTTTGAAGGTGTACACTTTATACACGATAGACTCCTTGGCGAACGGTAATTTTTATGATATTCATGACCCTTATTCATTTTGAGTATATTTTATTATTTTCATGGTGATTAGAGCTTATGATATATATGTTGTTGACACTTTGAGTTACTTTGGTGAGTTGATGGCTATCCCGCGAATCCTACATAATTGGTCAAAGCCAAAGAGGTCAAAAGGTTGAGTTTATGACATTTTATACTTGATGATTGATGTTTGTTGACCTTTGCGAAGATGGAGTTGACTTTGACCGGGGAATGGTTGTGATGGGTAGATTTAGGTTTGAATTGTGGTCGATTTTGATGGTTTTTGTTTAAGACTTGATCCTTGTGCTTGTTATGTTGAAGACTACACGATATGGAATTATTGCTTTTAAATAATAATATCGGTATGTCTTGATTCTTTAATTATTGAAGACTTGTCCTAGTTTGTTTATTTCTACATAAGTTGATATTATTTGAAGATAGACTTGCTCGAGGACAAACAAGGTTCAAGTGTGGGGGATTTGATATCGCTCAAATTATACATATATTACATCGCGATATCGGTCCTTTATTGTTATTTACTTGTAGAAATGTGAAAAGTTTTGGTGATTAATTGAGATGAAATGGTAATACTAGCTCCAGAGGTCTTTGGTTTAATGTTTTGGCCATTTTCTGCTGAGTATTGATTATAATTAAGATCAAAGTATGTTTGAACGCGAGAAATTGAAGTTTTACTGAGTCTGGAGCTTATTACGGCAGCAACAGGTAGAATCCCGGCCGTAATACATTGGCAGAAGTTGAAGAAATCGAAATCAGACCAATCCCGGTCGCGACATAAGCATCGCGGTCACGATGCCTCTTTCCCATCCCGTGAAATATCCCGTTCTTATTGATTAAAAACGTTCCATATTAATTGATTTCGTTGCGAGGTTTTGACCTCTATATGAGACGTTTTTCAAAGACTGCATTCATTTTTAAAACAAACCATAACCTTTATTTCATAAATAAAGGTTTAAAAAGCTTTACGTAGATTAAATGATAATCTAAAATATCCTGTTTACACACGACCAATACATAATGGTTTACAATACAAATATGGTACATCGAAATCAGTTTCTTGAATGCAGTTTTTACACAATATCATACAAACATGGACTCCAAATCTTGTCCTTATTTTAGTATGCAACAGCGGAAGTTCTTAGTATTCACCTGAGAATAAACATGCTTTAAACGTCAACAAAAATGTTGGTGAGTTA
The DNA here is from genome assembly GCF_046630445.1 of Rutidosis leptorrhynchoides. Taxonomy (NCBI): domain Eukaryota; kingdom Viridiplantae; phylum Streptophyta; class Magnoliopsida; order Asterales; family Asteraceae; genus Rutidosis; species Rutidosis leptorrhynchoides. Next base: position 617,684,717 of record NC_092333.1, on the reverse strand, counting down.
TAGGTTTAACCGATATATATCAAATCGTAACAATAGACCACAAGATTTCATATTTTAATACACATCCCATACATAGAGATAAAAATCATTCATATGGTGAACACCTGGTAACCGACATTAACAAGATGCATATATAAGAATATCCCCATCATTCTGGGACACCCTTCGGATATGATATAAATTTCGAAGTACTAAAGCATCCGGTACTTTGGATGGGGTTTGTTAGGCCCAATAGATCTATCTTTAGGATTCGCGTCAATTAGGGTGTCTGTTCCCTAATTCTTAGATTACCAGACTTAATAAAAAGGGGCATATTCGATTTCAATAATTCAACCATAGAATGTAGTTTAACGTACTTGTGTCTATTTTGTAAATCATTTATAAAACCTGCATGTATTCTCATCCCAAAAATATTAGATTTTAAAAGTGGGACTATAACTCACTTTCACAGATTTTTACTTCGTCGGGAAGTAAGACTTGGCCACTGGTTGATTCACGAACCTATAACAATATATACATATATATCAAAGTATATTCAAAATATATTTACAACACTTTTAATATATTTTGATGTTTTAAGTTTATTAAGTCAGATGTCCTCGTTAGTAATCTACAACTAGTTGTCCACAGTTAGATGTACTGAAATAAATCGATAAATATTATCTTGAATCAATCCACGACCCAGTGTATACGTATCTCAGTATTGGTCACAACTCAAACTATATATATTTTGGAATCAACCTCAACCCTGTATAGCTAACTCCAACATTCACATATAGAGTGTCTATGGTTGTTCCGAAATATATATAGATGTGTCGACATGATAGGTCGAAACATTGTATACGTGTCTATGGTATCTCAAGATTACATAATATACAATACAAGTTGATTAAGTTATGGTTGGAATAGATTTGTTACCAATTTTCAAGTAGCTAAAATGAGAAAAATTATCCAATCTTGTTTTACCCATAACTTCTTCATTTTAAATCCGTTTTGAGTGAATCAAATTGCTATGGTTTCATATTGAACTCTATTTTATGAATCTAAACAGAAAAAGTATAGGTTTATAGTCGTAAAAATAAGTTACAAGTCATTTTTGTAAAGGTAGTCATTTCAGTCGAAAGAACGACGTCTAGATGACTATTTTAGAAAACATACTTCCACTTTGAGTTTAACCATAATTTTTGGATATAGTTTCATGTTCATAATAAAAATCATTTTCTCATAATAACAACTTTTAAATCAAAGTTTATCATAATTTTTAATTAACTAACCCAAAACAGCCCGCTGTGTTACTACGACGGCGTAAATCCGGTTTTACGGTGTTTTTCGTGTTTCCAGGTTTTAAATCATTAAGTTAGCATATAATATAGATATGTAACATGTGTTTAGTTGATTTTAAAAGTCAAGTTAGAAGGATTAACTTTTATTTGCGAACAAGTTTAGAATTAACTAAACTATGTTCTAGTGATTACAAGTTTAAACCTTCGAATAAGATAGCTTTATATGTATGAATCGAATGATGTTATGAACATCATTACTATCTCAAGTTCCTTGGATAAACCTACTGGAAATGAGAAAAATAGATCTAGCTTCAAAGGATCCTTGGATGGCTTGAAAGTTCTTGAAGCAGAATCATGACACGAAAACAATTTCAAGTAAGATTTCCACTCGAAATAAGATTGTTATAGTTATAGAAATTGAATTAAAGTTTGAATATTATTATTACCTTGTATTAGAAAGATAACCTACTGTAAGTAACAAAGGTTTCTTGAACTTGGATGATTACTTGGAATGGATTTAGAAAACTTCGAAGTAAACTTGCAATCTTGGAAGTATTCTTGATTTTATGAAACTAGAACTTTTGGAATTTATGAAGAACACTTAGAACTTGAAGATAGAACTTGAGGGAGATCAATTAGATGAATAAAATTGAAGAATGAAAGTGTTTGTAGGTGTTTTTGGTCGTTGGTGTATGGATTAGATATAAAGGATATGTAATTTTGTTTTCATGTAAATAAGTCATGAATGATTACTCATATTTTTGTAATTTTATGAGATATTTCATGCTAGTTGCCAAATGATGGTTCCCACATGTGTTAGGTGACTCACATGGGCTGCTAAGAGCTGATCATTAGAGTGTATATACCAATAGTACATACATCTAAAAGCTGTGTATTGTACGAGTACGAATACAGGTGCATACGAGTAGAATTGTTGATGAAACTGAACGAGGATGTAATTGTAAGCATATTTGTTAAGTAGAAGTATTTTGATAAGTGTCTTGAAGTCTTTCAAAAGTGTATGAATACATATTAAAACACTACATGTATATACATTTTAACTGAGTCGTTAAGTCATCGTTAGTCGTTACATGTAAATGTTGTTTTGAAACCTTTAGGTTAACGATCTTGTTGAATGTTGTTAACCCATTGTTTATTATAACAAATGAGATGTTAAATTGTTATATTATCATGATATTATGATATATAATATATCTTAGTATGATGTATATACAGTTAAATGTCGTTACAACGATAATCGTTACATATATGTCTCGTTTCGAAATCATTAAGTTAGTAGTCTTATTTTTACATATGTATTTCATTTTCAATAAACTTAATAATATATTTACTTATCATTTAACATAATTAACCAAGTGTATCAATATCTTAATATGATTCATATGTACCTAGTAAGACGTTGTTATAACGATAATCGTTATATATATCGTTTTGGAGTTTCTTAAATTAATAGTCTCATTTTTATGTATATAACTCATTGTTAAAATACCTAATGAGATACATACTTATAATAAAATCATGTTAACTATATATATATAACCATATATATGTCATCGTATGGTTTTTACAAGTTTTAACGTTCGTAAATCACCGGTCAACTTGGGTGGTCAATTGTCTATATGAAACCTATTTCAATTAATCAAGTCCTAACAAGTTTGATTGCTTAACATGTTGGAAACACTTAATCATGTAAATAACAATTTTATTTAATATATATATAAACATGGAAAAGTTCGGGTCACTACAGTACCTACCCGTTAAATAAATTTCGTCCCGAAATTTTAAGCAGTTGGAGGTGTTGACGTATCTTCTGGAAATAAATGCGGGTATTTCTTCTTCATCTGATCTTCTCATTCGCAGGTGAACTCGGGTCCTCTATGAGCATTCGATCGAACCTTAACAATTGGTATCTTGTTTTGCTTAAGTCTTTTAACCTCACGATCCATTATTTCGACGGGTTCTTCGATAAATTGAAGTTTTTCGTTGATTTGGATTTCATCTAACAGAATAGTGAGATCTTCTTTAGCAAAACATTTCTTCAAATTCGAGACTTGGAAAGTGTTATGTACAGCCGCAAGTTGTTAAGGTAACTCAAGTCGGTAAGCTACTGGTCCGACACGATCAATAATCTTGAATGGTCCAATATACCTTGGATTTAATTTCCCTCGTTTACCAAATCGAACAACGACTTTCCAAGGTGAAACTTTAAGCATAACCATCTCTCCAATTTCAAATTCTATATCTTTTCTTTTAATGTCAGCGTAGCTCTTTTGTCGACTTTGAGCGGTTTTCAACCGTTGTTGAATTTGGATGATCTTTTCGGTAGTTTCTTGTATTATCTCCTGACCCGTAATCTGTCTATCCCCCACTTCACTCCAACAAATTGGAGACCTGTACTTTCTACCATAAAGTGCTTCAAACGGTGCCATCTCAATGCTTGAATGGTAGCTGTTGTTGTAGGAAAATTCTGGTAACGGTAGATGTCGATCCCAACTGTTTCCGAAATCAATAACACATGCTCGTAACATGTCTTCAAGCGTTTGTATCGTCCTTTCACTCTGCCCATCAGTTTGTGGATGATAGGCAGTACTCGTATCTAGACGAGTTCCTAATGCTTGCTGTAATGTCTGCCAGAATCTTGAAATAAATCTGCCATCCCTATCAGAGATAATAGAGATTGGTATTCCATGTCTGGAGACGACTTCCTTCAAATACAGTCGTGCTAACTTCTCCATCTTGTCATCTTCTCTTATTGGCAGGAAGTGTGCTGATTTGGTGAGACGATCAACTATTACTCAAATAGTATCAAAACCACTTGCAGTCCTTGGCAATTTAGTGATGAAATCCATGGTAATGTTTTCCCATTTCCATTCCGGGATTTCGGGTTATTGAAGTAGACCTGATGGTTTCTGATGCTCAGCTTTGACCTTAGAACACGTCAAACATTCTCCTACGTATTTAGCAACATCGGCTTTCATACCCGGCCACCAAAAATATTTCTTGAGATCCTTGTACATCTTCCCCGTTCCAGGATGTATTGAGTATCTGGTTTTATGAGCTTCTCTAAGTACCATTTCTCTCATATCTCTAAATTTTGGTACCCAAATCCTTTCAGCCCTATACAGGGTTCCGTCTTCCCGAATATTAAGATGCTTCTCCGATCCTTTGGGTATTTCATCCTTTAAATTTCCCTCTTTTAAAACTCCTTGTTGCGCCTCCTTTATTTGAGTAGTAAGGTTATTGTGAATCATTATATTTATAGATTTTACTCGAATGGGTTCTCTGTCCTTCCTGCTCAAGGCGTCGGCTACCACATTTGCCTTCCCCGGGTGGTAACGAATCTCAAAGTCGTAATCATTCAACAATTCAATCCACCTACGCTGTCTCATATTCAGTTGTTTCTGATTAAATATGTGTTGAAGACTTTTGTGGTCGGTATATATAATACTTTTGACCCCATATAAGTGGTGCCTCTAAGTCTTTAATGCAAAAACAACCGCGCCTAATTCCAAATCATGCGTCGTATAATTTTGCTCGTGAATCTTCAATTGTCTAGACGCATAAGCAATCACCTTCGTTCGTTGCATTAATACACAACCGAGACCTTGCTTTGATGCGTCATAATAAATCACAAAATCATCATTCCCTTCAGGCAATGACAATATAGGTGCCGTAGTTAGCTTTTTCTTCAATAACTGAAACGCTTTCTCTTGTTCATCCTTCCATTCAAATTTCTTCCCTTTATGCGTTAATGCAGTCAAGGGTTTTGCTATTCTGGAAAAGTCTTGGATGAACCTTCTGTAGTAACCAGCTAGTCCTAAAAACTGGCGTATATGTTTCGGAGTTTTCGGGGTTTCCCACTTTTCAACAGTTTCTATCTTTGCCGGATCCACCTTAATACCTTTTTTGTTCACTATGTGACCGAGGAATTGAACTTCTTCCAACCAAAATGCACACTTTGAAAATTTAGCTTACAATTCTTCCTTCCTCAATACTTCTAACACCTTTCTCAAATGTTCACCGTGTTCTTGGTCATTCTTTGAGTAAATAAGTATGTCATCAATGAAAACAATGACAAACTTGTCAAGGTATAGTAAACACACTCGGTTCATAAGGTCCATGAACACAGCTGGTGCATTAGTTAAACCAAACGACATGACCATAAACTCGTAATGACCGTAACGTGTTCTGAAAGCAGTCTTTGGAATATCATCTTCTTTCACCCGCATTTGATGATACCCGGAACGTAAGTCAATCTTTGAATAAACAGAAGAGCCTTGTAGTTGATCAAATAAGTCGTCGATTCTTGGTAGTGGGTAGCGGTTCTTGATGGTAAGTTTGTTTAACTCTCGGTAGTTGATACACAACCTGAATGTACCATCTTTCTTCTTGACAAACAAAACAGGAGCTCCCCACGGTGATGTGCTTGGTCGAATGAAACCACGCTCTAAAAGTTCTTGTAATTGGCTTTGCAGTTCTTTCATCTCGCTGGGTGCGAGTCTGTAAGGAGCACGAGCTATTGGTGCAGCTCCTGGTACAAGATCTATTTGAAATTCAACGGATCGATGTGGGGGTAATCCCAGTAATTCTTTCGGAAATACATCGGGGAATTCTTTTGCGACGGGAACATCATTGATGCTCTTTTCTTCAGTTTGTACTTTCTCGACGTGTGCTAGAACAGCATAGCAACCTTTTCTTATTAGTTTTTATGCCTTCAAATTACTAATAAGATGTAGCTTTGTGTTGCCCTTTTCTCCGTACACCATTAAGGGTTTTCCTTTTTCTCGTATAATGCGAATTGCATTTTTGTAACAAACGATCTCTGCTTTCACTTCTTTCAACCAGTCCATACCGATTATCACATCAAAACTCCCTAACTCTACTGGTATCAAGTCAGTCTTAAATGTTTCGCTAACCAGTTTAATTTCTCGATTCCGACATATATTATCTGCTGAAATTAATTTACCATTTGCTAATTTGAGTAAAAATTTACTATCCAACGGCGTCAATGGAAAACTTAATTTAGCACAAAAATCTCTACTCATATAGCTTCTATCCGCACCCGAATCAAATAAAACGTAAGCAGATTTATTGTCAATAAGACACGTACCCGTAACAAGCTCCGGGTCTTCCTGTGCCTCTACCGCATTAATATTGAAAACTCTTCCGCGGCCTTGTCCATTCGTGTTCTCCTGGTTCGGGCAATTTCTAATAATGTGGCCCGGTTTTCCACATTTATAACAAACTACATTGGCATAACTTGCTCCGACACTACTTGCTCCGCCATTACTCGTTCCGACACCATTTGTTCCTTTCGTTCTGTTAACCCCTGGTCCGTAGACCTCACACTTCGCCGCGCTATGACCATTTCTTTTACACTTGTTGCAAAATTTGGTGCAGAACCCTGAGTGATACTTTTCACACCTTTGGCATAGCTGCTTCTGATTGTTGTTGTTGTTGCGGTTGTTATTGTTGTTGGGAAGATTGTTGTAGTTGCTGTTATTGTTGTTGTTGTTGTTGTTGTTGTTGTTGTTGGGCCGTTTGTTGTAGTTGCGATTGATGTTGCGATTGTTGGGATAATTGTTGCGATTATTATTGTAATTGCTGTTGTTGTATTGGTGATTCTTATCACCGTTTTCCTCCCACTTTCTTTTGACTTGCTTCACATTGGCCTCTTCAGCCGTCTGTTCTTTAATTCTTTCCTCAATCTGGTTCACTAGTTTGTGAGCCATTCTACATGCCTGTTGTATGGAGGCGGGCTCGTGTGAACTTATATCTTCTTGGATTCTTTCCGGTAATCCTTTCACAAACGCGTCGATCTTCTCTTCCTCATCTTCGAACGCTCCCGGACACAATAGGCACAATTCTGTGAATCGTCTTTCGTACGTGGTAATATCAAATCCTTGGGTTCGTAACCCTCTAAGTTCTGTCTTGAGCTTATTGACCTCGGTTCTGGGACGGTACTTCTCGTTCATCAAGTGCTTGAATGCTGACCACGGTAGTGCGTACGCATCATCTTGTCCCACTTGCTCTAGATAGGTATTCCACCATGTTAACGCAGAACCTGTGAAGGTATGCGTAGCGTACTTCACTTTGTCCTCTTCAGTACACTTACTTATGGCAAAAACCGATTCGACCTTCTCGGTCCACCGTTTCAATCCGATCGGTCCTTCGGTTCGATCAAATTCCAAAGGTTTGCAGGCAGTGAATTCTTTGTAGGTGCATCCTACACGATTTCCTGTACTGCTAGATCCAAGGTTATTGTTGGTATGTAGCGCAGCCTGTACTGCGGCTATGTTTGAAGCTAGAAAAGTACGGAATTCCTCTTCATTCATATTCACGGTGTGTCGAGTAGTCGGTGTCATTTCCTTCAAAATAGTCAAATGGAACAAGTTAATCAAACAGAATATTAAGAGTAGTTAATAGTATTTCGTAGCATAATATGAACTCATTTATAAAAGCTTTTTCTTCATATTAGCGTTTTATAAGTTTAAATTCGGGTAGTACCTACCCGTTAAGTTCATACTTAGTAGCTAATATACAATTCAACTACTACAATTCTATATGAAAAACTGATTATAATAATATTTCGCGTTCAAACTTTTATACAATATTTTACAAACTTACAATTGTAGTGACCCAAACTTTTCCATGTTTATATATATATTAAATGAAATTGTTATTTACATGATTAAGTGTTTCCAACATGTTAAGCAATCAAACTTGTTAAGACTTGATTAATTGAAATAGGTTTCATATAGACAATTAACCACCAAAGTTGACCGGTGATTCACGAACGTTAAAACTTGTAAAAACAATACGATGACATATATATGGTTATATATATAGTTAACATGATTTTATTATAAGTATGTATCTCATTAGGTATTTTAACAATGAGTTATATACATAAAAATGAGACTATTAATTTAAGAAACTCGAAAACGATATATATAATGATTATCGTTATAACAACGTCTTACTAGGTACATATGAATCATATTAAGATATTGATACACTTGGTTAATTATGTTAAATGATAAGTAAATATATTATTAAGTGTATTAATAATGAAATACATATGTAAAAATAAGACTACTAACTTAATGATTTCGAAACGAGACATATATGTAACGATTATCGTTGTAACGGCATTTAACTGTATATATATCATACTAAGATATATTATATATCATAATATCATGATAATATAACAATTTAACATCTCATTTGTTATAATAAACAATGGGTTAACAACATTCAACAAGATCGTTAACCTAAAGGTTTCAAAACAACATTTACATGTAACGACTAACGATGACTTAACGACTCAGTTAAAATGTATATACATGTAGTGTTTTAATATGTATTCATACACTTTTGAAAGACTTCAAGACACTTATCAAAATACTTCTACTTAACAAAAATGCTTACAATTACATCCTCGTTCAGTTTCATCAACAATTCTACTCGTATGGACCCGTATTCGTACTCGTACAATACACAGCTTTTAGATGTATGTACTATTGGTATATACACTCCAATTATCAGCTCTTAGCAGTCCATGTGAGTCACCTAACACATGTGGGAACCATTATTTGGCAACTAGCATGAAATATCTCATAAAATTACAAAAATATGAGTAATCATTCATGACTTATTTACATGAAAACAAAATTACATATCCTTTATATCTAATCCATACACCAACGACCAAAAACACCTACAAACACTTTAATTCTTCAATTTTCTTCATCTAATTGATCTCTCTCAAGTTCTATCTTCAAGTTCTAAGTGTTCTTCATAAATTCCAAAAGTTCTAGTTTCATAAAATCAAGAATACTTCCAAGATTGCAAGTTTACTTCCAAATTTTCTAAATCCATTCCAAGTAATCATCCAAGATCAAGAAACCTTTGTTACTTACAGTAGGTTATCTTTCTAATACAAGGTAATAATCATATACAAACTTTAATTCAATTTCTATAACTATAACAATCTTATTTCGAGTGGAAATCTTACTTGAAATTGTTTTCGTGTCATGATTCTGCCTCAAGAACTTTCAAGCCATCCAAGGATCCTTTGAAGCTAGATCTATTTTTCTCATTTCCAATAGGCTTATCCAAGGAACTTGAGGTAGTAATGATGTTCATAACATCATTCGATTCATACATATAAAGCTATCTTATTCGAAGGTTTAAACTTGTAATCACTAGAACATAGTTTAGTTAATTCTAAACTTGTTCGCAAATAAAAGTTAATCCTTCTAACTTGACTTTTAAAATCAACTAAACACATGTTCTATATCTATATGATATGCTAACTTAATGATTTAAAACCTGGAAACACGAAAAACACCGTAAAACCGGATTTACGCCGTCGTAGTAACACCGCGGGCTGTTTTGGGTTAGTTAATTAAAAACTATGATAAACTTTGATTTAAAAGTTGTTATTCTGGGAAAATTATTTTTATTATGAACATGAAACTATATCCAAAAATTATGGTTAAACTCAAAGTGGAAGTATGTTTTCTAAAATGGTCATCTAGAAGTCGTTCTTTCGACTGAAATGACTACCTTTACAAAAACGACTTGTAACTTATTTTTCCGACTATAAACCTATACTTTTTCTGTTTAGATTCATAAAATAGAGTTCAATATGAAACCATAGCAATTTGATTCACTCAAAATGGATTTAAAATGAAGAAGTTATGGGTAAAACAAGATTGGATAATTTTTCTCATTTTAGCTACGTGAAAATTGGTAACAAATCTATTCCAACCATAACTTAATCAACTTGTATTGTATATTATGTAATCTTGAGATACCATAGACACGTATACAATATTTTGACCTATCATGTCGACACATCTATATATATTTCGGAACAACCATAGACACTCTATATGTGAATGTTGGAGTTAGCTATATAGGGTTGAGGTTGATTACAAAATATATATAGTTTGAGTTGTGATCAATACTGAGAAACGTATACACTGGGTCGTGGATTGATTCAAGATAATATTTATCGATTTATTTCTGTACATCAAACTGTGGACAACTAGTTGTAGGTTACTAACGAGGACAGCTGACTTAATAAACTTAAAACATCAAAATATATTAAAAGTGTTGTAAATATATTTTGAACATACTTTGATATATATGTATATATTGTTATAGGTTCGTGAATCAACCAGTGGCCAAGTCTTACTTTTCGATGAAGTAAAAATCTGTGAAGGTGAGTTATAGTCCCACTTTTAAAATCTAATATTTTTGGGATGAGAATACATGCAGGTTTTATAAATGATTTACAAAATAGACACAAGTACGTGAAACTACATTCTATGGTTGAATTATCGAAATCGAATATGCCCCTTTTTATTAAGTCTGGTAATCTAAGAATTAGGGAACAGACACCCTAATTGATGCGAATCCTAAAGATATCATATCCGAAGGGTGTCCCGGAATGATGGGGATATTCTTATATATATGCATCTTGTTAATGTCGGTTACCAGGTGTTCACCATATGAATGATTTTTATCTCTATGTATGGAATGTGTATTGAAATATGAAATCTTGTGGTCTATTGTTACGATTTGATATATATAGGTTAAACCTATAACTCACCAACATTTTTGTTGACGTTTAAAGCATGTTTATTCTCAGGTGAATACTAAGAGCTTCCGCTGTTGCATACTAAAATAAGGACAAGATTTGGAGTCCATGTTTGTATGATATTGTGTAAAAACTGCATTCAAGAAACTGATTTCGATGTAACATATTTGTATTGTAAACCATTATGTAATGGTCGTGTGTAAACAGGATATTTTAGATTCTCATTATTTGATAATCTACGTAAAGCTTTTTAAACCTTTATTTATGAAATAAAGGTTATGGTTTGTTTTAAAAATGAATGCAGTCTTTGAAAAATGTCTCATATAGAGGTCAAAATCTCGCAACGAAATCAATTAATATGGAACGTTTTTAATCAATAAGAACGGGACATTTCAGTTGGTATCCGAGCGTTGGTCTTAGAGAACCAGAATTTTGTATTAGTGTGTCTTATCGAGTTTGTTAGGATGCATTAGTGAGTCTGGACTTCGACCGTGTTTACTTGAAAAATGATTGCTTAACAAATTTTGTTGGAAACTATATATTTTTAACATATGAATATTATGTGATATATTAATCTCTTAACGCGTTTGATATTATGTGATAGATTTCTACCTCTAGAACAAGTCCCATTGACTCACCTAATAATAATGAAGAGTCAAATGTAAATTGGAATGATTCGTGGACTGATTCACAAGTTCCCGAAGAGGAACCGGAAGAAGAGTCGGAACCGGAAGAAGAATCAGAACCGGAAGAGGAGGAACCGGAGGAGGAAATAGAACCGGTGGGGGAAATTATAAAACGGTTAAGTAAAATAAAATCCTCAACCAACCGATCAAGGTTAATTAAGGTCAATGGTGTTTCCGCCAAGGAAGTAAAATATTGGGAGGATTACCAATTCTCCGATGAATCGGATTCCGACGAGAATTCCGATGATGTTATAGAAATTACCCCAACTGAATTTAAAAAGGTAAAAGAAAATAATAAGGGAAAGGGCATAAAAATATAGAAATCTAATTCCAACCCCGATGAACTTTATATGTATCGTCAACCCCCGAAGCCCTTAAGTTGTAATAATGACCCGGGAACCTCTAAACCACCAGGTTTTTCTAAAACAATGTGGAAAACGACGGCTCGTATTAGGGGAACATCATATATCCCTAGAAACTTGGCAAAACAAACCAAAACCGAAGAAGAAGAAACGAGCGAGTCGGAATAAGATAGTTGTATTCGTGTGGTGTAATATATGTAATATAGTGTGCTTATGCTTTATGATATATGTAAAAATTGCTTGTATTAATAAGTAATTTTTTTTATGAATCTAACTCTTGTCTATTTTATAGTTTAAAAACACAAAATGGATAGACAACCCAATATTTTAAGAGACCTACCCGGAGACATGATTGATGAAATCTTGTCTAGAGTCGGTCAGAATTCCTCGGCACAACTATTTACGGCGAAATCAGTTTGTAAGACATTCGAAGAACGTTCCAAGAATGTCTTGGTTTATAAGAGACTTTCGTTTGAAAGATGGGGGATATCACATTGGGAAACCCATAAGTTACGATGTGTTTACTTTGACGCATATATTGCGGGGAACCCAAATGCTATTTTACGCAACGGGTTAAGAAATTATTTTGACTCAATGTATCCGAATATAGGACTTCATGATTTAGAAAAAGCGGCTAACATGCAACATAAAGAAACATGCTATGCTTACGGGTTAGTAATGTTCGCTTCTCACCAAAGTGAGAATAAGAACATCGGGCTACAACTATTAAACAAAACGTTCCCACAAGTAACGGAGTCGGTAATTGGGGTAAGAAATGAGGTTTTTAGATTGTTACGGGACTGTTGGACATTATGTAACCCTCGTCCCTTTGACGACATTACAACACGCTGTCTTATCAATGGCCATAACGGTTATGTTCCACAAGACCAAGGATGGGAAGTAGTCCTAGTAAAACCAGAATGCATGACTTGTTTCTGGATGTATGAATTACGTGTCTTTATTGCCTTTGCTGAACGACTTGTGTACTAGCTAGAATTATCTTCACAACTATCTTGTATCAAAGTTATTGTGTGCTATATTCATGCTTTATGTAAAATAAGCGGTATTGTAAGTTTGTAAAATATTTTATAAAAGTTTGAACGCGAAATATTATTATAATCAGTTTTTCATATAGAATTGTAGTAGTTGAATTGTATATTAGCTACTAAGTATGAACTTAACGGGTAGGTACTACCCGAATTTAAACTTATAAAACGCTAATATGAAGAAAAAGCTTTTATAAATGAGTTCATATTATGCTACGAAATACTATTAACTACTCTTAATATTCTGTATGATTAACTTGTTCCATTTGACTATTTTGAAGGAAATGGCACCGACTACTCGACACACCGTGAATATGAATGAAGAGGAATTCCGTACTTTTCTAGCTTCAAACATAGCCGCAGTACAGGCTGCGCTACATACCAACAATAACCTTGGATCTAGCAGTACAGGAAATCGTGTAGGATGCACCTACAAAGAATTCACTGCCTGCAAACCTTTGGAATTTGATGGAACCGAAGGACCGATCGGATTGAAACGGTGGACCGAGAAGGTCGAATAGGTGTTTGCCATAAGTAAGTGTACTGAAGAGGACAAAGTGAAGTACGCTATGCATACCTTCACAGGTTCTGCGTTAACATGGTGGAATACCTATCTAGAGCAAGTGGGACAAGATGATGCGTACGCACTACCGTGGTCAGCATTCAAGCACTTGATGAACGAGAAGTACCGTCCCAGAACCGAGGTCAATAAGCTCAAGACAGAACTTAGAGGGTTACGAACCCAAGGATTTGATATTACCACGTACGAAAGACGATTCACAGAATTGTGCCTATTGTGTCCGGGAGCGTTCGAAGATGAGGAAGAGAAGATCGACATGTTTGTGAAAGGATTACCGGAAAGAATCCAAGAAGATATAAGTTCACACGAGCCCGCCTCCATACAACAGGCATGTAGAATGGCTCACAAACTAGTGAACCAGATTGAGGAAAGAATTAAAGAACAGACGGCTGAAGAGGCCAATGTGAAGCAAGTCAAAAGAAAGTGGGAGGAAAACGGTGATAAGAATCACCAATACAACAACAACAGTAATTACAATAATAATCGCAACAATTATCCCAACAATCGCAACATCAATCGCAACTACAACAAACAACAACAACAACAACAACAACAACAACAACAACAACAACAACAACAGCAACTACAACAATCATCCCAACAATAATAACAACCGCAACAACAACAACAATCAGAAGCAGCTATGCCAAAGGTGTGAAAAGTATCACTCGGGGTTCTGCACCAAATTTTGCAACAAGTGTAAAAGAAATGGTCATAGCGCGGCAAAGTGTGAGGTCTACGGACCAGGGGTTAACAGAACGAAAGGAACAAATGGTGTCGGAACGAGTAATGGCGGAGCAAGTAGTGTCGGAGCAAGTTATGCCAATGTAGTTTGTTATAAATGTGGAAAACTGGGCCACATTATTAGAAATTGCCCGAACCAGGAGAACACGAATGGACAAGGCCGCGGAAGAGTTTTCAATATTAATGCGGCAGAGGCACAAGAAGACCCGGAGCTTGTTACGTGTACGTTTCTTATTGACAATAAATCTGCTTACGTTTTATTTGATTCGGGTGCGGATAGAAGCTATATGAGTAGAGATTTTTGTGCTAAATTAAGTTGTCCATTGACGCCGTTGGATAGTAAATTTTTACTCGAATTAGCAAACGGTAAATTAATTTCAGCAGATAATATATGCCGGAATCGAGAAATTAAACTGGGTAGCGAAATATTTAAGATTGATTTGATGCCAGTAGAGTTAGGGAGTTTTGATGTAATAGTTGGCATGGACTGGCTGAAGAAGGTGAAAGCAGAGATCGTATGTTATAAAAATGCGATTCGCATTGTACGAGAAGAAGGAGAACCCTTAATGGTGTACGGAGAAAAGGGCAACATGAAGCTACATCTTATTGGTAATTTGAAGGCACAAAAACTAATAAGAAAAGGTTGCTATGCTGTTCTAGCACACGTCGAGAAAGTACAAACTGAAGAAAAGAGCATCAATGATGTTCCCGTCGCAAAAAGAATTTCCCGATGTATTTCCGAAAGAATTACCGGGACTACCTCCATATCGATCTGTTGAATTTCAAGTAGATCTTGTACCAGGAGCTGCACCAATAGCTCGTGCTCCTTATAGACTCGCACCCAACGAGATGAAAGAACTGAAAAAGCCAACTACAAGAACTATTAAAACATGGTTTCATTCGACCAAGCACATCACCATGGGGAGCTCCTGTTTTGTTTGTCAAGAAGAAGGATGGTACATTTAGGTTGTGTATTGACTACAGAGAGTTGAACAAACTTACCATCAAAAACCGTTATCCACTGCCGAGAATTGACGACTTATTTGATCAACTACAAGGCTCGTCGGTTTATTCGAAGATCGATTTACGTTCTGGATATCATCAAATGCGAGTAAAGGAGGATGATATTCCAAAAACTGCTTTTAGGACGCGTTATGGTCATTACGAGTTAATGGTTATGCCGTTTGGATTGACTAACGCACCAGCTGTGTTCATGGACCTTATGAACCGAGTGTGTGGGCCATATCTTGACAAGTTTGTCATTGTTTTCATCGATGACATACTTATTTACTCAAAGAATGATCAAGAGCACGAAGAACATTTGAGAAAAGTGCTAGAAGTATTGAGGAAAGAAAAACTGTACGCTAAGTTTTCAAAGTGTGCATTTTGGTTGGAAGAAGTTCAATTCCTCGGTCACATAGTGAACAAAGAAGGTATCCAGGTAGACCCGGCAAAGATTGAAACCTTTGAAAAGTGAGAAACCCCAAAAACTCCGAAGCATATACGTCAATTTTTAGGATTAGCTGGTTACTACAGAAGATTCATCCAAGATTTCTCCAAAATAGCAAAACCCTTGACTGCATAAACGCATAAAGGGAAGAAATTTGAATGGAAGGATGAACAAGAAAAAGCGTTTCAATTATTGAAGAAAAAGCTAACTACGGCACCTATATTGTCATTGCCTGAAGGGAATGATGATTTTGTGATTTATTGTGATGCATCAAAGCAAGGTCTCGGTTGTGTATTAATGCAACGAACGAAGGTGATTGCTTTTGCGTCTAGACAATTGAATATTCACAAGCAAAATTATATGACGCATGATTTGGAATTAGGCGCGGTTGTTTTTGAATTAAAGACTTGGAGGCACTACTTATATGGGGTCAAAAGTATTATATATACCGACCACAAAAGTCTTCAACACATATTTAATCAGAAACAACTGAATATGAGGCAGCGTAGGTGGATTGAATTGTTGAATGATTACGACTTTGAGATTCGTTACCACCCGGGGAAGGCAAATGTGGTAGCCGATGCCTTGAGCAGAAAGGACAGAGAACCCATT
Source organism: Rutidosis leptorrhynchoides (assembly GCF_046630445.1). Taxonomy (NCBI): domain Eukaryota; kingdom Viridiplantae; phylum Streptophyta; class Magnoliopsida; order Asterales; family Asteraceae; genus Rutidosis; species Rutidosis leptorrhynchoides. The sequence continues at coordinate 617,668,320 of NC_092333.1, read as the reverse complement.
CGAGTAAAATCTATGAATATAATGATTCACACTAACCTTACTACTCAAATAAAGGAGGCGCAACAAGGAGTTTTAAAAGAGGGAAATTTAAAGGATGAAATACCCAAAGGATCGGAGAAGCATCTTAATATTCGGGAAGACGGAACCCGGTATAGGGCTGAAAGAATTTGGGTACCAAAATTTGGAGATATGAGAGAAATAGTACTTAGAGAAGCTCATAAAACCAGATACTCAATACATCCTGGAACTGGGAAGATGTACAAGGATCTCAAGAAATATTTTTGGTGGCTGGGTATTGTAGTGACCCGAACTTTTCCATGTTTATATATATTAATTGAGATTGATATTTACATGATTAAATGTTTCCAACATGTTAAGCAATCAAACTTGTTAAAACTTGATTAATTGAAATATGTTTCATATAGACAATTGACCACCCAAGTTGACCGGCGATTCACGAACGTTAAAACTTGTAAAAACGACATGATGATATATATATGGATATACATATGGTTAACATGAGATTATGATAAGTAAGTATCTCCATAAGTATATTAACAATGAGTTATATACATATAAACAAGACTACTAACTTAAGGATTTCGAAACGAGACATATATGTAACGATTATCGTTGTAACGACATTTAAATGTATACATATCATATTAAGATATATTAATATATCATAATATCATGATAATATAATAATTTAACATCTCATTAGATATAATAAACAATGGGTTAACAACATTAATTGAGATCGTTAACTTAAAGGTTTCAAAACAACACTTACATGTGACGACTAACGATGACTTAACAACTCAGTTAAAATGTATATACATGTAGTGTATTTAGATGTATTAAAATACTTTTGGAAGAGCTCAAGACATATATCAAAACACTCATACTTAACTAAAATGGTTACAGTTACTTTCCCATTCTTTTCTTTCATCAAGAATTCTAGTCGTATTCTTACCCGTATTATACACAGCTTCAAAACGTACTTACTATGGGTATATACCAATAGGAACTAGTATGGGATTCCACTCTTGATTATGTCATGTATGAATAATCAATTTTAACTTCTACCATGAGCTAGTCAACTAGCTAGAACTCCTTTTAACCCCACTCTACACTCACCAATTACCACTCATCATTCACTCCATTTCACTTCCAATTCTCTTTCTAATTCTCTCTCAACACACACACACTATTATGAACGTATTTTTCCAGTAGTTAATCATCATCTTCATCAAAAATCACTTCAAGAATCAAGCTATAATCATCATAGGAAGAACATTTCAAAAATCCCTTCAAGTTTACTAATTTACTTCCAAGCTTTCTAATCCATTCCAAGTAATCATCTAAGATCAAGAAACCTTTGTTATATATAGTAGGTTATCTTTCTTATTCAAGGTAATATTCATATTCAAACTTTGATTCAATTTCTATAACTATAAACTATCTTAATTCGAGTAAAAATCTTACTTGAACTTGTTTTTGTGTCATGATCCTACTTCAAGAACTTTCAAGCCATTCAAGATCCTTTGAAGCTAGATCATTTCTTGTCACTTCCAGTAGGTTTACCTACTAAACTTGAGGTAGTAATGATGTTCATAACATCATTCGATTCATATATATAAAACTATCTTATTCGAAGATTTAAACTCGTAATCACTAGAACATAGTTTAGTTAATTCTAAACTTGTTCGCAAACAAAAGTTAATCCTTCTAACTTGACTTTTAAAATTAACTAAACACATGTTCTATATCTATATGATATGCTAACTTAATGATTTAAAACCTGGAAACACGAAAAACACCGTAAAATCGGATTTACGCCGTCGTAGTAACACCGCGGGCTGTTTTGGGTTAGTTAATTAAAAACTATGATAAACTTTGATTTAAAAGTTGTTATTCTTAGAAAATGATTTTTATTATGAACATGAAACTATATCCAAAAATTATGGTTAAACTCAAAGTGGAAGTATGTTTTCTAAAATGGTCATCTAGACGTCGTTCTTTCGACTGAAATGACTACCTTTACAAAAACGACTTGTAACTTATTTTTCCAACTATAAACCTATACTTTTTCTGTTTATATTCATAAAATAGAGTTCAATATGAAATCATAGCAATTTGATTCACTCAAAACGGATTTAAAATGAAGAAGTTATGGGTAAAACAAGATTGGATAATTTTTCTCATTTTAGCTACGTGAAAATTGGTAACAAATCTATTCCAACCATAACTTAATCAACTTGTATTATATATTATGTAATCTTGAGATACCATAGACACGTATTTAATGTTTCGACCTATCATGTCGACACATCTATATATATTTCGGAACAACCATAGACACTCTATATGTGAATGTTGGAGTTAGCTATACAGGGTTGAGGTTGATTCCAAAATATATATAGTTTGAGTTGTGATCAATACTGAGATACGTATACACTGGGTCGTGTATTGATTCAAGATAATATTTATCGATTTATTTCTGTACATCTAACTGTGGACAACTAGTTGTAGGTTACTAACGAGGACAGCTGACTTAATAAACTTAAAACATCAAAATATATTAAAAGTGTTGTAAATATATTTTGAACATACTATAATATAGATGTATATATTGTTATAGGTTCGTGAATCAACAATGGCCAAGTCTTACTTCTCGACGAAGTAAAAATCTGTGAAAGTGAGTTATAGTCCCACTTTTAAATTCTAATATTTTTGCGATGAGAATACATGCAGGTTTTATAAATGATTTACAAAATAGACACAAGTACGTGAAACTACATTCTATGGTTGAATTATCGAAATCGAATATGCCCCTTTTTATTAAGTCTGGTAATTTAAGAATTAGGGAACAGACACCCTAATTGACGCGAATCCTAAAGATAGATCTATTGGGCCTAACAAACCCCATCCAAAGTACCGGATGCTTTAGTACTTCGAAATTTATATCATATCCGAAGGGTGTCCCGGAATGATGGGGATATTCTTATATATGCATCTTGTTAATGTCGGTTACCAGGTGTTCACCATATGAATGATTTTTATCTCTATGTATGGGATGTGTATTGAAATATGAAATCTTGTGGTCTATTGTTACGATTTGATATATATAGGTTAAACCTATAACTCACCAACATTTTTGTTGACGTTTAAAGCATGTTTATTCTCAGGTGAATATTAAGAGCTTCCGCTGTTGCATACTAAAATAAGGACAAGATTTAGAGTCCATGTTTGTATGATATTGAGTAAAAACTGCATTCAAGAAACTGATTTCGATGTAACATATTTGTATTGTAAACCATTATGCAATGGTCGTGTGTAAACAGGATATTTTAGATTATCATTATTTGATAATCTACGTAAAGCTTTTTAAACCTTTATTTATAAAATAAAGGTTATGGTTTGTTTTAAAAATGAATGCAGTCTTTGAAAAACGTCTCATATAGAGGTCAAAACCTCGCAACGAAATCAATTAATATGGAACGTTTTTAATCAATAAGAACGGGACATTTCAGTTGGTATCAGAGCGTTGGTCTTAGAGAACCAGAAAATTTGCATTAGTGTGTCTTATCGAGTTTGTTAGGATGCATTAGTGAGTCTGGACTTCGACCGTGTTTTCTTTAAAAATAATTGCTTAACATTTTTGTTGGAAACTATATATTTTTAACACATGAATATTATGTGATATATTAATCTCTTAACGTGTTTGATATTATGTGATAGATGTCTACCTCTAGAACAAGTCCCATTGACTCACCTAATAATAATGAAGAGTCAAATGTAAATGGGAATGATTCGTGGACTGATTCACAAGTTCCCGAAGAGGAACCGGAAGAAGAGTCGGAACCGGAAGAAGAGTCGGAACCGGAAGAAGAATCGGAACCGGAAGAAGAATCGGAACCGGAAGAAGAAATAGAACCGGTGGGGGAAATAATAAAACGGTTAAGTAAAAGAGAATCCTCAACCAACCGACCAAGGTTAATTATGGTCAATGGTGTTTCCGCCAAGGAAGCAAAATATTGGGAGGATTACCAATTCTCCGATGAATCGGATTCCGACGAGAATTCTGATGATGTTATAGAAATTACCCCAACTGAATTTAAAAAGGCAAAAGAAAATAATAAGGGAAAGGGCATAAAAATAGAGAAATCTAATTCCAACCCCGATGAACTTTATATGTATCGTCAACCCCCGAAGTCCTTAAGTTGTAACAATGACCCGGGAACCTCTAAACCACCAGGTTTTTCTAAACCAATGTGGACAACGACGGATCGTATTAGGGGAACATCATATATCCCTAGAAACTTGGCAAAACGAACCAAAACCGAACAAGAAGAAACGAGCGAGTCGGAATAAGATAGTTGTATTCGTGTGGTGTAATATATGTAATATAGTGTGCTTATGCTTTATGATATATGTAAAAATTGCTTGTATTAATAAGTATTTTTTTTTATGAATCTAACTCTTGTCTATTTTACAGTATAAAAACACAAAATGGATAGACAACCCAATATTTTTAGAGACCTACCCGGAGACATGATTGATGAAATCTTGTCTAGAGTCGGTCAGAATTCCTCGGCACAACTATTTAAGGCGAGATCAGTTTGTAAGACATTCGAAGAACGTTCCAAGAATGTCTTGGTTTATAAGAGACTTTCGTTCGAAAGATGGGGGATATCACATTGGGAAACCCATAAGTTACGATGTGTTTACTTTGACGCATATATTGCGGGGAACCCAAATGCTATTTTACGCAACGGGTTAAGAAATTATTTTGACTCAGTGTATCCGAATATAGGACTTCATGATTTAGAAAAAGCGGCTAACATGCAACATAAAGAAGCATGCTATGCTTACGGGTTAGTAATGTTCGCTTCTCACCAAAGTGAGAATAAGAACATCGGGCTACAACTATTAAACAAAACGTTCCCACAAGTAACGGAGTCGGTAATTGGGGTAAGAAATGAGGTTTTTAGATTGTTACGGGACTGTTGGACATTATGTAACCCTGGTCCCTTTGACGACATTACAACACGCTGTCTTATCAACGGCCATAACGGTTATGTTCCACAAGACCAAGGATGGGAAGTAGTCCTAGTAAAACCAGAATGCATGACTTGTTTCTGGACGTATGAATTACGTGTCTTTATTGCCTTTGCTGAACGACTTGTGTACTAGCTAGAATTATCTTCACAACTATCTTGTATCAAAGTTATTGTGTGCTATATTCATGCTTTATGTAAAATAAGCGGTATTGTAAGTTTGTAAAATATTGTATAAAAGTTTGAACGCGAAATATTATTATAATCAGTTTTTCATATAGAATTGTAGTAGTTGAATTGTATATTAGCTACTAAGTATGAACTTAACGGGTAGGTACTACCCGAATTTAAACTTATAAAATGCTAATATGAAGAAAAAGCTTTTATAAATGAGTTCATATTATGCTACGAAATACTATTAACTACTCTTAATATTCTGTATGATTAACTTGTTCCATTTGACTATTTTGAAGGAAATGGCACCGACTACTCGACACACCGTGAATATGAATGAAGAGGAATTCCGTACTTTTCTAGCTTCAAACATAGCCGCAGTACAGGCTGCGCTACATACCAACAATAACCTTGGATCTAGCAGTACAAGAAATCGTATAGGATGCACCTACAAAGAATTCACTGCCTGCAAACCTTTGGAATTTGATGGAACTGAAGGACCGATCGGATTGAAATGGTGGACCAAGAAGGTCGAATCGGTGTTTGCCATAAGTAAGTGTACTGAAGAGGACAAAGTGAAGTACGCTACGCATACCTTCACAGGTTCTGCGTTAACATGGTGGAATACCTATCTAGAGCAAGTGGGACAAGACGATGCGTACGCACTACCGTGGTCAGCATTCAAGCACTTGATGAACGAGAAGTACCGTCCCAGAACCGAGGTTAATAAGCTCAAGACAGAACTTAGAGGGTTACGAACCCAAGAATTTGATATTACCACGTACGAAAGACGATTCACAGAATTGTGCCTATTGTGTCCGGGAGCATTCGAAGATGAGGAAGAGAAGATCGACGCGTTTGTGAAAGGATTACCGGAAAGAATCCAAGAAGATATAAGTTCACACGAGCCCGCCTCCATACAACAGGCGTGTAGAATGGCTCACAAACTAGTGAACCAGATTGAAGAAAGAATTAAAGAACAGACTGCTAAAGAGGCCAATGTGAAGCAAGTCAAAAGAAAGTGGGAGGAAAACGGTGATAAGAATCACCAATACAACAACAACAGCAATTACAATAATAATCGCAACAATTATCCCAACAATCGCAACATCAATCGCAACTACAACAAACGGCCCAACAACAACAACAACAATAACAACAACAACAACAACAACAACAACAGCAACTACAACAATCATCCCAACAACAATAATAACCGCAACAACAACAACAATCAGAAGCAGCTATGCCAAAGGTGTGAAAAGTATCACTCGGGGTTCTGCACCAAATTTTGCAACAAGTGTAAAAGAAATGGTCATAGCGCGGCGAAGTGTGAGGTCTACGGACCAGGGGTTAATAGAACGAAAGGAACAAATGGTGTCGGAACGAGTAATGGCGGAGCAAGTAGTGTCGGAGCAAGTTATGCCAATGTAGTTTGTTATAAATGTGGAAAACCGAGCCACATTATTAAAAACTGCCCGAACCAGGAGAACACGAATGGACAAGGCTGCGGAAGAGTTTTCAATATTAATGCGACAGAGGCACAGGAAGACCCGGAGCTTGTTACGGGTACGTTTCTTATTGACAATAAATCTGCTTACGTTTTATTTGATTCGGGTGCGGATAGAAGCTATATGAGTAGAGATTTTTGTGCTAAATTAAGTTGTCCATTGACGCCTTTGGATAGTAAATTTTTACTCGAATTAGCAAATGGTAAATTAATTTCAGCAGATAATATATGTCGGAATCGAGAAATTAAACTGGTTAGCGAAACATTTAAGATTGATTTGATACCAGTAGAGTTAGGGAGTTTTGATGTGATAATCTGTATGGACTGGTTGAAAGAAGTGAAATCAGAGATCGTTTGTTACAAAAATGCAATTCGCATTATACGAGAAAAAGGAAAACCCTTAATGGTGTACGGAGAAAAGGGCAACACGAAGCTACATCTTATTAGTAATTTGAAGGCACAAAAACTAATAAGAAAAGGTTGCTATGCTGTTCTAGCACACGTCGAGAAAGTACAAACTGAAGAAAAGAGCATCAATGATGTTCCCATTGCAAAAGAATTTCCCGATGTATTTCCGAAAGAATTACCGGGATTACCCCCACATCGATCCGTTGAATTTCAAATAGATCTTATACCGGGAGCTGCACCAATAGCTCGTGCTCCTTACAGACTCGCACCCAGCGAGATGAAAGAACAGCAAAGCCAATTACAAGAACTTTTAGAGCGTGGTTTCATTCGACCAAGCACATCACCGTGGGGAGCTCCTGTTTTGTTTGTCAAGAAGAAAGATGGTACATTCAGGTTGTGTATCGACTACCGAGAGTTGAACAAACTTACCATCAAGAACCGCTACCCACTACCGAGAATCGACGACTTATTTGATCAACTACACGGCTCGTCTGTTTATTCAAAGATTGACTTACGTTCCGGGTATCATCAAATGCGGGTGAAAGAAGATGATATTCCAAAGACTGCTTTCAGAACACGTTACGGTCATTACGAGTTTATGGTCATGCCATTTGGTTTAACTAATGCACCAGCTGTGTTCATGGACCTTATGAACCGAGTGTGTGGACCATACCTTGAAAAGTGGGAAACCCCGAAAACTCCGAAACACATACGCCAGTTTTTAGGACTAGCTGGTTACTACAGAAGGTTCATCCAAGACTTTTCCAGAATAGCAAAACCCTTGACTGCATTAACGCATAAAGGGAAGAAATTTGAATGGAATGATGAACAAGAGAAAGCGTTTCAGTTATTGAAGAAAAAGCTAACTACGGCACCTATATTGTCATTGCCTGAAGGGAATGATGATTTTGTGATTTATTGTGACGCATCAAAGCAAGGTCTCGGTTGTGTATTAATGCAATGAACGAAGGCGATTGCTTATGCGTCTAGACAATTGAAGATTCACGAACAAAATTATACGACGCATGATTTGGAATTAGGCACGGTTGTTTTTGCATTAAAGACTTGGAGGCACTACTTATATGGGGTCAAAAGTATTATATATACCGACCACAAAAGTCTTCAACACATATTTAATCAGAAACAACTGAATATGAGGCAGCGTAGGTGGATTGAATTATTGAATGATAACGACTTTGAGATTCGTTACCACCCGGGAAAGGCAAATGTGGTAGCCGATGCCTTGAGCAGGAAGGACAGAGAACCCATTCGAGTAAAATCTATGAATATAATGATTCATAATAACCTTACTACTCAAATAAAGGAGGCGCAACAAGGAGTTTTAAAAGAGGAAAATTTAAAGGATGAAATACCCAAGGGATCGGAGAAGCATCTTAATATTCGGGAAGACGGAACCCGGTATAGGGCTGAAAGGATTTGGGTACCAAAATTTTGAGATATGAGAGAAATGGTACTTAGAGAAGCTCATAAAACCAGATACTCAATACATCCTGGAACGGGGAAGATGTACAAGGATGTCAAGAAACATTTTTGGTGGCCGGGTATGAAAGCCGATGTTGCTAAATACGTAGGAGAATGTTTGACGTGTTCTAAGGTCAAAGCTGAGCATCAGAAACCATTAGTTCTACTTCAACAACCCGAAATCCCAGAATGGAAATGGGAAAACATTACCATGGATTTCATCACTAAATTTCCAAGGACTGTAAGTGGTTTTGATACTATTTGGGTAATAGTTGATCATCTCACCAAATCAGCACACTTCCTGCCAATAAGAGAAGATGACAAGATGGAGAAGTTAGCACGACTGTATTTGAAGGAAGTCGTCTCCAGACATGGAATACCAATCTCTATTATCTCTGATAGGGATGGCAGATTTATTTCAAGATTCTGGCAGACATTACAGCAAGCATTAGGAACTCGTCTAGACATGAGTACTGCCTGTCATCCACAAACTGATGGGCAGAGCGAAAGGACGATACAAACGCTTGAAGACATGCTACGAGCATGTGTTATTGATTTCGGAAACAGTTGGGATCGACATCTACCGTTAGCAGAATTTTCCTACAACAACAGCTACCATTCAAGCATTGAGATGGCGCCGTTTGAAGCACTTTATGGTAGAAAGTGCAGGTCTCTGATTTGTTGGAGTGAAGTGGGAGATAGACAAATTACGGGTCCGGAGATTATACAAGAAACTACCGAGAAAATCATCCAAATTCAACAACGGTTGAAAACCGCCCAAAGTCGACAAAAGAGCTACGCTGACATTAAAAGAAAAGATATAGAATTTGAAATTGGATAGATGGTCATGTTTAAAGTTGCACCTTGGAAAGGCGTTGTTCGATTTAGTAAACGAGGGAAATTAAATCCAAGGTATATTGGACCATTCAAGATTATTGATCGTGTCGGACCAGTAGCTTACCGACTTGAGTTACCTCAACAACTCGCGGCTGTACATAACACTTTCCACGTCTCAAATTTGAAGAAATGTTTTGCTAAAGAAGATCTCACTATTCCGTTAGATGAAATCCAAATCAACGAAAAACTTCAATTCATCGAAGAACCCGTCGAAATAATGGATCGTGAGGTTAAAAGACTTAAGCAAAACAAGATACCAATTGTTAAGGTTCGAAGGAATGCTCGTAGAGGACCCGAGTTCACCTGGGAGCGTGAAGATCAGATGAAGAAGAAATACCCGCATCTATTTCCAGAAGATTCGTCAACACCTTCAACAGCTTAAAATTTGGGGACGAAATTTATTTAACGGGTAGGTACTGTAGTGACCCGAACTTTTCCATGTTTATATATATTAATTGAGATTTATATTTACATGATTAAATGTTTCCAACATGTTAAGCAATCAAACTTGTTAAGACTTGATTAATTGAAATATGTTTCATATAGACAATTGACCACCCAAGTTGACCGGCGATTCACGAACGTTAAAACTTGTAAAAACGACATGACGATATATATATGGATATACATATGGTTAACATGAGATTATGATAAGTAAGTATCTCCATAAGTATATTAACAATGAGTTATATACATATAAACAAGACTACTAACTTAAGGATTTCGAAACGAGACATATACGTAACGATTATCGTTGTAACGACATTTAAATGTATATATATCATATTAAGATATAATAATATATCATAATATCATGATAATATAATAATTTAACATCTCATTAGATATAATAAACAATGGGTTAACAACATTAATTGAGATCGTTAACTTAAAGGTTTCAAAACAACACTTACATGTAACGACTAACGATGACTTAACGACTCAGTTAAAATGTATATACATGTAGTGTATTTAGATGTATTAAAATACTTTTGGAAGACTTCAAGACATATATCAAAACACTCATACTTAACGAAAATGGTTACAGTTACTTTCCCATTCTTTTCTTTCATCAAGAATTCTAGTCGTATTCTTACCCGTATTATACACAGCTTCAAAACGTACTTACTATGGGTATATACCAATAGAAACTAGTATGGGATTCCACTCTTGATTATGTCATGTATGACTAATCAATTTTAACTTCTACCATGAGCTAGTCAACTAGCTAGAACTCCTTTTAACCCCACTCACCACTCACCAATTACCACTCATCATTCACTCCATTTCACTTCCAATTCTCTTTCTAATTCTCTCTCAACACACACACACTATTATGAACGTATTTTTTCAGTAGTTAATCATCATCTTCATCAAAAATCACTTCAAGAATCAAGCTATAATCATCATAGGAAGAACATTTCAAAAATCCCTTCAAGTTTACTAATTTACTTCCAAGCTTTCTAATCCATTCCAAGTAATCATCTAAGATCAAGAAACCTTTGTTATATACAGTATGTTATCTTTCTTATTCAAGGTAATATTCATATTCAAACTTTGATTCAATTTCTATAACTACAAACTATCTTAATTCGAGTAAAAATCTTACTTGAACTTGTTTTTGTGTCATGATCCTACTTCAAGAACTTTCAAGCCATTCAAGATCCTTTGAAGCTAGATCATTTCTTGTCACTTCCAGTAGGTTTACCTACTAAACTTGAGGTTGTAATGATGTTCATAACATCATTCGATTCATATATATAAAACTATCTTATTCGAAGGTTTAAACTCGTAATCACTAGAACATAGTTTAGTTAATTCTAAACTTGTTCGCAAACAAAAGTTAATCCTTCTAACTTGACTTTTAAAATTAACTAAACACATGTTCTATATCTATATGATATGCTAACTTAATGATTTAAAACCTGGAAACACGAAAAACACCGTAAAACCGGATTTACGCCGTCGTAGTAACACCGCGGGCTGTTTTGGGTTAGTTAATTAAAAACTATGATAAACTTTGATTTAAAAGTTGTTATTCTGAGAAAATGATTTTTATTATGAACATGAAACTATATCCAAAAATTATGGTTAAACTCAACTGGAAGTATGTTTTCTAAAATGGTCATCTAGACGTCGTTCTTTCGACTGAAATGACTACCTTTACAAAAAAGACTTGTAACTTATTTTTCTGACTATAAACCTATACTTTTTCTGTTTCGATTCATAAAATAGAGTTCAATATGAAACCATAGCAATTTGATTCACTCAAAACGGATTTAAAATGAAGAAGTTATGGGTAAAACAAGATTGGATAATTTTTCTCATTTTAGCTACGTGAAAATTGGTAACAAATCTATTCCAACCATAACTTAATCAACTTGTATTATATATTATGTAATCTTGAGATACCATAGACACGTATTTAATGTTTCGACCTATCATGTCGACACATCTATATATATTTCGGAACAACCATAGACACTCTATATGTGAATGTTGGAGTTAGCTATACAGGGTTGAGGTTGATTCCAAAATATATATAGTTTGAGTTGTGATCAATACTGAGATACGTATACACTGGGTCGTGGATTGATTCAAGATAATATTTATCGATTTATTTCTGTACATCTAACTGTGGACAACTAGTTGTAGGTTACTAACGAGGACAGCTGACTTAATAAACTTAAAACATCAAAATATATTAAAAGTGTTGTAAATATATTTTGAACATACTTTAATTGTAACGACCCGGAAATTTCCGACCAAATTTAAACCTTAATCTTCATATGTTTCCAACACGATAAGCAAAAACCTTAATGTTGAGTCTAGAAAGTTTGAAATCTATATTCGGATAATCAGTTACCCTTTTGACCATGCCTGAAGATTCACGAACAATTTCTTATAATTAAATATGTATACTTATATATATAAACATTTAAACATAAGTCTAGATAATAAAATGCAATATATATATATATATATATATATATATATATATATATATATATATATATATATATATATATATATATATATATATATATATATATATATATATATATATATATATATATATATATATATATATATATATATATATATATATATATTACACAGTATAATTAAAAATGTAAAAATAGGATATAAATAATTATGGTGATGAATATATACATAAATGATTTTCTAATAATGACAACAATTATATGTATTTTCTAAAATATAAAAATATTTAATGCATGTTACTATTAAATATTACATAATTAATAAAATGTAATGTTATTATATTAAACTTAATTACAAGTTAGGACATAGTTATTATAATATTTTATTCTTAATATTAATAACAACATCATTAATTGGATAATTATCAGATATATATGAGTGTAACTTGATATATCGACATTGTTAGTACTACTTCCATTATTGTTATTATTATTATCTTTAATATTATTATTTGTATTATTATTTAAATGTCATTAGTATTAATAAAATTATTTTGATATTATTAGTATTATTTTGATTAATATTATTATTACTTATATATATATATATATATCTATATATATTATTAATATTGATTATATATTTCATAAATACAGAGATAAATAAAATATAATTATAACAGATATGTACAACGGGTATATATAAAAATATAACAGATAAATATATAGCAAATAAAAATAAATACCGAGTAAGCATACAAATTTTTTTTTTAAAAACAGATTTTATACAAATATAGCAAGATATCTGTTCCTATCACTGTCATCTAAACTTTTCTTCAGACTTCTGTATACTCGTGATAGGGTGTCGACCTTTTTCCTCTCTATAAAATCTTCTAAACCACGATTCATACTGATAAAACCCAACTCGATTTCTTTGCATCAGTTACAGCATATATACTTTTCTTTTAAAAACAGAAAATTGAATAAATAAACCCATTGTTCCCTGTTTCTTAACTTTTTCGCCAATATCAGATTGTGAATCAAATTCTAAAATCTACTAATGGGAAGTTGTTAGGAATTATACATTTAAACTTCCTGTAAAGTTACAAAAAAAATAAATCTTTGTATCGTATTCGAATTTGATAAGTCAAAGTTCAAATTAAAAAGTCAACCATTTTCTTCATTGTAAAATTCGATCTCCAACGAATGTTTTAGGTTCAATCAAGGATACAGTTAGATTCAATGAAGGATTACAAAACTTTTTCATGTTATAACCCTTGCATAAAACGTACAAAATTTTGAAATCAAGATGTGAGTTCGTGTTGTGGGTCACGACGGTTCCAGCTTCTGCTTGAGTTATATTTTTTTTTTTACAAATTAAACACTTTCAGTAAGTTTCGGATACAATTACTAACACTAAGCAAACATTTAATACACGATTATAGTATAAATTACTTTGGTCGATTGTTAATATGAAGAAGAAGGAGGAGTTAGAATAGATTTCGGGTTTAAAGGAATTTAAGTTAGCATTCATTCAGAAAGACAGACGACAGAAGAGTGGTAGAGGGGGGTGTCGGGATAGTAGGAGGTCACAAGGTTAAATCCGGGCAGGAGCGTTATTTTTTTTTTAGAGCCTAATGCTTGAAGGTAGTCACTTATAAATATTATTATTATTATTATTATTATTATTATTATTATTATTATTATTATTATTATTATTATTAATATTGGTATTATTATTATCATGAATATGATTATTATTATTAGTGTAATTATGAAAACAACACAAACTATTATTAATATTAGTCTTAGTATCAAATTATTATTATTATTTTCATTATTACTAAAGTAACCTTATTTTCAAAACTGTCGTTTTTGTTAAAACTAATATTATCATCAAAAATAACATCTTTACTATCATTATTATTAATAGAGGTATGATCAATATCAATATTATTAAAAGTATTATGATTATGACAATAAATGCTTTAAAGATTTTATTAAGAATGTAGGTATGTTTTTAATCAAATTAACAAAGTTTATATAAATAAATATAACATGTTAAGTATTGTTACTAAAATACTAATTAAATGTATATCAATATAACTATATGAGTATTGAACATTTTGAATATATACACAAATTATATATATATATATAATATATAAATTAAGATATAATAAATAAATTCATTCGGTTACGATTATATGTATTAATGAATATACAAATGATATAGGTTCGTGAATCCGAGGCCAACCTTATACTTGTTAAATGGTGTTATATGTATTTTTACTACAAAATACAGTATGGTGAGTATATAGTCCCTTTTAAACTCTAAATATTTTGGGATGAGAATACATGCATTTTATGATTTACGTTATGGACACAAGTGATCAAAAATAAATTCTATGTTGAGTTGTACCATGGCATATTTCTTTATACTTGGTAGCTAATATTTACATGAGGAAGGTAAACGCGAATCCTGTTGATAGATCTATCGTGCCTGACAACCCCAACCGAGCTGGACGACCAGTTTTCAACGGTTGCACAGTACTTCGTTCCTGTATACTACACTTGGTACGGTGTAGCGATTATTTAAGAATATGCTGCGATAATTTAAATGTTAAGTATGGTTACCAAGTGCTCAACTACTTTTACATACACTTGCGAGTGTATTATGTTTAAATATATGAAATCTTGTGGTCCATAGTTATAACGCTGCTAGCATCAAACCTATATATCTCACCAACTTTATGTTGACATTTTAAAGCATGTTTATTCTCAGGTACAAATTAAGTCTTCCGCTGTGCATTAGCTCATGTTAAGGGCATTACTTGGCGTCGATCATCGCAATGGAACCAGATATTGATGATTTCGTCCAGGGGGACTTGGACGGGGTTTGACAGAATGGTATCAGAGCGTTGGTCTTAGCGAACCAGGCCTTGCATTAGTGTGTCTAACTAGTAGTTGTTAGGATACATTAGTGAGTGTGGACTTTGACCTTGTCTACATGTCAAAATTTTGCTTATCACATCTAGTCGGAAACTATCTGCTTATCATCCTTAGGGAATTACCTACCTATCATTCTTAAGTCTAGACACGTCTTACTGCATTTAGTGCATCGATAGTGTATAGACAAAATTCATATCTTAGCGCATCCGTAAACTTGCCTGACATATGCCGTAAATTCCTCCGTAGCCTACGGAATCTTTTGATATTCTATGAAGTTAGAATATCATCCTATATTCAAAAATCATTCCACATCGAAAATCCTTTCCATTCACCAAATTGTCCTCTTAACGATGAACCTGAAGCACTTACCGGCGAACCCGTTCGAGAAACCATTTTCTCTCTCATCACGAGAGTATCTCGTCACGATTATATACTATCCTATATCTCGAATCTTATTCATCCGCTCATCCCAACTGCCAATCATCCCGGCATAACAGAAGAAGTTAACGAACTACGCGCTCGTGTGACGGCTTTGGAAAACATGGTGCGAAGGTTACAAACACTAGCAGCAGCACCAGCAGCATAACCAGTACCGCCAGTAATATCAACATCACACGCCTCAATAACTCCATCTGTATTTCGAGTATGATCTTCGTTCTACATATCGTTCTACATCGATTATCTTCGCTTTACGTATCGTTCTACTTCATTTATCTTCGTTCGACATGGCAATTAAGTAATCTCTAATGCTTTAGAGACTATGTAATCTAGTATTAACGATGAATCAAATGAGTTTAATATCTTATTGACTCATTAAATCTATGATTACATCTGAAGAAAATATATATGCAAGTATATTTTCATAAAGATTGTAATTAAAAATCCTTTCGTACAAACTGTTAATGATGAAAATATTTTAACGGGTGGGTAGTGCCCGAGGAATATTTAGAACTCACATTAATAAGTTACAATGTACATTCTTCGAATCTGATTCAACGATCATTTACTATCCTACTTACAACTACCGATATACGTATCCGTTCACCACAGAATAATCATTTCTATTCAAATTTTATATTTGGATTTTGACCTATCAGAATCCAACAAGTGGCATAACGAAGAAAGCATTGGACAAAAAATAAAAGTGTTAGAAACAAATGAATTAATTAATTAAAATCTGTTAAGGATTCCACGCTAACTGTTCCCAGCTAACTGATTAACATTTAATTTATCGCAATTTACATTCTCGCAATTTTATTTATTGTTATTTAATTTCTGCACTTTACATACCGTCGGGACACAGGTACAACAATACGTCGGATTAATTCTGAGACAACACGTTGTGCAACGGGTCATGATATATATTTATTTATTTTACGCACTTTAAATAACGGGACACGTATGCAAGGTTTCGACTTATCATATCGACCCATCTATATATATATTTCGGAACGACCATAGACACTCTATAGTTGGCTATACCGAGTTGAGGTGGATTCCAATATATATATATATATATATATATATATATATATATATATATATATATATATATATATATATATATATATATATATATATATATACTTTGAGTTGTGATCAATACTGAGACCGGTGCACGGGTCACGATATGTATTATTTAATTCGAATAGTATATATTAAATTATATATGAATCATTGAACTATTGGACTATCGGACTATTGGACTGCTAACTTTGGACAATTAAAATGGATTAAAATATTGATTATAACATATGAAACTAAACAATTCTTCAAGTTTGCCACTTGATTTCACCCTAAATCTCATTTGTACCTCGACAATTACAAACCGCGTTCAAACTTTTCATGATATCTGAAAACACCTCAATCAAGAAGTTGAACCAACCGCACTTCATTTATGGAAGAAAAGATTCTTGCATATAGTTATGCACCTGAAAACTCTCAGAAACTGAGTCAACGTTTAACACGTAGCAGTGTTAATTCCTTTAGTGTTATTATTACCCAAAATAACTTTGCAATCCCTTTCCAAATTAGCCAATTTTATCACAGCACCAGCAAGTTAACCTCGACTTCTCAGAAAGGTTAGTCTTGATATATATATACGTTATTCTTTCGTCGTCGTTACCGGAGAACCTTTTATATTTCACCATATTACCATCAGCGTTTAATCATCTAAAAACACAATTCTTCCGAAACCACCTCGGTTTGATAACCGATGACCCAGATCCGTTGACTTTGAGAATGCTGACGAAGCAGCATGTTGTAGATGGTCTTAATAGCCAAAAGTAGATGATAAAGAATGAAGTATTGAAAACACTCAATAGAAAATTTAGTACCGAAAGGCGGATTATGCGAAATTAGGAAGGAAGCCGTAGACAAATCACAAAGAATAAGTTTGACTTCAAAAGATCCAAATGATTCAGTGCCTACTGAAACCGTTAGTAAGAACCCTACTCCTTATTCCAAACCTTTCCAGATGATATTCTTCATCATCATCTTATCTTAGATATTATAAGATATCTTCATATCTTCCGTTATACATATTCTCCATATTTCTGGAGATATTTTCACAACTATTCTTATCAGAAATCATTTATCTCTATGTAATATCTGCGTTACAACGTAAAAGAAACTGTGTTAGTTTCTAAATTCTGAAACCTTCGAGATTAAAATATGAATGTTTTGAAGTAATGTTGGGAACTGATGCATGAATTAGTATAATATAATGAAACTTGATCAACTTTATTATATTACAGTAATACATGTTGAGTTTCTAATGGAAAGTGATGATTCACAGTACCGTCATCATGTGCCATGTTACACGGCTCTTACATTCTATCCAATCCCCAAACGTATTAGGAACATATCGTTTCGATAGTTCTATCTTTTCCCAGAGTATTCTGGTAATTTAACAAATCAAAATCGTGCCAATACCCTTTTTCTCTTAGAGCATTAGCTATGTTCATTTCAAATCTCCTACCTACGAATTCCGGACCATTACAAGAGACTCTTAAACGCAAAAAGAGGAAACGAAAGAATGAAGCTTCGAAGTAGAAATTGGGGGTATAGATCGCAGCAAATGGGAGAAAGCATTAACTGTGGATGACAATGATTATAGAAGACAGAAGTAGGAACATCGAAATATAAGGGAAAATATAAAACCCAACAACCACCCAGAAATTACAAACCGTGTATATCAATACGTATTGCAACGTAAAGACACGGGAGAATTAGAAACATTATAATTCCAAGGAAATCATAAAAGTGAATAGATTCTTCTGGCGACAGATGAAAAAGAAGAATGAAAGATATGAAAGTTAGAAGTATAACAAAAATCAAAACGGGATGAAGCATTTTAAAGAATACCTTAGGGTATGAATTAGAGGAGGAAAAGTAGGAGATGTAGGATATGGAAATAAGGAAACGAAGGGGGTAGTTTTATAGTAAAATATCTGACAAAGAAATGAAAATCGATTTGCTGCATTAACTCAAAGAAGATCTTGATCGCCGAAGAACCAAATATTATTACGTAAGATTTTCTTTAGATCCCTTAAATTCCGAAAATTAATCCTAACCACGTCATCGGTTAAAACAATTCCATATTCACTCATTTCATTCTTTTGTGATAACTTCACTCGTGCGCTTCACATGATCGAATCGTTTTATCCATATATTCCAATAATGATAAAACTCTATTATTACCTTATATTCATCATGAAAACATTCCTATTGTTATTTATGACAACCTCTGCCAAATTTCGGGGACGAAATTTCTTTAACGGGTGGGTACTGTAACGACCCGGAAATTTCCGACCAAATTTAAACCTTAATCTTCATATGTTTCCAACACGATAAGCAAAAACCTTAATGTTGAGTCTAGAAAGTTTGAAATCTATATTCGGATAATCAGTTACCCTTTTGACCATGCCTGAAGATTCACGAACAATTTCTTATAATTAAATATGTATACTTATATATATAAACATTTAAACATAAGTCTAGATAATAAAATGCAATATATATATATATATATATATATATATATATATATATATATATATATATATATATATATATATATATATATATATATATATATATTACACAGTATAATTAAAAATGTAAAAATAGGATATAAATAATTATGGTGATGAATATATACATAAATGATTTTCTAATAATGACAACAATTATATGTATTTTCTAAAATATAAAAATATTTAATGCATGTTACTATTAAATATTACATAATTAATAAAATGTAATGTTATTATATTAAACTTAATTACAAGTTAGGACATAGTTATTATAATATTTTATTCTTAATATTAATAACAACATCATTAATTGGATAATTATCAGATATATATGAGTGTAACTTGATATATCGACATTGTTAGTACTACTTCCATTATTGTTATTATTATTATCTTTAATATTATTATTTGTATTATTATTTAAATGTCATTAGTATTAATAAAATTATTTTGATATTATTAGTATTATTTTGATTAATATTATTATTACTTATATATATATATATATATATATATATATATATATATATATATATATATATATATATATATATATATATATATATATATATATATATCTATATCTATTATTAATATTGATTATATATTTCATAAATACAGAGATAAATAAAATATAATTATAACAGATATGTACAACGGGTATATATAAAAATATAACAGATAAATATATAGCAAATAAAAATAAATACCGAGTAAGCATACAAATTTTTTTTTAAAACAGATTTTATACAAATATAGCAAGATATCTGTTCCTATCACTGTCATCTAAACTTTTCTTCAGACTTCTGTATACTCGTGATAGGTTGTCGACCTTTTTCCTCTCTATAAAATCTTCTAAACCACGATTCATACTGATAAAACCCAACTCGATTTCTTTGCATCAGTTACAGCATATATACTTTTCTTTTAAAAACAGAAAATTGAATAAATAAACCCATTGTTCCCTGTTTCTTAACTTTTTCGCCAATATCAGATTGTGAATCAAATTCTAAAATCTACTAATGGGAATTTGTTAGGAATTATACATTTAAACTTCCTGTAAAGTTACAAAAAAAATAAATCTTTGTATCGTATTCGAATTTGATAAGTCAAAGTTCAAATTAAAAAGTCAACCATTTTCTTCATTGTAAAATTCGATCTCCAACGAATGTTTTAGGTTCAATCAAGGATACAGTTAGATTCAATGAAGGATTACAAAACTTTTTCATGTTATAACCCTTGCATAAAACGTACAAAATTTTGAAATCAAGATGTGAGTTCGTGTTGTGGGTCACGACGGTTCCAGCTTCTGCTTGAGTTATATTTTTTTTTTTTACAAATTAAACACTTTCGGTAAGTTTCGGATACAATTACTAACACTAAGCAAACATTTAATACACGATTATAGTATAAATTACTTTGGTCAATTGTTAATATGAAGAAGAAGGAGGAGTTAGAATAGATTTCGGGTTTAAAGGAATTTAAGTTAGCATTCATTCAGAAAGACAGACGACAGAAGAGTGGTAGAGGGGGGTGTCGGGATAGCAGGAGGTCACAAGGTCAAATCCGGGCAGGAGCGTTATTTTTTTTTTTAGAGCCTAATGCTTGAAGGTAGTCACTTATAAATATTATTATTATTATTATTATTATTATTAATATTGGTATTATTATTATCATGAATATGATTATTATTATTAGTGTAATTATGAAAACAACACAAACTATTATTAATATTAGTCTTAGTATCAAATTATTATTATTATTTTCATTATTACTAAAGTAACCTTATTTTCAAAACTGTCGTTTTTGTTAAAACTAATATTATCATCAAAAATAACATCTTTACTATCATTATTATTAATAGAGGTATGATCAATATCAATATTATTAAAAGTATTATGATTATGACAATAAATGCTTTAAAGATTTTATTAAGAATGTAGGTATGTTTTTAATCAAATTAACAAAGTTTATATAAATAAATATAACATGTTAAGTATTGTTACTAAAATACTAATTAAATGTATATTAATATAACTATATGAGTATTGAACATTTTGAATATATACACAAATTATATATATATATAATATATAAATTAAGATATAATAAATAAATTCATTCGGTTACGATTATATGTATTAATGAATATACAAATGATATAGGTTCGTGAATCCGAGGCCAACCTTATACTTGTTAAATGGTGTTATATGTATTTTTACTACAAAATACAGTATGGTGAGTATATAGTCCCTTTTAAACTCTAAATATTTTGGGATGAGAATACATGCATTTTATGATTTACGTTATGGACACAAGTGATCAAAAATAAATTTTATGTTGAGTTGTACCATGGCATATTTCTTTATACTTGGTAGCTAATATTTACATGAGGAAGGTAAACGCGAATCCTGTTGATAGATCTATCGGGCCTGACAACCCCAACCGGGCTGGACGACCAGTTTTCAACGATTGCACAGTACTTCGTTCCTGTATACTACACTTGGTACGGTGTAGCGATTATTTAAGAATATGCTGCGATAATTTAAATGTTAAGTATGGTTACCAAGTGCTCAACTACTTTTACATACACTTGCGAGTGTATTATGTTTAAATATATGAAATCTTGTGGTCCATAGTTATAACGCTGCTAGCATCAAACCTATATATCTCACCAACTTTATGTTGACATTTTAAAGCATGTTTATTCTCAGGTACAAATTAAGTCTTCCGCTGTGCATTAGCTCATGTTAAGGGCATTACTTGGCGTCGATCATCGCAATGGAACCAGATATTGATGATTTCGTCCAGGGGGACTTGGACGGGGTTTGACATTAATATATATGTATATATTGTTATAGGTTCGTGAATCAACAGTGGCCAAGTCTTACTTCTCGACGAAGTAAAAATCTGTGAAAGTGAGTTATAGTCCCACTTTTAAAATCTAATATTTTTGGGATGAGAATACATGCAGGTTTTATAAATGATTTACAAAATAGACACAAGTACGTGAAACTACATTCTATGATTGAATTATCGAAATCGAATATGCCCCTTTTTATTAAGTCTGGTAATTTAAGAATTAGGGAACAGACACCCTAATTGACGCGAATCCTAAAGATATATCTATTGGGCCTAACAAACCCCATCCAAAGTACCGGATGCTTTAGTACTTCGAAATTTATATCATATCCGAAGGGTGTCCCGGAATGATGGGGATATTCTTATATATGCATCTTGTTAATGTCGGTTACCAGGTGTTCACCATATGAATGATTTTTATCTCTATGTATGGGATGTGTATTGAAATATGAAATCTTGTGGTCTATTGTTACGATTTGATATATATAGGTTAAACCTATAACTCACCAACATTTTTGTTGACGTTTAAAGCATGTTTATTCTCAGGTGAATATTAAGAGCTTCCGCTGTTGCATACTAAAATAAGGACAAGATTTAGAGTCCATGTTTGTATTATATTGAGTAAAAACTGCATTCAAGAAACTGATTTCGATGTAACATATTTGTATTGTAAACCATTATGTAATGGTCGTGTGTAAACAGGATATTTTAGATTATCATTATTTGATAATCTACGTAAAGCTTTTTAAACCTTTATTTATGAAATAAAGGTTATGGTTTGTTTTAAAAATGAATGCAGTCTTTGAAAAACGTCTCATATAGAGGTCAAAACCTCGCAATGAAATCAATTAATATGGAACATTTTTAATCAATAAGAACGGGACATATTATAGGTATGAAAGCCGATGTTGCTAAATACGTAGGAGAATGTTTGACGTGTTCTAAGGTCAAAGCTGAGCATCAGAAACCATCAGGTCTACTTCAACAACCCGAAATCCCGGAATGAAAATGGGAAAATATTACCATGGATTTCATCACTAAATTGCCAAGGACTGCAAGTGGTTTTGATACTATTTGGGTAATAGTTGATCGTCTCACCAAATCCGCACACTTCCTGCCAATAAGAGAAGATGAAAAGATGGAGAAGTTAGCACGACTGTATTTGAAGGAAGTCGTCTCCAGACATGGAATACCAATCTCTATTATCTCTGATAGGGATGGCAGATTTATTTCAAGATTCTGGCAGACATTACAGCAAGCATTAGGAACTCGTCTAGACATGAGTACTGCCTATCATCCACAAACTGATGGACAGAGTGAAAGGACGATACAAACGCTTGAAGACATGCTACGAGCATGTGTTATTGATTTCGGAAACAGTTGGGATCGACATCTACCGTTAGCAGAATTTTCCTACAACAACAGCTACCATTCAAGCATTGAGATGGCGCCGTTTTAAGCACTTTATGGTAGAAAGTGTAGGTCTCCGATTTTTTGGAGTGAAGTGGGGGATAGACAGATTACGGGTCCGGAGATAATACAAGAAACTACCGAGAAAATCATCCAAATTCAACAAAGATTGAAAACCGCCCAGAGTCGACAAAAGAGCTACGCGGACAGTAAAAGAAAAGATATAGAGTTTGGAATTGGAGAAATGGTCATGCTTAAGGTTTCATCTTGGAAAGGCGTTGTTCGATTTGGTAAACGGGGGAAACTAAATCCAAGGTACATTGGACCATTCAAGATTATAGATCGTGTCGGACCAGTAGCTTACCAACTGGAGCTACCTCAACAACTCGCGGCTGTACATAACACCTTCCACGTCTCAAATTTGAAGAAATGTTTTGCTAAAGAAGATCTCACTATTCCGTTGGACGAAATCCAAATCAATGAAAAACTTCAATTCATTGAAGAACCCATCGAAATAATGGATCGTGAGGTTAAGAGACTTAAACAAAACAAGATACCGATTGTTAAGGTTTGATGGAATGCTCGTAGAGGACCCGAGTTCACCTGGAAGCGTGAAGATCAGATGAAGAAGAAATACCCGCATTTATTTCCAGAAGATACGTCAACACCTCCAACTGCTTAAAATTTCGGGACGAAATTTATTTAACGGGTAGGTACTGTAGTGACCCGAACTTTTCCATGTTTATATATATATATTAAATGAAATTGTTATTTACATGATTAAGTGTTTCCAACATGTTAAGCAATCAAACTTGTTAAGACTTGATTAATTGAAATAGGTTTCATATAGACAATTAACCACCCAAGTTGACCGGTGATTCACGAACGTTAAAACTTGTAAAAACTATACGATGACATATATATGGTTATATATATAGTTAACATGATTTTATTATAAATATGTATCTCATTAGGTATTTTAACAATGAGTTATATACATAAAAATGAGACTATTAATTTAAGAAACTCGAAAACGATATATATAACGATTATCGTTATAACAACGTCTTACTAGGTACATATGAATCATATTAAGATATTGATACACTTGGTTAATTATGTTAAATGATAAGTAAATATATTATTAAGTGTATTAACAATGAAATACATATGTAAAAATAAGACTACTAACTTAATGATTTCGAAACGAGACATATATGTAACGATTATCGTTGTAACGGCATTTAACTGTATATATATCATACTAAGATATATTATATATCATAATATCATGATAATATAACAATTTAACATCTCATTTGTTATAGTAAACAATGGGTTAACAACATTCAACAAGATCGTTAACCTAAAGGTTTCAAAACAACATTTACATGTAACGACTAACGATGACTTAACGACTCAGTTAAAATGTATATACATGTAGTGTTTTAATATGTATTCATACACTTTTGAAAGACTTCAAGACACTTATCAAAATACTTCTACTTAACAAAAATGCTTACAATTACATCCTCGTTCAGTTTCATCAACAATTCTACTCGTATGCACCCGTATTCGTACTCGTACAATACACAGCTTTTAGATGTATGTACTATTGGTATATACACTAAAAATTATCAGCTCTTAGCAGCCCATGTGAGTCGCCTAACACATGTGGGAACCATTATTTGGCAACTAGCATGAAATATCTCATAAAATTACAAAAATATGAGTAATCATTCATGACTTATTTACATGAAAACAAAATTACATATCCTTTATATCTAATCCATACACCAACGACCAAAACACCTACAAACACTTTAATTCTTCAATTTTCTTCATCTAATTGATCTCTCTCAAGTTCTATCTTCAAGTTCTAAGTGTTCTTCATAAATTCCAAAAGTTCTAGTTTCATAAAATCAAGAATACTTCCAAGATTGCAAGTTTAGTTCCAAGTTTTCTAAATCCATTCCAAGTAATCATCCAAGATCAAGAAACCTTTGTTACTTACAGTAGGTTATATTTCTAATACAAGGTATTAGAAATATAACCTACTGTAAGTAACAAAGGTTTCTTGATCTTGGATGATTACTTGGAATGGATTTAGAAAACTTGGAAGTAAACTTGCAATCTTGGAAGTATTCTTGATTTTATGAAACTAGAACTTTTGGAATTTATGAAGAACACTTAGAACTTGAAGATAGAACTTGAGAGAGATCAATTAGATGAAGAAAATTGAAGAATGAAAGTGTTTGTAGGTGTTTTTGGTCGTTGGTGTATGGATTAGATATAAAGGATATGTAATTTTGTTTTCATGTAAATAAGTCATGAATGATTACTCATATTTTTGTAATTTTATGAGATATTTCATGCTAGTTACCAAATGATGGTTCCCACATGTGTTAGGTGACTCACATGGGCTGCTAAGAGCTGATCATTAGAGTGTATATACCAATAGTACATACATCTAAAAGCTGTGTATTGTATGAGTACGAATACGGGTGCATACGAGTAGAATTGTTGATGAAACTGAACGAGGATGTAATTGTAAGCATTTTTGTTAAGTAGAAGTATTTTGATAAGTGTCTTGAAGTCTTTCAAAAGTGTATGAATACATATTAAAACACTACATGTATATACATTTTAACTGAGTCGTTAAGTCATCGTTAGTCGTTACATGTAAATGTTGTTTTGAAACCTTTAGGTTAACGATCTTGTTGAATGTTGTTAACCCATTGTTTATTATAACAAATGAGATGTTAAATTGTTATATTATCATGATATTATGATATATAATATATCTTAGTATGATGTATATACAGTTAAATGTCGTTACAACGATAATCGTTACATATATGTCTCGTTTCGAAATCATTAAGTTAGTAGTCTTATTTTTACATATGTATTTAATTGTCAATACACTTAATAATATATTTACTTATCATTTAACATAATTAACCAAGTGTATCAATATCTTAATATGATTCATATGTACCTAGTAAGACGTTGTTTTAACGATAATCGTTATATATATCGTTTCGAGTTTCTTAAATTAATAGTCTCATTTTTATGTATATAACTCATTGTTAAAATACCTAATGAGATACATACTTATAATAAAATCATGTTAACTATATATATAACCATATATATGTCATCGTATAGTTTTTACAAGTTTTAACGTTCGTGAATCACCGGTCAACTTGGGTGGTCAATTGTCTATATGAAACCTATTTCAATTAATCAAGTCTTAACAAGTTTGATTGCTTAATATGTTTGAAACACTTAATCATGTAAATAACAATTTTATTTAATATATATATATAAACATGGAAAAGTTCGGGTCACTACATCCCGGTCGCGATCCATCTATCATGGTCGCAACGCGGGCCCGATCAGGTTACTTTTTGAGCACTTATAAATAGTCGGGGTTTTTAACCCTAAAGGTGTGTGCAGTTTTCCAGCTACGAAAAAGAGAGTTCTTCGAAGACCTAAACCCTACCATTGAATACTTTCTCATCTTTTACTTCTATTCGATTATTCATAACGTTCGGTACTTATTTTTATCATCGATTTATCATTGTAATCGTGAATACTCCTATAGTTTATTGTTTATTTGTTTCTTGCTACTTTAATATGTTAGGCTAAATCAGTTTAGTGTTTGCTTGAATGTGAAACTATGAATATTGGATTGTTTTATAATTTGGATTTATTGTCTTGTGATTGAAATTGATTGTGTTTGATTAAAGATCCACTCTTATGCATGTTCTACGTTCTTAATTCAATTACATAGATTGTTAATCGTTTAATGTGAGTTAGATTTGAGATGCAATTTATGTTTCAACACTTAGGTGATCTAGAAAATTAGAGAGTGATTTCAAGTGATTGTGTCATTGATTTAATTGGTAATTGAAAGGCTTGTGAACTGCATAATAGTGTAATTATTGCAAGTGATTGTGATAATCAGGATTTTACGTAAGTTTAGTCCAAATCAAGTCTCGTTGGTTTCTATCAAATATAGTTTAATCTTTTGAAGTGTGTTTATGTGAGTTTACTCACTTTGATTGATTAGAACTTTGTGAGAAGTCATACAACTATATTATAGACATAATAATCGGTAATAACTGCAAGAACAATCCATATTAGTAGTGAATCATTCAAGTAGACACTGTTTTATCTTTATTGTTAATTCATTTCATTTTACCTCACGTTGATTGCGTGAATTGAAATACAAACCAAATCTCTTAATTAAATCTCTAGGATAATTACTAGTGCTAAGATCTTGATTAAACTGCTCTCTGTGGAACGAACTGGTCAAATTACTTATAGATTACTGCATGATCAGGTTATAGTTGTCTGTAAGTGTGTGATAATTGTTAAGTTTTTAGCTAGTTATTTTAAGGTACGATATCACATATCAGTATGAACATGAGATGGCTTATAGTTTAATTAGTATATTAATGCATATTTATTTTTTTGATGGAAATTATTAGTATTATACTAATTCAGTTGCGTACAACTGGAATAAATGAGAATTATGTTGTTATCAACTACGTATTAGGCGTAAAAACGTTTTAGATTGTCAGTAATTCTTTTCATTACGAGAATATCTTTTATTGAAATAAGTGAATATGAGAATTTATTACTTAGATTGGTTTTATTTTTGATATTATGTCATTTAAAGGATATCGCCCACGGGTTTATATATTTAAGATAGACATATATAATATTATTATCTTTAATTGAGTAAATATGCGCGACTTTGAAGGCTAAAATGAGCGTATGTGATATTATACTCTTTAAGTGGATAAATATGAGCTTTTAAAGGTTAACAAAGACATATGCGATAAAATCCCTATAAAAATCACGAGTTGATTCTCCAAGTACACCGATTGATGGATTATGTCACTTTTTATACTCTTATAGATATAGATATGGATATAGATATAGATACTAGTAAAATGACCCGTGAAATTACGGGTTTATTTAAACTAAACGGTTTAATAATATGTTTATATGTATTAAGTGAACGTAAATGCTAAAGTCATTTAGTTTAATGACTCGTGGAACTACAGAGTCCGACTAAAAAACTCGCCAGCTGAACATTTCATCAAACACCTAAAATGCATATTAAACAATATACATCTAATCATAATAGATAATATTGGTTTTTATTTTAAAAGTGTAAATTAAAATATAAATTTTGAATTGGTTTCTTTCTGCCTAGCTTTTATACCTTCTCGTACTCAATTCAAAATAATTATTTAAAATTATTTAAAATTATTTAATTTCAATAATTAACATTAATAAGATTTAAAAATAATAATTTTTTTTAAAAAAAATAATAATTAATTAATAAGATTTAATTTTAATTCAAAATTATTTAGATTAATGACATCACCCACCATGCTTAGATTTTTTTTTTCTTTTTGATTTTTTTAACAAATGAATTAACTTAATAATGACATCATCGTTGTAGGATTTTAATATTAACTATAGATAGATTGATTGATAATCTGTCGTGCTTTTACTAATAAAGTTTAACGTTGTGCTTTTAATTTTGTTTGTTTAAAAATGTTACAAAATATATATTAAAATTAGCTAGTACCAAAAAGTCACTCCGTATTAAAATAGTACAGGAAAACATGATATCACATTTGTTTTATATTAGTCATCAAACTTTTCTTTTGTATTCCTTTAAATATAAAAGTCTCATTTAAAAAAGGTTGGACAATTATATTTAAATTAAGAAAAGGAATCATTTACTTGAATACTGTTTTTAAGAAAGTGGAATGTTGTATAGTGATAACTTATAACGTACTCTTGTTGGCTTATGATTGATAAAGAAACATTAAACATAACATAATTTTCAAATTATTGTGAGCTAAGATGAATTTATATATAATACACAAACTCGTTATTAATGGAATAATGGACGAGTAATCGCGTACATAAATAAGTGATTAGTTTGTATTGTGAGTTGTGACGAGGGCTTTTATAGTAACAGATATAGGGTACTTAAATATTGAGAACAAGTTGGCTTCTCATCTTATGTAGAGAAAGTGTGTTCCAATATATATCTTGTCAACTATCCAACTATACACGTGTAGAAATATAGATACATTCTAGAAATGATATCTTTGGTCTATTTTCAATTTCATAAAAGTTTGCACCCGAGATATATAACTTTCATAAATATAAATAAATATAAATATATAAATAACGTTAATGCGAAAGTTAAATTTTCTCTAAATAACAATGATCTAAATATACTATCACTACAAGAAAAAATCAGGACGAGCGACGAAGGTTTTTTGCGGCGATGAGATGTCACTGCTAATAACCCGCTAAACGACAAAATTTTCAGTCTTTTAACCAGCGTCGCGGGTCCACCAAACAATTGCGGCGATGAGTTTTTACACATCGCTGCTAATAAATTGTTGAATTTTCTTTTTCTTTCGTATAAACTTTTGGTCAAAGGTTGAAAAATCATTCCCGAGGCATGTCGCCGCAAATAGCCGTCGTCTTATTTTTGGCGCTAAAATTTTCCTTCCGTACTTGTTCCCGTTAGATTTTGCCTCCCTAAATTACTCCACCGACACAATCACCGCAAATGGTGCGCCGCAAAAAGTGGGTTACATATTTAATATGTTGAGAACATAATACATAATATAATACATACTAATGATAAGAAAATGAAAATGATTAGATGTCAATGTGGTAAACTTGTTGTTATCAAAACATCGTGGTCGGATCTTAATCTTGGTCGACGATTCTATGGTTGTCCTGATTATCCGGTATAATTATATTTATTTTAGTTTATATTTATGATTGATTACGAAATATTAATATACTATTATCAACTAATTTCGTTTTTTATTTATAGTTATCTACTCGTAATTGGATTGGATGGTATGATCCACCTATGTATGATAGGGCGGTGCAGATTATACCTGGATTGTTAAGGACGAAGAATAATCTTGAAGCTGAACTCAAAATTTCACACGATCAAGTTAGAAGAATGAAGGTGATGTTGATTAGTAGTTGGGTAGTATTTGTGGTGTTTTTATTTTTGATGTTAAGTTAGTTAATTTAATTAAGTTGTTTTCAGTTTCCGTTTGTGTAATGTTGTATTTGTATTAGTTGTATGGACGTTTTTGTTAGAAGGATTATTAGCTTAGCCCAAATTATTTATATATTGTTAGCCCATTTTCTATAAGGGCCCATTATCCTAGTCCACTAGATCATTATTTAGATGGTTATTTATATGGTATTGGTTCTACTCATTGTACACAGAAAACTGAGATCAATAATATCAGGTATCATTCACTTTACATGGTATCAGAGCGGGTGGCACGGGTGTAATCATTGTGGCAACGACGGTTCATATCGGGGTGACTGTGGACGTGACCAAGGGAAGATGTTGGGTGTCCGGGAAAAGTCGAGATGTAAATGAACGGGTCCGGGATAGATATCCACGTTATATGATACGAGTGCATGAGCAAACCGATTAAGGGGGTGATTGTTTGAGCTAATCGGTTAGGGTGTCCTACATAGGAGGTATCTCATTGTTGAAATCAAAGCTTTCCAATATGATGACGGTGGTGAATTTGACAACCACTCCCTACATCATCTATTTCAAACCAGTGGCATCCAAATTCGTTTCTCATGCCCTCAAACTTCCCAACAAAATGGAAAATTCGAACGAATGATCCGAACCATTAATAATCTCACGCACCCTTTTATTCCAAGCGCATCTTCCTCCAACTTTCTAGGTTGAAGCTCTTCATATGGCTACCCACCTTCTCAACTTTCTTCCATCAACAATGAAATACCTCACACTCGCCTATACAGATAGCCACCAAATTAATCTAACCTTCGCGTCTTCGGATGCCTTTGTTATCCTCATCTTAACACTACAAATAAACTCGAACCTCTCTCCACACCTTGCATTTTTCTTGGGTACCCATAAAACCATCCTGGGTATCGATGTCTTGATCTTGCCACTAATAAGATCATTCTCTCTCGACATGTTACATTTGACGAAACCTCTTTTCCTTATGGATCTATGACACCTACCCAACCACCATCTTATGCTTTTCTAGACCCTCCACCACCAAATATTTACTCTCGTACCATTCATCAAATTCCTACTTCTCCTACTACACAGACCACCCAACAACCTCAAACATCACCACCTCAAGAAAATCAAATTCCTACTTCTCCTACTACACAAACCACCCAACAACCTCAACAAACATCCTCACTTCAAGAAAATCAAATCTCTCTAGCTCTTCCAACTCAACCAAATGCCCCACCCAATCCTCCTGCTCATCCTACTACTACCTCCACACATCCCATGGTCACCCGTCATCGCCTTGGGACCACCAAACCGGTTCAACGTCTTCATCTTCATGTATATCACCCATTTCCTACACCAAAAACGTACTCCCATGCCCTTAACGACCCTAACTGGCATAACACTATGACCGAAGAATATAATGCTTTAATTAGTAATGGTACTTGGACCCTTGTGCCTCGCCCTTCAGACACAAACATAGTTCGCTCCATGTGGTTGTTTAAGCACAAGTTTAATACTGATAGCTCTTTGAGCAGGCATAAAGCGCGACTTGTTGCTAATGGTCGCAACCAGCAGGTTGGTATTGATTGTGATGAGACTTTCAGCCTGGTTGTCAAACCGGATACTATTCGGACAGTCCTCAGCCTTGCCGCTTCTCGACATTGGCCCATTCATCATCTTGATGTCAAGAATGCGTTCCTTCACGAGCATCTATCCGAGACTATATACATGCACCAACCTCCAGGATTTCAGGATCCCGCTCGTCCCCATCATGTCTGCCTTATGCAGAAGTCCCTCTACGAGTTGAAATAGGCCCCCAGGGCATGGTTCCAGAGATTTGCAGGATATGCTCAGCGTGTTGGTTTTCAACACAATCGATGTGACACCTCCTTGTTCATTTAAAAACAGGGTATAGACACCGCTTACTTACTACTATATGTGGATGACATTGTTCTCACTGTTTCGTCGACCACTCTTCTTCAGCGGATTATCACCTCCTTGCATAAGGAATTCTCGATGACAGATCTTGGTCCGCTGAATTATTTTCTAGGCATCTTCATCACGCACACTACTTCTGGGATGTTCCTCTCTCGGAAAAAGTACGCATAAGAGATCATTGAGCGTGCTGATATGGGAAATTGCAATCCCAGTAGGACTCCGGTTGATACTAGCACCAAACTCACTGCATCAGGTCCTCCTGTTAAGGATCCCACTGCATACCGCAGTCTTGGAGGTGCACTTCAGTATCTTACTTTCACTCGCCCAAATATTGCGTATATCGTGCAACAGATATGTTTATTCATGCATGACCCTCGAAAGCCTCATCTCGCTGCCCTGCGCAGGATTACTCGTTATGTTCAGGGCACACTTGATCTTGGTCTTCAGCTTTATGCATCCTCCACCACTTCGCTAGTTGCTTACTCGGATGCCGACTGGGCATGATGCCCCTCCACCAGACATTCCACCTCTGCATTCTATGTATTTCTGGGCAACAATCTGTTGTCCTGGTCTTCCAAGCGACAACACACTCCGTATCGTTCCAGTGCAGAGGCCGAGTATCGTGGTGTCGCTAATGCTGTTGCAGAGACGTGCTAGATTCGTAATCTTATTTGGGAGCTTCATTGCCCTCTGTTCTCCGCTTCTCTTATCTATTGTGACAATGTCAGTGCCGTCTACATGTCCGACAATCCGGTTCAGCATCAGCACACCAAACACATAGAGATAGACATCCACTTTGTTCGCGACCTTGTAATGAAAGGTCACGTTCGTGTGCTTCATGTACCCTCTCGCTACCAGTATGCTGACATATTCACCAAAGGTCTTCCTACTGCGCTTTTTGACGAGTTCAGATTCAGTTTAAGCGTTCGCGCTGCTCCCGCTCCAACTGCGGGGGGATGTTAGATGAATTATTAGCTTAGCTCATTTTATTTATATATTGTTAGCTCATGTTCTATAAGGGCCCATTATCCTAGTCCACTAGGTCATTATTTAGATGGTTATTTAGATGGTATTGGTTCTACTCATTGTACACAGAAAACTGAGATCAATAATATCAGGTATCATTCACTTCAGAGTTTTAAGTTATTTTCAAGTCCATATGTGTAATATTGTATTTCTATTAGTTAAATGAAAACGTTAAGTTGAGTATTATTTGTATCATGTTTATTAGTATAATTAAAACACAATTTAAATAAATGCATTGAATACACATTTCATACAAATGATAAACATACACACGATGAACATTAAATGAATATCATACAAAGTTAATGAACTAAATACACATTTCAACGACGAACATAAAATGAAGATTATACAAACTTACTGAAATTAAATCACACTAATAACGACAAGCATATGAAGTAATTGGAAAACTTATTAATGAAACACTATTAACGACGACGAGGATGACTATGAGCATCCGACTTTGTGAACGAACTTTCAGAGCTTGAGCTTGATGTTGCCGATGTTTCAGAAACGAAGGACATGTCGGTAGGTAACATAGTTATCGGATGTCGTCCCAAGAGACCTTCAACCACACCAACACTAGAAATGCTCCGTACGGAAGATGAGGTCTTGTTTCTGCATAACGAAGTTGATTCATTCGGGAAGCGACTAGATGAACAATATTAACTTATGTGGACAAACGATCCAAGAGTGTCAATTAGCTAGTTTTATTTTAATATATATCAAACCAAGGCGATGATCTGTACATCATCATTTTTTAGTCATGCACCGTTAAATGTGTTTTAGTGTATTATATTATATTATTATATTTATTTACCTATATACTAAAATCCTCTCCAAATTTGATCGTTTTGACCCCACCCCCACCCAAAAAATGCCCAAAACGACAATGGCCCAAATTTCCATTCAAAAAATGCAAAAAACCCCCCTTTACTATAGCCATCATACAAAAAATACCCCGAACTACAAGGGGGTAAAACGTCAATTCCCTCAATTAAAATAAAAACTCCACCCAAACACTTCGACATCCCGTATCTTCCTCCTCGCTCCGAGTTGAATTTCACCGACTACACCGTTAAACTCGAAATATTTTTGTGAACAAAACGAAACTAACTATATTCAAAACGGACACTTTTTAAAAAAAATGCTAAACACAACGATAGCCCGTATCTTTCCGCTCGCCGCGAGTTAAATTTTTTCGACGGCAGCGTCGTA
Source organism: Rutidosis leptorrhynchoides (assembly GCF_046630445.1). Classification (NCBI taxonomy): domain Eukaryota; kingdom Viridiplantae; phylum Streptophyta; class Magnoliopsida; order Asterales; family Asteraceae; genus Rutidosis; species Rutidosis leptorrhynchoides. Next base: position 617,633,314 of record NC_092333.1, on the reverse strand, counting down.
CTCGAAATAATTTTATGTACAAAACGATAAAAATACGTTCGAAACGGACGCATTTTTAAATAACGCTAAACACAACGACAGCCCGTACCTTCCTACTCGCCGCGAGTTAAATTTTTTCGCCAGCATTGTTAAACTCGAAATATTTTTGTTAACAAAACGAAGCTAACTACATTCGAAACGGACACTTTTTAAAAAACGCTAAACACAACGACAACCTGTATCTACCCGCTCGCCGCGAGTTAAATTTTTCGATAACAGCGTCTTACTTGAAATAATTTTATGAACAAAACGATAAAAAGTACGTTCAAAACGGACACTTTTTAAAAACGCTAAATACAACGACAACCCGAATCTTCCTGCTCAATGCGAGTTAAAATTTTCCACCAGCACCGTTAGACTCAAAATAATTTTATCAACAGAACAAAACTAACTACGTTCGGACACTCCTATAAAGGGTAAATACCTAGGTACTAACTACGTGTATCTAAAAACGCACGTATCAAAAGTTTTAACTTTTGTAAATACATAACGCTCTGTTAACTATGAATTTGCAACCCAAATGCCCCGCGGCATCGCGCGGGCCCATTTTGCTAGTATACAACTATTAAAAACATGTATAGTGGTGTAGGGATCACCATAAATATATTATTATTATTATTATTATTATTATTATTATTATTATTATTATTATTATTATTATTATTATCGTCGTCGTTAAAATGAGTGAGAGTAAATAGTTAAATCATTTCAAATACGGAGTAGTAAATTTTAGGATGTTATAATTATTATGGGAGGTGATATTTCCAAACATGATTTTGATAGATCCAAACATATTTGTTGTTAAGTTCCAGTTATACCATCTAATAATTTGAAAATGAAAAATTTGTATAACACATCATTAAGGATAATTTGGTGAATTTGTGTGGATCTATTAAAAAAAGTTTGGAAATATCAATTCCCATTATTATGGAACACACTTATTCTACATAGCTGGACGCGGAAAAAGGGTTTGCTGGACATGAGAAATCTATACATCTATACATATATATAAAGCGCATCCCTTTAATCCTACGTGTCAATCTCTCATTAATCTGAATTAAATTAATCCTACGTGTCGCTTTCTCATTAATCTGAATTAAATTATTCCTACGTGTCATTCTATTAATCAATCATAAACAAATACGGAATCTTACATGTCGTTTTATTATTAAAAAAATCAATTAAATAATTAACTAGATCTTAAAAAGATTTGGTCAAAATTAAATTAAACATAATTTAATATATGTAAAATAAAAAATAAAATAATTCATTATCATTATCAAATCCGTTTGTTTCTTCATTATCCATTAGATTATTTAGACTTTATTGAAGGAAACTTATGGGCTCCACGTGTATAATTACTATTTTAAAATTTAAACTTACGGATCCACATGTATAATTAGTATTTTAATTTATTTGACATGGTCTTAGCAGATACGAGTAATACAAATATACAAACGAATTTTATATCTTTTTAATATTTATACTTGATTAGTTTGTATATTTTATCCGAAAAAAGTATAAAACAAGTATGTGAATATCGTGTAGTATACGGAGATGAATTGCATGTGATTAATTATTATTAATGGAATGTGTAGCAAGAATTCACTATCTTTAGAAATTTTACTTTTACATCTTTCTTTTCAAGATTGATTCTATTACAGGATTATTTGTTTATATCAATTCTTAATATATAGCCTAAATTATATATGTAAATATGATTTTTTATTTATTTGAATGTTAATTATAATATCGTAAATCCTTTTAGTGAAAGTTATTAAATTACATATATTTATTTTTCTTTTACCATCGAGATAAGTTTGTGTAATGCATAAAAAATTGTAGATATTCATTTGGTAATTCTTATAAATATTTAGATTTATGACTTAACTGTTTTTTTGAAATTTTGACATAATGAAATTAGTTTGTCCTAAAGCATATACAATTAGAGATTATTACTATTAACGATCAGTTTTAAGGCAACTTTTACGGGCTCATGTTTGATATTTTATCGATTATAAGTCAATTGAAGTTAAAACGGTTCCAACGAACGGGCTAATAATCGATGCGTTAGTATTTTGATATAATGAAATTAGTTCGTACTAAAGCATATACAATTAGAGATTATTACTATTAACGATCAGTTTTAAGGCAACTTTTTACGGGCTCATGTTTGATATTTTATCGATTATAAGTCAACTGAAGTAAAAACGGTTCCAACGAGTTGACTCATAATCGATGCGTTAGTATTTAATCTTAATGTTTTCGATAAAAATATCAGTAATAAGGGTTTTTATTGTATTTAAATTGTATTATACATTTGATAAGTATTTAAAATAATATTATCGAATACTAATTTATACAACTACCGTGCAACGCACGGGCTCATGAAACTAGTAAGTCAATAAAGCACAGAAACAAGTGAATGAAAATAACACAAATTGAGAAAAGCTGTTTATGGAACATTTGAACCCTACCTCTCACTACCATTAGTTGTATAAACTTGATTTCAAAAGATTTCATGTTTGTCCTTTTGTACTACCAATCAAATCATTTATTTACTAGTTACGGAGTATTAATTTTGTTTGATACGAAAAAGTTTTATGTGTAATTAAGGTTAAAACCATCATCAACGAAACTTCAACAAACATATTACTCCATATAAATAGAACTTTGAAATTAAAGTGTTTGTACAATTTTGAGACACCTTATAGATTGTATAAGGTAAAGTTAATCTAGTGAAAATGAGTGATATTATTGGGTGATTTGGATGAAGTTGTATGCTTGTTGGCGATTCTCCGAAGGTCAAAGGAGGTATTTTACTTTACACTACTAAGATACGTTGGTAAGATCATGATGAATATGGCATGATTTTTTTTGTATAATGATACTGCAACCCGCAAGCGCATGCTATACGTATGCGAGCAATCACTAGTGTGCGTACGCGTATGCTTTCTATGCGGTATGCGGTATGCGGTAACGTATTGAATACCTTTGTTCCCGGTATGGCGGTTACTTGGCTATCAAGTCTGAATATCTTTTCCATAATTACATCCGAGATTCGGGGGAGTTTGTTATGGAAGAGATTATCATTATCTAGGACGGTTCTAGAATTAGGGTTTTCCTATATATACCCTAGTTGTCTTTTTAAACAGACACACACAAAACCTACAGCACGTAGCAACAATCATCAATTCCCGACTTCTAAGGTTTACAGGTTAGTTCTTCATAGGCTGGTACCTACGACCTTATCTAGGGCCTTCTGATCAACGACCGTTATTGAAGGTGGACTTAATCACTTAGCCACCCCGCCGACATCATCATGTCGGTCAGGGTTATTCACGGTAGCCGGACCGGAGAGCTAAGTTCTAAAATCCTTAACCCCCCCCCCCCCTAAACGTATTGAGCAAGCATATTGACCCGTTGGAAAATATATGCATGATCATTGTATGAGTTGACAGTGTCCACTTTTGGCATTGTGTTTCTCTTTTTTATAGAGCAATCTGGGAGCGTCTCCCAGCTTTAATGCTTTAGATCGGTCTCCAAGGTGGTCTTTGAAAGGTTTTATTGACTTTCCTATCGGTTCACTGTGGAAATGCAGGAGACCGGGAAAGTAAAGTTGAATCATTCCTCTTTAGTATTTTTGAGCGGTAATGTTTGAAACATACATCCCGCATTTATCATATCTTTACACTAGGTGATCTCGTGACTCACCTTTGTGTCTTCGGTCTTGGTAAACGTGACACCTTCGTAAGCAGATGTCTTCGACTAGTATCTTCAGTTATTATTTTTGGTTGTTACCTTCGTGTTTGTCTAAAGCATGGGGTACACTATCATAAAGCATATTCAGTCAATCAAATTTTCAAGTGTCTGACGAAACCAGTTATTAGTTGTAATCGCAAACTTATAGTTGAAGGTGAAGCTAGTATCAGGCTTGTTTATGAAGCTAGAAGATCTTTTGAAAAGCTTATTCATTTAACCATGTATCTTCGGTTATTATTTTTGGTTGTTACCTTCGTGTTTGTCTAAAGCATGGGGTACACTATCATAAAGCATATTCAGTCAATCAAATTTTCAAGTGTCTGACGAAACCAGTTATTAGTTGTAATCGCAAACTTATAGTTGAAGGTGAAGCTAGTATCAGGCTTGTTTATGAAGCTAGAAGATCTTTTGAAAAGCTTATTCATTTAACCATGTATAGGAGGAAAAGTTTTTCTAAATTATTTGTGTGACATTACTCCGTAAACCCTCAACCCAAAATCCTAAACCCTAAACCCTAAACTCTAAACCGTTCGTGTTAAAATATTCAATCTAAACCCTAATTTCTAAACCCTAAACCCTAATTTATAAACCCTAATAGCTAAACCCTAATTTATAACCCCCTAATTTCTAAACCAGGGTTTCTAAATCCTAATTTCTAACCCCTTAAAAAAAACTCAGCAGCAAAACATTCAATGCATTGAATGTTTTTATTTTTTTCTTCGAGCGTTTTCCCGCCAAAATAACGACATTCATCATAAAGTGTCTTTTTTAAATGTTCATATTTTCATCTAATCTATAATGTTTGTGAACAAAGTTTTTTCAAAAAACGAAAAAAAATTACTTCCCCCCAAAAAAGTGCTTCCGTCTTGATTAAATCTCTAATATATAATATATAATATATAATATATAAAAGAGACAAATTACACGGATAGTGATTTTAGTTTGCTAAAAACACATGGATAGTTCAAATTCGATTTTTTCAACTAAATAATTCAAAAGTATGAAATTATTCTGTAACAACCCCAAATCCATTTACCAAAAACGAAGCACATTTTTTTATATATATAAGTTAGGTCCCAATATCCCGTTAATAATACATAACATTTTCAACTCTGTTTTAACCGAAAACATAATATCTTAACGTTACGTTTAACAACTTAATATAGCCCTTGGTACACAAATGACACATTACAAAATCATTTGTAACAATGACCCAATCACACAAAACACGGGTTAATACTCGATAATCCAGCCCAATACCAAGAGCATAATCCCGGGAACTACCAAATCCCCAATCCGCCTCCAAATCTCTGAAAGCTACCCCATCGAGTGTAGTGACCCGAACTTTTCCATGTTTATATATATTAATTGAGATTGATATTTACATGATTAAATGTTTCCAACATGTTAAGCAATCAAACTTGTTAAGACTTGATTAATTGAAATATGTTTCATATAGACAATTGACCACCCAAGTTGACCGGCGATTCACGAACGTTAAAACTTGTAAAAACGACATGACGATATATATATGGATATACATATTGTTAACATGAGATTATGATAAGTAAGTATCTCCATAAGTGTATTAACAATGAGTTATATACATATAAACAAGACTACTAACTTAAGGATTTCGAAACGAGACATATATGTAACGATTATCGTTGTAACGACATTTAAATGTATATATATCATATTAAGATATATTAATATATCATAATATCATGATAATATAATAATTTAACATCTCATTAGATATAATAAACAATGGGTTAACAACATTAATTGAGATCGTTAACTTAAAGGTTTCAAAACAACACTTACATGTAACGACTAACGATGACTTAACGACTCAGTTAAAATGTATATACATGTAGTGTATTTAGATGTATTAAAATACTTTTGGAAGACTTCAAGACATATATCAAAACACTCATACTTAACGAAAATGGTTACAGTTACTTTTCCATTCTTTTCTTTCATCAAGAATTCTAGTCGTATTCTTACCCGTATTATACACAGCTTCAAAACATACTTACTATGAGTATATACCAATAGGAACTAGCATGGGATTCCACTCTTGATTATGTCATGTATGACTAATCAATTTTAACTTCTACCATGAGCTAGTCAACTAACTAGAACTCCTTTTAACCCCACTCACCACTCATCATTCACTCCATTTCACTTCCAATTCTCTTTCTAATTCTCTCTCAACACACACACACACACTATTATGAACGTATTTTTCCAGTAGTTAATCATCATCTTCATCAAAAATCACTTCAAGAATCAAGCTATAAACATCATAGAAAAAACACTTCAAGAACACTTCAAAAATCCCTTCAAGTTTACTAATTTACTTCCAAGCTTTCTAATCCATTCCAAGTAATCATCTAAGATCAAGAAACCTTTGTTATATACAGTAGGTTATCTTTCTTATTCAAGGTAATATTCATATTCAAACTTTGATTCAATTTCTATAACTATAAACTATCTTAATTCGAGTAAAAATCTTACTTGAACTTGTTTTTGTGTCATGATCCTACTTCAAGAACTTTCAAGCCATCCAAGATCCTTTGAAGCTAGATCATTTCTTGTCACTTCCAGTAGATTTACCTACTAAACTTGAGGTAGTAATGATGTTCATAACATCATTCGATTCATATATATAAAACTATCTTATTCGAAGGTTTAAACTCGTAATCACTAGAACATAGTTTAGTTAATTCTAAACTTGTTCGCAAACAAAAGTTAATCCTTCTAACTTGACTTTTAAAATTAACTAAACACATGTTCTATATCTATATGATATGCTAACTTAATGATTTAAAACCTGGAAACACGAAAAACACCGTAAAACCGGATTTACGCCGTCGTAGTAACACCGCGGGCTGTTTTGGGTTAGTTAATTAAAAACTATGATAAACTTTGATTTAAAAGTTGTTATTCTGAGAAAATGATTTTATTATGAACATGAAACTATATCCAAAAATTATGGTTAAACTCAAAGTGGAAGTATGTTTTCTATAATGGTCATCTAGACGTCGTTCTTTCGACTGAAATGACTACCTTTACAAAAATGACTTGTAACTTATTTTTCCGACTAGAAACCTATACTTTTTCTATTTAGATTCATAAAATAGAGTTCAATATGAAACCATAGCAATTTGATTCACTCAAAACGGATTTAAAATGAAGAAGTTATGGGTAAAACAAGATTGGATAATTTTTCTCATTTTAGCTACGTGAAAATTGGTAACAAATCTATTCCAACCATAACTTAATCAACTTGTATTGTATATTATGTAATCTTGAGATACCATAGACACGTATACAATGTTTCGACCTATCATGTCGACACATCTATATATATTTCGGAACAACCATAGACACTCTATATGTGAATGTTGGAGTTAGCTATACAGGGTTGAGGTTGATTCCAAAATATATATAGTTTGAGTTGTGATCAATACTGAGATACGTATACACTGGGTCGTGGATTGATTCAAGATAATATTTATCGATTTATTTCTGTACATCTAACTGTGGACAACTAGTTGTAGGTTACTAACGAGGACAGCTGACTTAATAAACTTAAAACATCAAAATATATTAAAAGTGTTGTAAATATATTTTGAACATACTTTAATATATATGTATATATTGTTATAGGTTCGTGAATCAACAGTGGCCAAGTCTTACTTCTCGACGAAGTAAAAATCTGTGAAAGTAAGTTATAGTCCCACTTTTAAAATCTAATATTTTGGGATGAGAATACATGCAGGTTTTATAAATGATTTACAAAATAGACACAAGTACGTGAAACTACATTCTATGGTTGGATTATCGAAATCGAATATGCCCCTTTTTATTAAGTCTGGTAATCTAAGAATTAGGGAACAGACACCCTAATTGACGCGAATCCTAAAGATAGATCTATTGGGCCTAACAAACCCCATCCAAAGTACCGGATGCTTTAGTACTTCGAAATTTATATCATATCCGAAGGGTGTCCCGGAATGATGGGGATATTCTTATATATGCATCTTGTTAATGTCGGTTACCAGGTGTTCACCATATGAATGATTTTTATCTCTATGTATGGGATGTGTATTGAAATATGAAATCTTGTGGTCTATTGTTACGATTTGATATATATAGGTTAAACCTATAACTCACCAACATTTTTGTTGACGTTTAAAGCATGTTTATTCTCAGGTGAATATTAAGAGCTTCCGCTGTTGCATACTAAAATAAGGACAAGATTTGGAGTCCATGTTTGTATGATATTGTGTAAAAACTGCATTCAAGAAACTGATTTCGATGTAACATATTTGTATTGTAAACCATTATGTAATGGTCGTGTGTAAACAGGATATTTTAGATTATCATTATTTGATAATCTACGTAAAGCTTTTTAAACCTTTATTTATGAAATAAAGGTTATGGTTTGTTTTAAAAATGAATGCAGTCTTTGAAAAAGGTCTCATATAGAGGTCAAAACCTCGCAACGAAATCAATTAATATGGAACGTTTTTAATCAATAAGAACGGGACATTTCAGTTGGTATCCGAGCGTTGGTCTTAGAGAACCAGAATTTTGCATTAGTGTGTCTTATCGAGTTTGTTAGGATGCATTAGTGAGTCTGGACTTCGACCGTGTTTTCTTGAAAAATGATTGCTTAACAAATTTTGTTGGAAACTATATATTTTTAACATGTGAATATTATGTGATATATTAATCTCTTAACGCGTTTGATATTACGTGATAGATGTCTACCTCTAGAACAAGTCCCATTGACTCACCTAATAATAATGAAGAGTCAAATGTAAATTGGAATGATTCGTGGACTGATTCACAAGTTCCCGAAGAGGAACCGGAAGAAGAGTCGGAACCGGAAGAAGAATCGGAACCGGAAGAAGAATCGGAACCGGAAGAAGAAATAGAACCGGTGGGGGAAATAATAAAACGGTTAAGTAAAAGAGAATCCTCAACCAACCGACCAAGGTTAATTATGGTCAATGGTGTTTCCGCCAAGGAAGCAAAATATTGGGAGGATTACCAATTCTCCGATGAATCGGATTCCGACGAGAATTCCGATGATGTTATAGAAATTACCCCAACTGAATTTAAAAAGGAAAAAGAAAATAATAAGGGAAAGGGCATAAAAATAGAGAAATCTAATTCCAACCTCGATGAACTTTATATGTATCGTCAACCCCCGAAGTCCTTAAGTTGTAACAATGACCCGGGAACCTCTAAACCACCAGGTTTTTCTAAACCAATGTGGAAAACGACGGCTCGTATTAGGGGAACATCATATATCCCTAGAAACTTGGCAAAACGAACCAAAACCGAACAAGAAGAAACGAGCGAGTCGGAATAAGATAGTTGTATTCGTGTGGTGTAATATATGTAATATAGTGTGCTTATGCTTTATGATATATGTAAAAATTGCTTGTATTAATAAGTATTTTTTTTATGAATCTAACTCTTGTCTATTTTACAGTATAAAAACACAAAATGGATAGACAACCCAATATTTTAAGAGACCTACCCGGAGACATGATTGATGAAATCTTGTCTAGAGTCGGTCAGAATTCCTCGGCACAACTATTTAAGGCGAGATCAGTTTGTAAGACATTCGAAGAACGTTCCAAGAATTCCTTGGTTTATAAAAGGCTTTCGTTTGAAAGATGGGGGATATCACATTGGGAAATCCATAAGTTATGATGTGTTTACTTTGACGCATATATTGCAGGGAACCCAAATGCTATTTTACGCAATGGGTTAAGAAATTATTTTGACTCAATATATCCGAATATTGGACTTCGTGATTTAGAAAAAGCGGCTAACATGCAACATAAAGAAGCATGTTATGCTTACGGATTAGTAATGTTCGCTTCTCACCAAAGTGAGAACAAGAACATCGGGCTACAACTATTAAACAAAACGTTCCCACAAGTGACGGAGTCGGTAATTGGGGTAAGAAATGAGGTTTTTAGATTATTACGGGACTGTCGGACATTACGTAACCCTCGTCCCTTTGACGACGTTACAACACGCTGTCTTATCAATGGCCATAACGGTTATATTCCACAAGACCAAGGATGGGAAGTAGTCCTAGTATAACCAGAATGCATGACTTGTTTCTGGACGTATGAATTACGTGTCTTTATTGCCTTTGCTGAACGACTTGTGTACTAGCTAGAATTATCTTCACAACTATCTTGTATCAAAGTTATTGTGTGCTATATTTCATGCTTTATGTAAAATAAGCGGTATTGTAAGTTTGTAAAATATTGTATAAAAGTTTGAACGCGAAATATTATTACAATCAGTTTTTCATATAGAATTATAGTAGTTGAATTGTATATTAGCTACTAAGTATGAACTTAACGGGTAGGTACTACCCGAATTTAAACTTATAAAACGCTAATATGAAGAAAAAGCTTTTATAAATGAGTTCATATTATGCTACGAAATACTATTAACTACTCTTAATATTCTGTATGATTAACTTGCTCCATTTGACTATTTTGAAGGAAATGGCACCGACTACTCGACACACCGTGAATATGAATGAAGAGGAATTCCGTACTTTTCTAGCTTCAAACATAGCCGCAGTACAGGCTGCGCTACATACCAACAATAACCTTGGATCTGGCAGTACAGGAAATCGTGTAGGATGCACCTACAAAGAATTCACTGCCTGCAAACCTTTGGAATTTGATGGAACCGAAGGACCGATCGGATTGAAACGGTGGACCGAGAAGGTCGAATCGGTGTTTGCCATAAGTAAGTGTACTGAAGAGGACAAAGTGAAGTACGCTACACATACCTTCACAGGTTCTGCGTTAACATGGTGGAATACCTATCTAGAGCAAGTGGGACAAGATGATGCGTACGCACTACCGTGGTCAGCATTCAAGCACTTGATGAACGAGAAGTACCGTCCCAGAACCGAGTTCAATAAGCTCAAGACAGAACTTAGAGGGTTACGAACCCAAGGATTTGATATTACCACGTACGAAAGACGATTCACAGAATTGTGCCTATTGTGTCCGGGAGCATTCGAAGATGAGGAAGAGAAGATCGACGCGTTTGTGAAAGGATTACCGGAAAGAATCCAAGAAGATATAAGTTCACACGAGCCCGCCTCCATACAACAGGCATGTAGAATGGCTCACAAACTAGTGAACCAGATTGAAGAAAGAATTAAAGAACAGACTGCTGAAGAGGCCAATGTGAAGCAAGTCAAAAGAAAGTGGGAGGAAACGGTGATAAGAATCACCAATACAACAACAACAGCAATTACAACAATAATCGCAACAATTATCCCAACAATCGCAACATCAATCGCAACTACAACAAACGGCCCAACAACAACAACAACAACAACAATAACAGCAACTACAACAATCATCTCAACAACAATAATAACCGCAACAACAACAACAATCAGAAGCAGCTATGCCAAAGGTATGAAAAGTATCACTCGGGGTTCTGCACCAAATTTTGCAACAAGTGTAAAAGAAATGGTCATAGCGCGGCGAAGTGTGAGGTCTAAGGACCAGGGGTTAATAGAACGAAAGGAACAAATGGTGTCGGAACGAGTAATGGCGGAGCAAGTAGTGTCGGAGCAAGTTATGCCAATGTAGTTTGTTATAAATGTGGAAAACCGGGCCACATTATTAGAAATTGCCCGAACCAGGAGAACACGAATGGACAAGGCCGCGGAAGAGTTTTCAATATTAATGCGGCAGAGGCACAGGAAGACCCGGAGCTTGTTACGGGTACGTTTCTTATTGACAATAAATCTGCTTACGTTTTATTTGATTCGGGTGCGGATAGAAGCTATATGAGTAGAGATTTTTGCGCTAAATTAAGTTGTCCATTGACGCCTTTGGATAGTAAATTTTTACTCGAATTAGCAAATGGTAAATTAATTTCAGCAGATAATATATGTCGGAATCGAGAAATTAAACTGGTTAGCGAAACATTTAAGATTGACTTGATACCAGTAGAGTTAGGGAGTTTTGATGTGATAATCGGTATGGACTGGTTGAAAGAAGTGAAAGCAGAGATCGTTTGTTTCAAAAATGCAATTCGCATTATACGAGAAAAAGGAAAACCCTTAATGGTGTACGGAGAAAAGGGCAACACGAAGCTACATCTTATTAGTAATTTGAAGGCACAAAAACTAATAAGAAAAGGTTGCTATGCTGTTCTAGCACACGTCGAGAAAGTACAAACTGAAGAAAAGAGCATTAATGATGTTCCCATTGCAAAAGAATTTCCCGATGTATTTCCGAAAGAATTATCGGGATTACCCCCACATCGATCCGTTGAATTTCAAATAGATCTTGTACCAGGAGCTGCACCAATAGCTCGTGCTCCTTACAGACTCGCACCCAGCGAGATGAAAGAACTGCAAAGCCAATTACAAGAACTTTTAGAGTGTGGTTTCATTCGACCAAGCACATCACCGTGGGGAGCTCCTGTTTTGTTTGTCAAGAAGAAAGATGGTACATTCAGGTTGTGTATCGACTACCGAGAGTTGAACAAACTTACCATCAAGAACCGCTACCCACTACCGAGAATCGATGACTTATTTGATCAACTACAAGGCTCGTCTGTTTATTCAAAGATTGACTTACGTTCCGTGTATCATCAAATGCGGGTGAAAGAAGATGGTATTTCAAAGACTGCTTTCAGAACACGTTACGGTCATTACGAGTTTATGGTCATGCCGTTTGGTTTAACTAATGCACCAGCTGTGTTCATGGACCTTATGAACCGAGTGTGTGGACCATACCTTGACAAGTTTGTCATTGTTTTCATTGATGACATACTTATTTACTCAAAGAATGACCAAGAACACGGTGAACATTTGAGAAAGGTGTTAGAAGTATTGAGGAAGGAAGAATTGTACGCTAAGTTTTCAAAGTGTGCATTTTGGTTGGAAGAAGTTCAATTCCTCGGTCACATAGTGAACAAAGAAGGTATTAAGGTGGATCCGGCAAAGATAGAAACTGTTGAAAAGTGGGAAACCCCGAAAACTCCGAAACACATACGCCAGTTTTTAGGACTAGCTGGTTACTACAGAAGGTTCATCCAAGACTTTTCCAGAATAGCAAAACCCTTGACTGCATTAACGCATAAAGGGAAGAAATTTGAATGGAATGATGAACAAGAGAAAGCGTTTCAGTTATTGAAGAAAAAGCTAACTACGGCACCTATATTGTCATTGCCTGAAGGGAATGATGATTTTGTGATTTATTGTGACGCATCAAAGAAAGGTCTCGGTTGTGTATTAATGCAACGAACGAAGGTGATTGCTTATGCGTCTAGACAATTGAAGATTCACGAACAAAATTATACGACGCATGATTTGGAATTAGGCGCGGTTGTTTTTGCATTAAAGACTTGGAGGCACTACTTATATGGGGTCAAAAGTATTATATATACCGACCACAAAAGTCTTCAACACATATTTAATCAGAAACAACTGAATATGAGGCAGCGTAGGTGGATTGAATTATTGAATGATTACGACTTTGAGATTCGTTACCACCCGGGAAAGGCAAATGTGGTAGCCGATGCCTTGAGCAGGAAGGACAGAGAACCCATTCGAGTAAAATCTATGAATATAATGATTCATAATAACCTTACTACTCAAATAAAGGAGGCGCAACAAGGAGTTTTAAAAGAGGGAAATTTAAAGGATGAAATACCCAAAGGATCGGAGAAACATCTTAATATTCGGGAAGACGGAACCTGGTATAGGGCTGAAAGGATTTGGGTACCAAAATTTGGAGATATGAGAGAAATGGTACTTAGAGAAGCTCATAAAACCAAGGACTGCAAGTGGTTTTGATACTATTTGGGTAATAGTTGATCGTCTCACCAAATCAGCACATTTCCTGCCAATAAGAGAAGATGACAAGATGGAGAAGTTAGCACGACTGTATTTGAAGGAAGTCGTCTCCAGACATGGAATACCAATCTCTATTATCTCTGATAGGGATGGCAGATTTATTTCAAGATTCTGGCAGACATTACAGCAAGCATTAGGAACTCGTCTAGACATGAGTACTGCCTATCATCCACAAACTGATGGGCAGAGCGAAAGGACGATACAAACGCTTGAAGACATGCTACGAGCATGTGTTATTGATTTCGGAAACAGTTGGGATCGACATCTACCATTAGCAGAATTTTCCTACAACAACAGCTACCATTCAAGCATTGAGATGGCGCCGTTTGAAGCACTTTATGGTGGAAAGTGCAGGTCTCCGATTTGTTGGAGTGAAGTGGGGGATAGACAGATTACGGGTCCGGAGATTATACAAGAAACTACCGAGAAGATCATCCAAATTCAACAACGGTTGAAAACCGCCCAAAGTCGACAAAAGAGCTACGCTGACATTAAAAGAAAAGATATAGAATTTGAAATTGGAGAGATGGTCATGCTTAAAGTTGCACCTTGGAAAGGCGTTGTTCTATTTGGTAAACGAGGGAAATTAAATCCAAGGTATATTGGACCATTCAAGATTATTGATCGTGTCGGACCAGTAGCTTACCGACTTGAGTTACCTCAACAACTCGCGGCTGTACATAACACTTTCCACGTCTCGAATTTGAAGAAATGTTTTGCAAAAGAAGTTCTCACTATTCCGTTAGATGAAATCCAAATCAACGAAAAACTCCAATTCATCGAAGAACCCGTCGAAATAATGGATCGTGAGGTTAAAAGACTTAAGCAAAACAAGATACCAATTGTTAAGGTTTGATGGAATGCTCGTAGAGGACCCGAGTTCACCTGGGAGCGTGAAGATCAGATGAAGAAGAAATACCCGCATCTATTTCCAGAAGATTCGTCAACACCTTCAACAGCTTAAAATTTCGGGACGAAATTTATTTAACGGGTAGGTACTGTAGCGACCCGAACTTTTCCATAATTATATATATTAATTGAGATTGATATTTACATGATTAAATGTTTCCAACATGTTAAGCAATCAAACTTGTTAAGACTTGATTAATTGAAATATGTTTCATACAGACAATTGACCACCCAAGTTGACCGGCGATTCACGAACGTTAAAACTTGTAAAAACGACATGATGATATATATATGAATATACATATGGTTAACATGAGATTATGATAAGTAAGTATCTCCATAAGTATATTAACAATGAGTTATATACATATAAACAAGACTACTACCTTAAGGATTTCGAAACGAGACATATATGTAACGATTATCGTTGTAACGGCATTTAAATGTATATATATCATATTAAGATATATTAATATATCATAATATCATGATAATATAATAATTTAACATCTCATTAGATATAATAAACAATGGGTTAACAACATTAATTGAGATCGTTAACTTAAAGGTTTCAAAACAACACTTACATGTAACGACTAACGATGACTTAACGACTCAGTTAAAATGTATATACATGTAGTGTATTTAGATGTATTAAAATACTTTTGGAAGACTTCAAGACATATATCAAAACACTCATACTTAACGAAAATGGTTACAGTTACTTTTCCATTCTTTTCTTTCATCAAGAATTCTAGTCGTATTCTTACCCGTATTATACACAGCTTCAAAACGTACTTACTATGAGTATATACCAATAGGAACTAGCATGGGATTCCACTCTTGATTATGTCATGTATGACTAATCAATTTTAACTTCTACTATGAGCTAGTCAACTAACTAGAACTCCTTTTAACCCCACTCACCACTCACCAATTACCACTCATCATTCACTCCATTTCACTTCCAATTCTCTTTCTAATTCTCTCTCAACACACACACACACTATTATGAACGTATTTTTCCAGTAGTTAATCATCATCTTCATCAAAAATCACTTCAAGAATCAAGCTATAATCATCATAGGAAGAACACTTCAAGAACACTTCAAAAATCCCTTCAAGTTTACTAATTTACTTCCAAGCTTTCTAATCCATTCCAAGTAATCATCTAAGATCAAGAAACCTTTGTTATATACAGTAGGTTATCTTTCTTATTCAAGGTAATATTCATATTCAAACTTTGATTCAATTTCTATAACTATAAACTATCTTAATTCGAGTAAAAATCTTACTTGAACTTGTTTTTGTGTCATGATCCTACTTCAAGAACTTTCAAGCCATCCAAGATCCTTTGAAGCTAGATCATTTCTTGTCACTTCCAGTAGGTTTACCTACTAAAATTGAGGTAGTAATGATGTTCATAACATCATTCGATTCATATATATAAAACTATCTTATTCGAAGGTTTAAACTCGTAATCACTAGAACATAGTTTAGTTAATTCTAAACTTGTTCGCAAACAAAAGTTAATCCTTCTAACTTGACTTTTAAAATTAACTAAACACATGTTCTATATCTATATGATATGATAACTTAATGATTTAAAACCTGGAAACACGAAAAACACCGTAAAACCGGATTTACGCCGTCGTAGTAACACCGCGGGCTGTTTTGGGTTAGTTAATTAAAAACTATGATAAACTTTGATTTAAAAGTTGTTATTATGAGAAAATGATTTTATTATGAACATGAAACTATATCCAAACATTATGGTTAAACTCAAAGTGGAAGTATGTTTTCTAAAATGGTCATCTAGACGTCGTTCTTTCGACTGAAATGACTACCTTTACAAAAACGACTTGTAACTTATTTTTCCGACTAGAAACCTATACTTTTTCTGTTTAGATTCATAAAATAGAGTTCAATATGAAACCATAGCAATTTGATTCACTCAAAACGGATTTAAAATGAAGAAGTTATGGGTAAAACAAGATTGGATAATTTTTCTCATTTTAGCTACGTGAAAATTGGTAACAAATCTATTCCAACCATAACTTAATCAACTTGTATTGTATATTATATAATCTTGAGATACCATAGACACGTATACAATGTTTCGACCTATCATGTCGACACATCTATATATATTTTGGAACAACCATAGACACTCTATATATGAATGTTGGAGTTAGCTATACAGGGTTGAGGTTGATTCCAAAATATATATAGTTTGAGTTGTGATCAATACTGAGATACGTATACACTGGGTCGTGGATTGATTTAAGATAATATTTATTGATTTATTTCTGTACATCTAACTGTGGACAACTAGTTGTAGGTTACTAACGAGGACAGCTGACTTAATAAACTTAAAACATCAAAATATATTAAAAGTGTTGTAAATATATTTTGAACATACTTTAATATATATGTATATATTGTTATAGGTTCGTGAATCAACAGTGGCCAAGTCTTACTTCTCGACGAAGTAAAAATCTGTGAAAGTGAGTTATAGTCCTACTTTTAAAATCTAATATTTTGGGATGAGAATACATGCAGGTTTTATAAATGATTTACAAAATAGACACAAGTACGTGAAACTACATTCTATGGTTGAATTATCGAAATCGAATATGCCCCTTTTTATTAAGTCTGGTAATCTAAGAATTAGGGAACAAACACCTTAATTGACGCGAATCCTAAAGATAGATCTATTGGGCCTAACAAACCCCATCCAAAGTACCGGATGCTTTAGTACTTCGAAATTTATATCATATCCGAAGGGTGTCCCGGAATGATGGGGATATTCTTATATATGTATCTTGTTAATGTCGGTTACCAGGTGTTCACCATATGAATGATTTTTATCTCTATGTATGGGATATGTATTGAAATTTGAAATCTTGTGGTCTATTGTTACGATTTGATATATATAGGTTAAACCTATAACTCACCAACATTTTTGTTGACGTTTAAAGCATGTTTATTCTCAGGTGAATATTAAGAGCTTCCGCTGTTGCATACTAAAATAAGGACAAGATTTGGAGTCCATGTTTGTATGATATTGTGTAAAAACTGCATTCAAGAAACTGATTTCGATGTAACATATTTGTATTGTAAACCATTATGTAATGGTCGTGTGTAAACAGGATATTTTAGATTATCATTATTTGATAATCTACGTAAAGCTTTTTAAACCTTTATTTATGAAATAAAGGTTATGGTTTGTTTTAAAAATGAATGCAGTCTTTGAAAAACGTCTCATATAGAGGTCAAAACCTCGCAACGAAATCAATTAATATGGAACGTTTTTAATCAATAAGGACGGGACATTTCATCGAGCCCAAGCGTTCCTACAAATCTAGTCTAACAACTAGCTAGCCTTACAATCACATTACCTGTAAAAAGGTAAACAACGAGAGGGGTAAGCTAATGATTAGTGAAAGCAATAATTATACATATACATATATAATCTACTTACTTGCAATCACTTACACAATACCGCATACAAGCTAGCAATTCAACAACCATGAAAACATCATGCATAAACTAATATCCGCAATTCACAATAAGCTAGCAACACCAATAACATATAGTTCACAATTTAATATTGTAACGACCCGACTTTTTCGACTTATAATTATATTTATTACTTTCACGAAACTGCGTATTTGTGCGTACTGAGCTAGTTTATGCTCTGGGATTTTATTTCATGATTAATTACTTTCGTTAACATCCTACAACGTGCTATTAAGTGTGTAATCACTTAACTTGATCCCCGAATGCTTTTACGACCGTTGGTGTCACTTGACGTTTGAAACGAGCTACGTACTTGGTACACGTTAAACTTTTATCATAATTGGAATATTATGACTAAGTAAACTTGATTGTCGTTTATTAATGACAATTACTTAGCCTTATAGTTCCTTAATCATGCTTAGCGCTTACTAACGCTTACGAGTTACCTTAATGGACTTAACACCTTAATGGAATTCCATGGCCCAATCTACTCAACTTAGTGGACCACTTAATGGGTTAATTAGCTCATGTAATTAATAATTAAGTCCATGAAATATTAAGACAAGTAACTAGCATGCTTATGGACAACTACTTACACCATTTAACTTTTTACCCCATACCACCCAACAAACCAACACCACTTTGTACCACCACCATGGACCACACCATGCCGCACCACATGAGGCCAAAATGGTCCCCCCCCCCCACCCTCCAAAATCGTCCACCTTTGTCTCCCCCACCATCACCACCATTTGTTGTCTTTTTTGTGATTTTTTTGCCTATAAATACTAGACCCTCCATTCACTACTTCATTTTTCACAAACACACACTCTTTTTCTCTCAAGTTTCTCTCTAGTTTTCTCTCTAAAATACTTGAGTAAAATTGTAAGTTTAAACTTTAATTCTTCTTCTTTTTCTTCATCATTCACGAAAGCATCATCATTCTTGTTTAAAGATTCAAGTTTTGTAACTTGAATCTTCATAACTTTTGTTGATTCCAACTTTGTTTTGAAGAATCTTCAAGAACATGAAGGATTCAAGCTTTTTAGCTTTGAATCTTCATAATCTTGTTACATCTAATTTTATTAACTTAAGATTTCTTTATTTATGTTTAAAGATCAAAATCTATGTTTATGATCTTCATGTAACTTGTAGATCCAACTTTTTACTTTATGGATCTTCAAGAACAAAAGAAATACAAGCTTTCTATCTTGAAGTTTCTACAAAAAGTTAGTTAAGATCAAAGTTTACTAACTTATGATCTTCTTTAATTTGTTGTATTTTAGATTGTAACTTGTGTTCACTTTACTTTACAAGATCTAAGTTTCATAACTTATGGTTGTGTAAAAGTTGAAAGTCTAAGTGTTTTGACTTAGGATTTCACCAAGAACATGAGATCTAGACTTTTTAGTCTAAGATCTTTAATATCTAGTTAAGATTTAAGCTCTCTAGCTTAAGGTCTTGATTATTTAGTTTGATTCAAAGTTTATAGCTTAATAAGACTTGTATTTGTGTTAAAACTAAGAAAATTGATGTAACTTTGGTTCATCACCTTGCTCAAACTCTCACATGAGTTGTGTTTTAAATTCTTAGTCTTGACTCTTTTGTGTTGATGGTAAAACCTTGGTCAAAGTGATGCTAACACATCATTGAGTTGTACACTTGAAGCTACAAGCATCCAGGATGAGAACCATGATGAGCATCAAGCACCAAGAATCCCACCGGAGCACTTGCTTACTGTTTTCAGGGTCTGATCAGTCTCCTGGGCTACTGTAAAATTTAATTTCCAGATATTTAGGTTCGATTAGATGACTTTTCGTTTAAGACTCGTCTTAATCCGGTATATGGTTTAGAATTTATAGCCTTCCGAAAGTCACTACGTCTTTGTAAAGTTGTGCTGAAAATTCTGACCTACTCGCACTTATACCATCGCCACGTTCAAATGAAGACGAGTTTGGTTCTGAAAATTGGTCAGTGGTTAAAGGACTCATATACAGAGCCATGGCCACTGACTACGCGTCTTTTCGATTTGTATAGAGGTCGTAGCAGCTGAACGAAGTCAGCCTTTGTTTCGATCTCTATTCTTGATTGAAACTTACTTTACTTTTTACGTACGATGATGATGATGATGATACTTAAAACTTAATTTACGTACTTTCAAACCATTGGAAACGATTTAATAACTTAGTAACTTTTGACTTAGGTTGAGGGCCTTTCGGACTGATGTTAAAGCTAAGGGGTATAAAATACTATTAATTTTTACAAGGAAATACTATTAAATACGATACAATTTTACACAAGATATTTATTTATTTATAGAGTGGATATACCTAAACCTTGCTACAACACTTATAGGCAGTGTACCTAATCGTATAGTAGTGTAGTTTTTAGTAAGTCCGTTTCGTTCCATAGGGATCTTTTAAACAAGCTTAACGCTATATTTTTAAAAACTATAATTGTAAAAATACAAAAATATATAAGAAATATTATTATTATAAAAAGGGGCGTTTTACCGTTTAATGACCGGTTTGTCGATTTTTAAACTTAAGTCGCAGTTAAAACCTAATGTAAAATATTAAAAATAACTTAATTTAAAGCATAAAGTAAATAACGATAATGAAAGTGCGATAAAATAAAATTGCGATAGTTAAAAGGTACGATAAATGACAATAAATTAAAGTGCGATAATTAAAAGTGCAATTAAATATGAAATATATAAATTATGTTTATTTGAACTTCCGTAATCATGATGTTTGACGTGTTGATTTTAGTTTATTACCATGGGTTAATTGTCCTTTGTCCTGGATTATTCAATATATCCGTCTGGTTTTTGTCCATAACAGTCCATCAGTCATAAATATAAAGTGCGAGTGTCCTTGTAACGACCCGGATTTTTTCGATCATTTTATACCTATGAGATTAATATTTACATAAATTAAACCTTACCAACATGATAAGTAATCTAAATTGTTGAGATTTATGTTTTTAAAAAGAGTTTTACACAACGTTTGACCGTCCAATTTGACCGATGATATCGCGAACTATATAACAAACGATAATTATACGTTTGTGTATATATATGTATTTATATATATTTAACATGATCTAAGAATGGTTTAACATCTCATTGTGTACTAATAACAATAAGTTATAAGTATACTTTGAGACTACTAACTTAAGTTTTCAAAATGATAACTATACGTAACGTTATTTGACATATATACCTTTAACCTATAATACTTATACAAGTATCGTATAAATATGTATTTAATCACTTTTAAAGGGCTTATATACATAAAACAATATAAGTATATTTACAAAAGATAGCTATATTTGAATTCTCGTTCCGTTTCCTCAAAATTTCTACACGTATACCTAGAGTATATGTACTCGTATCATACCCACCTCCTATACGTATTTACTATTAGTATATACACATCACAATCACTTTATTAGCAGCCATGAGTCAGCCAATTTTAGATCTTAGCATGCATGATTAATCAATTTGGCATATTACAAGACTTTTGCACAATATTACAAATTTATACATCTTTTCACCACCATTTATACTCCATTCTAATTTCATTTTTACTACACATTTTCTCTAACCAAAAACACACTCTTAGGAACCTTAAGTGTTCTTCACAATCTCAGCAAATAACCATGAAGATCTAGCTTCAAAAACAAGCCTTAATCATCATAATAAATTCCTTACAAGAAAACTTCAATAATCCTACCAAAAATACAAGTTTACTTCCAACCTTTTGATCCTACTCCACCACTCTTTTGGTTCTAGAATTTTTCTCATCTTTTACAGTAACTTTGTTCAAGTAACTTGAGGTAGTAACCTTGTTCATAACCTTATTTGATTCATATTTATATAGCTATCTTATTTTGTGTTGTAAAATTTTAACAACAAGAACATAGTTTGAATGATTTCAAACTTGTTTGCAAACTAAATAGATCCTTCTAACTTAACTTTTAAAACACTTCAAGACCTTTAATATATCATAATGATATGCTAACTTAACAAGATATAACTTGGTTTTACAAAGAACATCTTAAAAACTGAATCTACGTCGTCGGAGTGCAACCGGGGGCTGTTTTGGGTTGAATAATTAAAAACCATCTTAAGCTTTGAATTGGAAGTTCATGTTCTGGAAAAATGATATTTCTTATGAATATGTTAACACATAAAAATTTCATGGTTTAACTCAAAGTGTAAGTATTTTTAGAAAAATGATCATTAAATGTTGTTTTTATGATGGAAAATGATCACTTTCATAAGTTTCACCAAAGTTTGACCTATAACCTGTGATTTCGAGTATAACCTAAGGTATTTTCAGTTCATATTCTTAAAATTTGACTCGATCCAAGGAAGTGGCAAGTTGAACCAACAAAAACGGAGTTGTAATGAAGAAACTACGACTAAAACAAGATCGGGTATCCGAAGCTAGTTTAGCTACGAAATATTTGGAGAAAAATTAAATTAACCATATATTTCTAATTAATATGATATTTCATATATATTTACTTATGATTTGATTTTATATATTTCAGGACCACCCGTAAACAACACGAGAAGATTAATCATAAGACCTCATGATTGTACGCAACACGTCATTTGACAACACGGTACTTTATGTACGCAACACGTCACTTGACAACATGGTACCATGGGTCGAGATTAATTCTGATCAATACGAATACGATGGGGTCTTTATTTATTTTATTTAAGCAACTAATTGTGGACCACTAACATCGGACTGCTAACTACGGACTAAGAAAATATTAAAAGTATTAAAAGTATATATATATATATATATATATATATATATATATATATATATATATATATATATATATATATATATATATATATATATATATATATATATATATATATAACGATTACTTAAAAAGAAAATATGTTGATATATTATATATATGGTTAGGTTCGTGATATCTATTGGAGACGAAGTCGTGATAAATACCTTCAAGGCAAAAGTGAGTATATAGTCCCACTTTTAAACTCTAAATATTTCGGCACAAATGATTAAAAATATATATTCTACGTTGAGTTGTACCACTGGCATACTTCCCTGTAACTTGGTAACTATTATTTACATGAGGTATTGTAAACGCGAATCCTGTTGATAGATCTATCGGGCCTGACAACCCCAACCGGACTGGACGACCAGTATTCAACGGTTGCACAGTACTTCGTTTCGGTGACTACACTTGGTACGGTGTAGTAAGATTTCATAATAAAGGGAATATGCGACGTTGATTAAATGTTAAGTATGATTATCAAGTGCTCAACAACTTAGAATATTTTTATTAAAACGTTTATATATGAAATCTTGTGGTCTATATTTATAACGCTGCCGGCATTAAACCTATATCTCACCAACTTTATGTTGACGTTTTAAGCATGTTTATTCTCAGGTGATAACTAAAAGCTTCCTCTGCAACATGTTGAATTTAAGCAAGATCTTGAGTATGCATATTTGTGTCAAAAATAAAACTGCATATCGGAGGATTTGTAATGTAAAATATGTTGGAAGTCGTATTGTTATTATCACATGTAAAGTTTGTAAGTCTAAGATTATCGCTAAACGATAATCATTATTAAGTTGTTTAAACCTTGTATTTGTAATAAAAGCTATGGTTTGTATTGTAAAAACGAATGCAGTTTTTGAAAAATGTCGCATATAGAGGTCAATACCTCGCGATGAAATCATATGTTATTGTATTCATCCTTATGGTTAAGGTCGGGTTATAACATGTGGTATCAGAGCGTTGGTCTTAGAGAACCAGAAAATTTGCATTAGTGTGTCTTATCGAGTTTGTTAGGATGCATTAGTGAGTCTGGACTTTGACCGTGTTTGATTTAGAAAACTATTGCTTATCCTTGTTGGTTAAAAATTAATATATAAATATTATGTGATACTAACATGCTAGTTGTTATGTGTTAGATGTCTAGCTTAGAACTTGTTATCACATTCAGCGACTCCGAACCAGAATCTTCAGATGGTGTTCTAGTCATTAACCTATCCGATGATGAAAACGACACCTTTGGGGAAGACTCACAAGTTTCGGTTGAATCAATTGAAGAGGAACCGGAAGGTGATCCTGAGGAGGAAGAAATACAGGAAATTACGAAAGACAAGTTCGAACGAGGAAAGAAACGAAAGGCTACTGAATTGGAAAATCCAAATCCCGAGTTTAGAGAGGATGTTGTGGCACCAACTCCATCAGATACTTCCACACCTATTCCCGCTATTCCTATTAGTTCTATCCCGGCATCCAGTTCTTCAGCCCCTCAGCCAAAACGCAGGGAGACAACCATGATAACCTTTAAGCGATTCCTTTGAACACAAACGCTTTTGGTTAAATGATACGCTGTTGTTTTAAACCATGGGATCATATAACATTTTGTATAATATTACTAGTGTGGTTTGCTTAATGTTTGATGTAAGATAAGCATATGTAAAATAGTGAAGTGTGAAATGCAATAATTTTCCATGGTTGAGTATTATTTGGGTGATAGTAATTGATTTTCGTACTAAGCTATTAAGTATGAACTTTAACGGGTAGGTACTACCCTAGGTATAATTATAAAATGCTAATAATAAGAAAAGGCTTTTATAATAATAACTGGTTCATATTATTAATAAGCTACGATGTACTGTAAATACGTACTACATCTATAATATTCCATGTGAATAATTATTTTTTTTTTCCATTTTTATTGAAGATTATGGCGCGATTGAACCGAATGACGGAACAAGAAATCCAGGAACTCATCAATTAGCGAGTAAATGATAGAATGTTATGGGTCGAGGCTGCAAGAGGTGCTGCAGTTAACCCAAATCCTCGTGTGGGATGCACTTACAAAACTTTTCAAGGTTGCAAGCCCTCATCATTCAGTGGAACAGAAGGACCGGTCGGTTTAACCTGGTGGATCGAAAAGATTGAGTCTGTGTTTAAAATCAGTGGTTGTATTGAGAAGGACATGACCAAGTATGCATCGTGCACCTTACAAGATAGTGCACTCACGTGGTGGAAAAACTATGTGAAGGCCGTAGGAGGAGATGTAGCTTATGATACTCCCTGGGAAGAATTCAAAACAATGCTAATCAACGAATATTGTCCAAGGAACGAGGTTAGGAAGTTGGAAGATGAATTACGAAGCCTGAAATTTGTTGGTACTGAACTCACCAACTACAATCAGCGATTCATGGAATTAGCTTTGCTATGTCCCAAATTGGTACCAACCGAAGAACGGAAGATTGAACTGTACAAAGACGGTTTGCCTAAAAAGGTCAAGGCAAATGTTACAGCATCCAAACCCATGACTATTCATGAAACTATCACCATGGCGAACGAGTTGATGGACCAGATTATTCTGGATAAGAACACCGATGTCAAGACATCGGGAAACAAAAGAAAGTGGGAAGGTAATCATCAACAATCCAACAAGAAACAAGAAACCACGCAAGGTGCGGGTAGCGGTTCGAACTCAGGTTACAAGGGACGAAATCCTTTATGTAACAGATGCCACAAACATCACTCTGGTTATTGTAATGTGGTGTGCAACAATTGTAATCAAAAAGGTCATCTTGCTGAAGATTGTAGGGTTCCTGCTACAAATACAAACGGTACCAAGACTCCTACCACCAATGCAAATAGAACTGCCTTGGCCACTGTTACTTGTTATGGGTGTGGGAAACGGGTCATTATAAGAGTCAGTGCCCGAATCCAGAGAAGAATAACGGATCTGCACGTGGAAGAGCATTTGTTATTAATGCTAGAGAGGCGTGCGAAGACCCGGAGCTTGTTACGGGTACGTTTACCATTAATAACTTATCCGCATCTATTATATTTGATACTGGTGCTGATAGAAGTTACGTGTGTAGAGACTTTCACACTAAATTGAATTGTTCATCATTACCTCTAGATGCTAAGTACATGATTGAGTTAGCTAATGGTAAACTAATTAAAGCCGATAAAATTTGCCGTGATTGTAAAATAAATTTAGCCGGAGAAACATTTAAGATTGATTTGATACCCATAGAATTAGGAAGTTTTGATGTAATAGTCGGCATGGACTGGATGTCCAAAATAGGAGCTGAAGTTGTGTGCGCCAAGAAGGCAATTCGCATTCCTCGTAAGGATAAAACGCCAGTAATGATTTATGGAGAGAAGGGTAACTCAAAGCTAAAACTCATTAGTTGTTTGAAAGCTCAAAAGTGCTTGAAGAAAGGGTGCTATGCCATTTTAGCATATGTTAATAAAGTCGAAACTAAGGAAAAAGTGAAGAGCATCAACGACGTGCCTGTGGCAAGAGATTTTCCTGAAGTATTTCCGGAAGAGTTACCGGGATTACCTCCATTTAGATCTGTAGAATTTCAAATAGATCTAGTACCGGGAGCTGCACCAGTGGCTCGTGCTCCATATAGACTTGCACCATCTGAGATGAAAGAGTTACAAAGCCAGTTACAAGAATTACTGGACCGTGGTTTCATTCGACCGAGCACTTCACCGTGGGGAGCTCCGATTTTATTCGTCAAGAAGAAAGACGGATCTTTCCGAATGTGTATAGATTATCGTGAATTAAATAAGTTAACTATCAAGAATCGGTATCCACTACTGAGAATTGATGACTTATTTGATCAATTGCAAGGATCATGTGTTTACTCGAAAATCGACCTAAGGTCGGGCTATCATCAACTACGCGTCAAAGTAGAAGATATTCCAAAAACTGCTTTTCGGATACGCTACGGTCATTATGAATTTTTGGTCATGCCGTTTGGATTAACGAATGCGCCAGCTGTATTCATGGGCCTCATGAATCAAGTTTGTAGTCCGTATTTAGATAAGTTTGTTATCGTTTTCATTGACGATATTCTTATCTATTCCAAGAGTGAGCAAGAGCATGAGCAGCATTTAAGGATGGTATTAGAATTGTTAAGAAAAGAACAGTTATACGCCAAATTTTCTAAGTGTGCATTTTGGTTGAAAGAAGTGCAATTTCTTTGCCACGTTGTTAGTAGCAAAGGAATTCAGGTTGATTCAGCTAAAATTGAGGCCATTGAAAAATGGGAGACTCCTAAGACACCAACGCAGATACGCCAATTTTTAGGTTTAGCTGGTTATTATAGAAGGTTTATTCAAGATTTTTCCCGAATAGCTAAACCATTAACAGCGTTAACGCAAAAAGGGAAGAAGTACGAATGGACCTCTGAGAAGGAGAGTGCATTTCAATTACTGAAGAAGAAGTTGACTACGACACCTATTTTATCGTTACCTGAAGGGAACGATGATTTTGAGATATATTGTGACGCTTCGCGACAAGGTTTTGGTTGCGTCCTTATGCAACGAAAGAAAGTTATTGCATACGCATCTCGTCAATTGAAGATTCACGAGCGGAATTACATGACGCATGATCCAGAACTGGGAGCAGTAGTGTTTGCATTGAAGATATGGAGACACTACTTATATGGGGTTAAATGCACTGTGTTTACCGATCATAAAAGCCTTCAACATATCTTCGATCAGAAACAGCTGAACATGAGGCAATGTAGGTGGGTCGAGCTGATAAATGACTATGATTGTGAGATTCGCTATCATCCCGGGAAAAAGAATGTAGTGGCTGACGATCTAAGCAGAAAGGAACGGGAACCAATTCGAGTACGAGCGATGAACATAAAAATTCGCATGAATCTCAACTCACAAATCAAAGAGGCTCAACGAGAAGCTCTTACTAAAGAAAACATAGGAAATGAAATAATGAAGAAGTATGAGAAGCAACTCGTTATACGGGAAGACGGAATTTGATATTTTGCAAACCGTATTTGGGTACCGAAGTTGGGTGGATTAAGGAAGTTGATATTGAATGAGGCACATAAGACAAGATACTCGATACATCCTGGAGTTGGAAAGATGTATCAAGATCTTAAGACGCATTATTGGTGGCCTAATTTAAAGACAGATGTTGCAACATATGTTGGGGAATGTTTAACTTGTTCCAAAGTTAAAGCAGAACACCAGAAGCCGTCAGGGTTACTTCAACAACCAGAAATCCCAGAATGGAAATGGGACGGTATTACCATGGATTTCATCACAAAGTTACCTAAGACTGCCTGGGGTTATGACACCATTTGGGTAATAGTTGATCGTCTCACCAAATCTGTACATTTTTTGCCTATAAAGGAAACGGATAGAATGGAGAAACTATTACGATTATACATAAAGGAAATTGTTTCAAGGCATGGAATACCTATTTCCATTATATCTGATCGTGATAGTAGATTTACATCAAAGTTTTGGCAATCACTACAGGAGGCCCTGGGAACTCGTTTGGATATGAGCACCGCATATCATCCACAAACTGACGGGCAGAGTGAAAGAACAATTCAGACTCTTGAAGACATGCTCAGGGCATGTGTGATCGATTTTGGAAACGGATGGGATAAATATCTACCATTAGCAGAATTCTCGTATAATAACAGTTATCATACGAGCATTAAAGCTGCACCATTCGAAGCATTGTATGGAAGGAAGTGTAGATCCCCTATCTGTTGGAATGAAGTAGGAGATCGACAATTAACTGGTCCCGAGATCATACACGAAATGACTGAGAAGATAGTACAAATCAAGGAGAGATTGAAAACAGCCCGTAGTCGCCAAAAGAGCTACGCCGATGTTCGAAGGAAACCATTAGAGTTTCAGATCAGTGACATGGTTATGTTAAAGGTGTCACCTTGGAAAGGTGTAATACGTTTCGGTAAAAGGGGTAAACTGAACCCAAGGTATGTAGGACCGTTCAAGATCATCGAACGCATTGGACCGGTAGCTTATCGACTCGAGTTACCGCAACAACTCGCCGGAGTACATAATACATTTCACGTATCAAACCTTAAGAAATATCTTGCAAAGGAAGATCTCACCATTCCTCTTGAAGAAATCCAAGTCGACGAGAAACTACAATTCATAGAAGAACCAGTCGAAATCATGGACCGTGAAGTTAAACAACTCAAGCAGAGCAACATACCGATCGTTAAGGTTTGTTGGAATGCTCGAAGGGGTCCCGAGTTTACTTGGGAACGAGAGGATCAGATGAAATGAAAGTACCCACATTTGTTTCCCGAGAACGCAAAATAGGTACAATTTTAAAATTTCGGGACGAAATTTATTTAACTGGTAGGTACTGTAACGACCCGGATTTTTACGATCATTTTATACCTATGAGATTAATATTTACATAAATTAAAACTTACCAACATGATAAGTAATCTAAATTGTTGAGATTTATGTTTTTAAAAAGAGTTTTACACAACGTTTGACCGTCCAATTTGACCGATGATATCACGAACTATATAACAAACGATAATTATATGTTTGTGTATATATATGTTTTTATATATATTTAACATGATCTAAGAATGGTTTAACATCTCATTGTGTACTAATAACAATAAGTTATAAGTATACTTTGAGACTACTAACTTAAGTTTTCAAAATGATAACTATACGTAACGTTATTTGACATATATACCTTTAACCTATAATACTTATACAAGTATCGTATAAATATGTATTTAATCACTTTTAAAGGGCTTATATACATAAAACAATATAAGTATATTTACAAAAGATAGCTATATTTGAATTCTCGTTCCGTTTCCTCAAAATTTCTACACGTATACCTAGAGTATATGTACTCGTATCATACCCAGCTCCTATATGTATTTACTATTAGTATATACACATCACAATCACTTTATTAGCAGCCATGAGTCAGCCAATTTTGGATCTTAGCATGCATGATTAATCAATTTGGCATATTACAAGACTTTTGCACAATATTACATATTTATACATCTTTTCACCACCATTTATACTCCATTCCAATTTCATTTTTACTACACATTTTCTCTAACCAAAAACACACTCTTAGGAACCTTAAGTGTTCTTCACAATCTCAAAAAATAACCATAAAGATCTAGCTTCAAAAACAAGCCTTAATAATCATAATAAATTCCTTACAAGAAAACTTCAATAATCCTACCAAAAATACAAGTTTACTTCCAACCTTTTGATCCAACTCCACCACTCTTTTGGTTCTAGGATTTTTCTCATCTTTTACATTAACTTTGTCCAAGTAACTTGAGGTAGTAACCTTGTTCATAACCTTATTCGATTCATATTTATATAGCTATCTTATTTTGTGTTGTAAAATTTTAACAACAAGAACATAGTTTGAATGATTTCAAACTTGTTTGCAAACTAAATAGATCCTTCTAACTTAACTTTTAAAACACTTCAAGACCTGTAATATATCATAATTATATGCTAACTTAACAAGATATAACTTGGTTTTACAAAGAACATCTTAAAAACTGAATCTACGTCGTCGGAGTGCAACCGGGGGCTGTTTTGAGTTGGATAATTAAAAACCATCTTAAGCTTTGAATTGGAAGTTCATGTTCTGGAAAAATGATATTTCTTATGAATATGTTAACACATAAATATTTCATGGTTTAACTCAAAGTGTAAGTATTTTTAGAAAAATGATCATTAAATGTTGTTTTTATGATGGAAAATGATCACTTTCATAAGTTTCACCAAAGTTTGACCTATAACCTGTGATTTCGAATACAACCTAAGGTATTTACAGTTTATATTCTTAAAATTTGATTCGATCCAAGGAAGTGGCAAGTTGAACCAACAAAAACGGAGTTGTAATGAAGAAACTACGACTAAAACAAGACCGGGTATCCGAAGCTAGTTTAGCTACGAAATATTTGGAGAAAAATTAAATTAACCATATATTTCTAATTAATATGTTATTTCATATATATTTACTTATGATTTGATTTTATATATTTCAAGACCACCCGTAAACAACACGAGAAGATTAATCATAAGACCTCATGATTGTACGCAACACGTCATTCGACAACACGGTACTTTATGTACGCAACACGTCACTTGACAACATGGTACCATGGGTCGAGATTAATTCTGATCAATACGAATACGATGGGGTCTTTATTTATTTTATTTAAGCAACTAATTGTGGACCAATAACATCGGACTGCTAACTACGGACTAAGAAAATATTAAAAGTATTAAAAGTATATATATATATATATATATATATATATATATATATATATATATATATGTAACGATTACTTAAAAATAAAATATGTTGATATATTATATATATGGTTAGGTTCGTGATATCTATCGGAGACCAAGTCGTGATAAATACCTTCAAGGCAAAAGTGAGTATATAGTCTCACTTTTAAACTCTAAATATTTCAGGATGAGAATACATGCATTTTATGATTTACGTTATGGACACAAGTGATTAAAAATATATATTCTACGTTGAGTTGTACCACTGGCATACTTCCCTGTAACTTGGTAACTATTATTTACATGAGGTATTGTAAACGCGAATCATGTTGATAGATCTATCGGGCCTGACAACCTCAACCGGACTAGACGACCAGTATTCAACGGTTGCACAGTACTTCGTTTCAGTGACTACACTTGGTACGGTGTAGTAAGATTTCATAATAAAGGGAATATGCGACGTTGATTAAATGTTATGTATGGTTATCAAGTGCTCAACAACTTAGAATATTTTTATTAAAACGTTTATATATGAAATCTTGTGGTCTATATTTATAACGCTGCCGGCATTAAACCTATATCTCACCAACTTTATGTTGACGTTTTAAGCATGTTTATTCTCAGGTGATAACTAAAAGCTTCCGCTGCAACATGTTGAATTTAAGCAAGATCTTGAGTATGCATATTTGTGTCAAAAATAAAACTGCATATCGGAGGATTTGTAATGTAAAATATGTTGGAAGTCGTATTGTTATTATCACATGTAAAGTTTGTAAGTCTAAGATTATCGCTAAACGATAATCATTATTAAGTTGTTTAAACCTTGTATTTGTAATAAAAGCTATGGTTTGTATTGTAAAAACGAATGCAGTTTTTGAAAAATGTCGCATATAGAGGTCAATACCTCGCGATGAAATCATATGTTATTGTATTTGTCCTTATGGTTAAGGTCGGGTTATGACAGTCCTCGTCAAATTATCCTTATATCCGAAGTCAAATATTCCAACTAATTGGGGACTTAAACTGTAACAAGGTTTTAATACTTTGTTTAATAATTGCACCAGGATATCGACTGCGTGTAACCCAAGGTTTTAATACTTTGTTAACCATTACGCCAAAGTGTCCTTGTACATAATTTCACCCTTGTTTTAATAAGTCTATTAACTATTAATCAATTCCTGTGTCCGGTTAAATGAACGATTATTCGTACATATAAATATCCCGCCCATCGTGTCCGATCGAGTGTATATGGTTATTTATAGGTACGTCCAATTGTAAATCTTTATATTAAATTAACAAACTATCATTTAATTAAACAAATATAAAGCCCATTGATAGCCCATAGTCTAATTTCCACAAGTGTCGTTCTTTTGTTCAAACCCCAATTATGGTATAAAGCTCAATTACCCCGTCTTAATATTTTAGCCCAACATCATGATTACTTCGTCTTAAATAAGCATAATAATAACTTAGCTAAGAGACATTAAATTAAAAAGGTTGAATATAACTTACAATGATTAAAAATAGCGTAGCGTTACACGGACAGAATTTCGACTTACACCCTTACAATATTCGCTAACATACCCTTATTATTAGAATTTAAAATTAAAATTAAAATTAAAATATAATATATATATTATATATATATATATATATATATATATATATATATATATATATATATATATATATATATATATATATGTACGTTTGATAGATATAGAGATGGATGGATGATATTTATTCGACCAAAAACTGCGAAATTTATAGATGTGGCCAATATTTCAGGGCCATGCGATCACATGGCTTTGATGCCTGATTTCCATGCGATCGCATGGACGTAGGTATCAGCTCACACTCATTTGTTTTCTTGTTTGCCGACGTTTATATTATATAATATAATATATATATATTAATTTTAAGAATTAATTATATATTATATTATATTCATGTGCATAGTTGACTTGTAATTTTAGGTCCGTTGCGTCGAGCGTTGAGAGTTGACTTTGGTCCCGGTTCCGGATTTTCGAACGTCCTTGCGTCTAATTTAATATCTTGTACTTTGCGTTTCGCGTCTTGTACTCTTGTAATTTTGAGACGTTTCTTATCAATAATTGGAATCACTTTGATTGTATTTTGTACTTTTGAGCTTTTTGGTCGTTTGCGTCTTCAATTCGTCGAATCTGTCTTTTGTCTTCACCTTTTATTATTTAAACGAATATCACTTGTAAATAGAACAATTGCAACTAAAAGCTTGTCTTTCTTGAGGGATAATGCTATGAAATATATGTTCGTTTTTAGCATTATCACGGACCAACTTACTTGCTTACTTATCTCGTACCGACTTTTACTACTTATTCACTGTGAGTTATAGCATCCCTTTTTACTTCAACTATTTTTGGGACTGAGAATACATGCGCTTTTTATGTTTTACTTACTAGGCACGAGTACTTAAAATTTATATATGTGTGGGTTATATAACGTCATAAACTTTCCCCTTAGCTCGGTAACGTTTAGTCATTGGTTTTTGAACCGGTGAACACGAATCTTAGATATGGATCCATAGGGTTTGACATCCCACTTGGGCTAGTCGCGCTAGCATTTAACGGGTGTTTAATACTTCGTAAACTTACGCACTCGCCAAGTGTACTTTTAGGGGGTGATATTACGTTAAGTTAGTTACCAAGTGCCCACGGATAAGCATATACTTTATCATATTGATTTGAATGACTGATTTGAAATAATGATTTAAACTGCTGGTTGAAGCACTGAAATCTTGTGGCCTACATTACATTACTGATTACAAACAAACTATAGCTCACCAACATTCGTGTTGACTTTTTAAGCATGTATTTCTCAGGTGCTTAGACGTTGTTGCTTTCGCTGTTAGACTTGCTGTCTGGGTATTATAGACTTGCTGTTACGGACCTGCTGTGTTAGATTTCCGCTGCATTACTTAGAGATGTCTTAATCATGGAATTTTAATTTTGCATTCGTAACTTACGTTATTTTCAAACAATGGCTTTGTAACGACCTTTGGGTCACATACTTATGTTAATGCTTCTATTCATAGGAAGCACGTTATCTTTTGTAAAACGCTATCTTTTCATGAATGCAAAACTGGTTTTCAAACAGCATATAGTGTTTGACCTTGTAATGATCCTGTTGTTGATGATCCGAACACGTTAATTTTATACGGGGCGTCACATTTGATATCAGAGCATTGGTTGTAGGGAATTAGGTTGCATTAGTGAGTCTAGACCAGGCCGAGTAGGATTCACTAATAGGACTAATCTACAACTTACTTGTTTACCTGTTTCTGCGGAACTGTTGCATGCTACTGTTACATATTGTTGCCTGTTACTACTTACTACTACTGCATGCTACTACTTACTCTTACTACCACATGAACTTGCTGTATGCTACTGCTTATTCTCGCTACTGCATGCTACCATCTGCTTTTTGCATGATACTTCTGTTTGGTACTGTTAGTATTGCCATGCTATGTACTGCTGTAGACGATCTAGGCTGTTGTAGATACTATGCCTGATTTCGTGCTTGCTACCCGTCTGCTTTTCGCCGTCCGACTTGGAGAATTTATCTTTCCTAGTTCAGATGTTTTTCAGAACCCTTTTCCCACTCGTCTAACCCTAAGGACTAGTATTGTAATCCACATGTTACTACCGTTCCACCGTTCGAGAGATCGAAACGTTACTTCACGCAATCTAGGAGGAATACCCTTCGGATTACACGCCCACTAAAGTTGATCCTCAGAGGAGGAGATATTGGAGGACTTGTCGGAGTAACCGCACCCCAAACTCACTCTAATTAGCCACGTATAACGTATGAACATTAGAAGGTTGTTCAGTTTCCGCAAGTTGACCTGTATCCTGTACGCTTTCATGACCGTCACTTATCTTTTTCATTCTTCCCAACTACTCGACGATCTAACGACACTTCTGGACTTAGGTCCCTAACACTCTTAGGCATTGGAGAAGTCAGGAAGGCATCTCCTTTCACAAGGTCAGAGTGTTTTCTACTGATGCTCAGCCATACTCAAAGACTTGGGAGTCGCCTCAAGACATATCATATTACTACTTGCTACACGTACAACCCGACACGAGACCCAGATTGAATTTCTAGAACGGAACCTAACGATATTACCTGAACCCGAACATTTTGAAGAGATTTCGGGACATTTAAGCATTGGTGCATGACCTACGGGACCTACGCACCCACACCGAGAAACCGTGAGATTAATTATATAGATTTTTTATTGAGATAGCATAGATAAAGCACCATTAAGTGAAATTGAGTAGAACTTGAAGTGATCACGTTACATTGACCATATGGGGTGATACTGGAATGAAGGTACGATTTAATACAATATAATGACGCCAGGCCAGCGTGATTATATTGAAGTAAATCATGCCGAAGTCCCAATGTTACTATATAAGGAATATGAAGTGATTCAGAGAAAATTTTGGTAGGAACCACTTGAGTATAAGCATTATGGTCTGTTAGAGGTAGGGAAAGGATAACCACATAGCCCAGATACCGTACAAGAAGGGCCTTGATTTCAGAATTGATAACCCAAAAATTTGTTATCGATATAGACACCCTGGACACTTAAGGTAGAATTTCTCAAATAGGAAAAACTTTGGACTTACTTGCGGTAGAGCAATCGTTATCTCAGCTATGGAGACTCGCATGGATCCTGATTTTAGTTAGGGTACGTTTTGTCACAACATTTTATTGTCTCGAAGTTGTTTAATACTAGAGCGATAGAAACCTTATATCTAAGAACCTTAGTCTTATGACTAATAAGCCATTAACAACCATGAGAGTTAAGTATTCTATAGGACAAGCTAATGGTAAGCTGGCAGGGATAGAGGAATGATTTAAGGTAGTACTTAAAATTAACAGGTGGGTCATTTAGAGATGACCTCATGTCAACAAAACTTGTAAGTTTTAAAGTAGTAGTGGAAAGGATTAGTTACCTACGCACAAGCAGATGTTATTTGAGAAGATTGATAGAAATTTTCACGGTAGTATAATAAGATTTGGTTGGAATGAAACTTAAGATTAACCCAACACCCATCAACTTAGGAAGATTGATGTAAAAAGTTGGAATGGACTTTAAGATTAACCTAATACTCATCAAGTTAGGAAGCTTTGATGAAATAGTTGGAACGGACTTGCTTTCAAGGATGAAAGCGAAAGTTATTTATAGAGAGAAGATTATTCATATACCCCGTGGGGAATGGTGAGCCAAAAGCCATCTGGGTTACTTCAACAACTCGAAATCCCACAATGAAAATGGGAAGGAATAACAATGGATTTCATCACGAAGCTACCGAAAACGGTAGGCGGTTATGACACTATCTGGGTTATCATTGACCGCCTCACCAAATCTGCTCACTTTCCAGCCACGAGAGAAACCGATGCAATGGACAAACTTGCACAACGATACATAAGGGAAATTGTATCCCATCACTTCAACAATTCAGATTCTATATTAAGGATTACCCAAGAGTCTTATTTGATACTCATTCTTACGCGACTCTAAATCCTAACTTATTGCGAGAGATTTCTTATTTGATGATAAGCACAACATCATCCTCCTCACTTAGACATTAGTCATCCCAGTTCGAAAATTTTCCAAAATCAATGAGTGGTTAATTCTCATCCTCATACTCTCCCATTCGTATCTCACTTATAAGCAACAACTTCACACTTAAGTATTTTTGCTCGAAGGACTTATACCCTACTAATAGTCATCAATCACTAAATTTAACAGTTTTCATTACCTCGTAACATTGATGCTCAAAGGTTACCCGAAATTTAAAAAAAAAAAAAAAAAAAAATCTTTTACTCGATCCTCATCAATCTTTTTCCAACTTGTAACCTCCGAAATATGAAAATTTTGTTTGCCAAAATTTTACACATACTATTTTACTGTGCGATCCTCTCAAAGCTTTATAAAAGTGACATTATTTTATTTGTCATTCGTGCAAATTTTTGAAATCATATATGTTATATAAAATAAAGTAAATGATTACTTACTTTTGACAAATACATATGAAATTTTACTTTCACTTTTACAAATCAAATCTTTTTTTTCAAAAGATATTTTACTTTGAATGGTACGGGTTGTACATAACCCTAGTTTACTAAGAACTTCGTTTCTTTTCTTACATTGTCACCTTAAATGATTTCTATAAAATTTTCGTTGCTTATTATATAAAATTTTTCGTTGCTTATTCGTATCCAAGTCATCATGAAGACTTTACAACCGTCGAAATTGAGAGATTCATGTGTGTGTGTATGTATGTGTTGAAGGCACTTACTACCACGTCATGCAAGGCCTTCGGGCATCCACTAACACTTAAACCATTCAAATTACTGCGTTACCCCAGGAATCTTATTTATCACACCTATCGGAGCGATGCTCTTTCTTACATAACTCTAAGTCCTGACTTATTCCAAGGGATTCTCATTTTGTGATATTAACACCATCAGTATTCCGACTTTAATATTAGTCATAACCTGTTTGGCATTTCGCAAAGTCAAGAAGCGATTAACTTCTCATCCTCATGCTCTATCCTTCATACCTCACTTTTTTGCAACGGCTTCGCACGTGAACATTTTTGGCCCAAAGACTTGTGTCCTGATAATTATCAAAACTACATTTAATTCATTAGTTTTCATTACCTAGTAACATGTCACCCGATGATTCAAAGATTTTTCACTCAATCTTTTTCAACTCGTAACCTCTGAAATATGCGTTCCTCACAAGATTTATGGACAATGAAAGTAATAAAAATTTTCTGTCACTTATGCGATTTATAAAATCATATATGTATGTATGTAATTAAGTTAATAAATTTACCCTTACTTATTTTGGTTAGTACATACTAAGTTATACCTTCAAATTATATAAAAATCGCTCCTTTATTGAGTTGTTTAACCTAAGTCAAATAGTTTTGTGCAAAATGATACACATTGTACATACTTTTAAATTTACTAGGAACTTCGTTCCGTTTATGTTGTCACATCAAACGTTTAAAGGTTTTTCAAAACTTCCTTGGTTGATTTTATTAAGGGTTTTCTTATTAGACTACACCATGTATGGATCACACTTCTTCT
The DNA here is from genome assembly GCF_046630445.1 of Rutidosis leptorrhynchoides. Classification (NCBI taxonomy): domain Eukaryota; kingdom Viridiplantae; phylum Streptophyta; class Magnoliopsida; order Asterales; family Asteraceae; genus Rutidosis; species Rutidosis leptorrhynchoides. Next base: position 617,594,835 of record NC_092333.1, on the reverse strand, counting down.
CGCCCTCCATTAGGGATAAAGCTTACAATTAAGATCTTTGTTAAAAACTCTTGAGCCACTTTGGATGGCAGTTTTTTAAAATTTGTTAGGAAGTCTTTGCGCTAATAAAATGTTCCTCTTAAGGTTAGACATAGCAAAAACGTGGGCCGATAAATCAGTTTTCTGGAGTACACTAAGTGGTCACCCCATTGTAGGAAAGGCACTAGGTGGGTTTCTACTCTCAATATTTCATGGCTAATCGCAACACCCTCGTAAACATCATCTCTATGAATCAGTATGTTGAGGTACCAGAAATCGTTTTTGAGATCCTTCTCACTTGGAGTGAACCATTCTTTATGATTAAGAGTTCACGTATCTTCTCATCCGCGTATCCCCCTCAAGTATAAGGATAAATTCAGAATAAACCACTCGAATAGTTCACCCTGGTTCAAAGATCACACCTTTCATGCGATTTTCTTTCGAAAATGTAGAGTAAGTTACTTTAAGAATATGTGAATCTTGTTATCTTATTTGAAGGGACGTCTTAAAACGTCTATAACACTGATGTGGTTACTTTATACATATCTTCCTTCGTTGGTTGCAACTATGTGTTGGTCTAGTCGATGTTAACCCTAACTTCAGCATGTAACTGAAAGGATATAGTTACATTATGAAACTGTACTTTCATTCCATCCAAGGATAAGTTCGCATGGCTGTGATCACCATGTTTTCCATTCTACCTGTCAGCTTTGTATTGCGGCAAAAGCGCTCAATGTTTTAGATGAGTTTGGTAACATACATGATGCATTTCATGCATCCAGCCTACTGAGGATGCCTGTAAGGCTAAAAACATCATCTTTCCTTTTGTGGATATATATTCGGATGACATATTCGTGTTAGCAAGAAACGAAATAAATTTGTTGATCTCTTAGGACAAGAGACTTAATTAATGGCATATACCTATTCTTACTTTTATACGCCCAAGTACCTTTCAAGGTAAATAACTCACTTCTGAGCCCACGAGACTCTCAGGACTTTGATACGCTCCTTCATATTCAAATACGGTACCATTGTTGGTCACTCTACAAAATTTCGGGACGAAATTTTCTTTAACAGGTGGGTAATGTAACGACCCAACTTTTTCGACTTATAATTATATTTATTACTTTCACGAAACTGCGTATTTGTGCGTACTGAGCTAGTTTATACTCTGGGATTTTATTTCATGATTAATTACTTTCGTTAACATCCTACAACGTGCTATTAAGTGTGTAATCACTTAACTTGATCCCCGAATGCTTTTACGACCGTTGGTGTCACTTGACGTTTGAAACGAGCTACGTACTTGGTACACGTTAAACTTTTGTCATAATTGGAATATTATGACTACGTAAACTTGATTGTCATTTATTAATGACAATTACTTGGCCTTATAGTTCCTTAATCATGCTTAGTGCTTACTAATGCTTACGAGTTACCTTAATGGACTTAACACCTTAATGGACTTTCATGGCCCAATCTACACAACTTAGTGGACCACTTAATGTGTTAATTAGCCCATGTAATTAATAATTAAGTCCATGAAATATTAAGACAAGTAACTAGCATGCTTATGGACAACTACTTACACTATTTAAAGTTTTCCCCCTAACCACCCAACAAACCAACACCACTTTGTACCACCACCATGGACCACACCATGCCACACCACATGAGGCCAAAATGGTCCCCCCCCCCCACCCTCCAAAACCGTCCACCTTTGTCTCCCCCACCATCACCACCATTTATTGTCTTTTTTTGTGATTTTTTTGCCTATAAATACTAGACCCTCCATTCACTACTTCATTTTTCACAAACACACACTCTTTTTCTCTCAAGTTTCTCTCTAGTTTTTTCTCTAAAATACTTGAGCAAAATTGTAAGTTTAAACTTTAATTCTTCTTCTTTTTCTTCATCATTCACGAAATCATCATCATTCTTGTTTAAAGATTCAAGTTTTGTAACTTGAATCTTCATAACTTTTGTTGATTCAAACTTTGTTTTGAAGAATCTTCAAGAACATGAAGGATTCAAGCTTTTTAGCTTTGAATCTTCATAATCTTAGGATTTCACCAAGAACATGAGATCTAGACTTTTTAGTCTAAGATCTTTAATATCTAGTTAAGATTTAAGCTCTGTAGCTTAAGGTCTTGATTATTTAATTTGATTCAAAGTTTATAGCTTAATAAGACTTGTATTTGTGTTAAAACTAAGAAAATTGATGTAACTTTGGTTCATCACCTTGCTCAAACTCTCACATGAGTTGTGTTTTAAATTCTTAGTCTCGACTCTTGTGTGTTGATGGTAAAACCTTGGTCAAAGTGATGCTAACACATCATTGAGTTGTACACTTGAAGCTACACGCATCAAGGATGAGAACCGTGATGAGCATCAAGCACCAAGAATCTCACCGGAGCACTTGCTTACTATTTTCAGGGTCTGATCACTCTCTTGGGCTACTGGAAAAGTTGATTTCCAGATAGTTCGGTTCGAGTATATGACTTTTCGTTTAATACTCGTCTTAATCCGATATACGGTTTAGGATTTATAGCCTTTCGAAAGTTACTACGTCTTTGTAAAGTTGTGCTGAAAATTCTGACCTACTCGCATTAAACCGTCTCCACGGTCAAATGAAGACGAGTTTGGTTATGAAAATTGGTCTGTGGTTAAAGGACTCACATACGGATCCATGGCCACTGACTACGCATCTTTTCGATTTGTATAGAGGTCGTAGCAGCTGAACGAAGTCATCATTTGTTTCGATCTCTATTCTTGATTGAAACTTACTTTACTTTTTACGTACGATGATGATGATGATGATACTTAAAACTTAATTTACGTACTTTCAAACCATTGGGAACGATTTACTGACTTAGTAACTTTTGACTTAGGTTGAGGACCTTTCAGACCAACTTACTTGCTTACTTATCTCGTACCGACTTTTACTACTTATTCACTGTGAGTTATAGCATCCCTTTTTTACTTCAACTATTTTTGGGACTGAGAATACATGCGTTTTTTATGTTTTACTTACTAGGCACGAGTACTTAAACTTTATATATGTGTGGGTTATATAACGGCATAAACTTTCCCCTTAGCTCGGTAACGTTTAGTCATTGGTTTTTGAACCGGTGAACGCGAATGTTAGATATGGATCCATAGGGTTTGACATCCCCACTCGGGCTAGTCGCGCTAGCATTTAACGGGTGTTTAATACTTCGTAAACTTACGCACTCGCCAAGTGTACTTTTAGGGGGTGATATTACGTTAAGTTAGTTACCAAGTGCCCACGGATAAGCATATACTTTATCATACTGATTTGAATGACTGATTTGAAATACTGATTTAAACTGCTGGTTGAAGCACTGAAATCTCGTGGCCTACATTACATTACTGATTACAAACAAACTATAGCTCACCAACATTCGTGTTGACTTTTTAAGCATGTATTTCTCAGGTGCTTAGACGTTGTTGCTTCCGCTGTTAGACTTGCTGTCTGGGTATTATAGACTTGCTGTTACGGACTTGCTGTGTTAGATTTCCGCTGCATTACTTAGAGATGTCTCAATCATGGAACTTTTATTTTGCATTCGTAACTTACGTTATTTTCAAACAATGGCTTTGTAACGACCTTTGGGTCACATACTTATGTTAATGCTTCTATTCATAGGGAGCACATTATATTTTGTAAAACGCTATCTTTTCATGAATGCAAAACTGGTTTTCAAACAGCATATAGTGTTTGACCTTGTAATGATCCTGTTGTTGATGATCCATACACGTTAATTTTATACGGGGCGTCACAAATATGCTAATACAAAATTCACATTGTGTTGGTTAACCAATCGTACAAGGAAACGGCACTCGCGAAAGACCATCGAAGTTCATAACATCCATCGGAGTTCATAACATCTATTAGTTATTAGACTAGATGTTTAAGAGTTGCTTGAGCCTATGGCGGGATAACTTTTGGATATTTGGATTCGGTTTGGGAATGGATGAATCCCCGGGATCATGCTCTTGGTATTGGGTAGGGTTATGGAGTCTTAAACCGTTATTCGTGTAATTGGGTCGTAACTACTCTTGGTTGTTATAATGGGTCATTTGAGTTCCAAGGGCCGTTTCAAGTTGTTAAATGTTTTGAAGTGTCGTTAAGAGATATCGTATATTTGATTAAAACGGGCCTAAACTGAATTGAATGTTGTTGGATATAAATTACTTGTTTTGGAAATGGGTCGAAATTGTTAAAGTGTTGTGCAGGTCTGATGTGTTATTGTGCGCCATGAAGTAAAGCAGCTTTTTCAGATCGAGTGTATACTCTGATATGGGGTTTAGCCTCAGTTAATCTGCGCGCCATGCAAATTTTGAGCGTGTCGCGCATTACAACGTGGTTAGATGTCAAACAACTTTTATATATTAAAAAATCTTGGATGTTATTCGAAAACGAGTTGAGGGTGTTTCAATATGTTTGTACAAAACGCAGTTACCTTTTCAAGATATATACTCCGCATCTCCGATATATGTTTGTATATGACTTTTACAATATGAATGGTAGGTATATATGATTGTGTAACGACCCTGGATTTTCCAACTTGTATTATTAATATTTATTATTAATACTTGCTCTTTAATAAATGTATGCTTATACATTTTCCTTGTCACCGTATTTGACTTTCCATGTCCCGACTCGTCTTTTCGACACCCGCTTTTCACAAATAATATTTCGAATATTATTTACATTCATAATTAATTATTATTAATTATTTCTAATTAACTAATGTAAGTAGTTAATTACTTGGGCTTTTTACTAACTTGTTGCATACTTTACATGGGCTTTTATTATTGGACTTGGGCTATCGAAGCCCACCCTACACCACTTAATGGACTAGATAGTGAGCCCATCATATTACTAGTGATTTATTAAGGTTAAACATAGATAATTAAGTGAGGAGACAAAGATGTTCAAGCATGCAAGCACCAACTTTCCAAGCATTTAACTTTATACCTCTTCCTAGCATTTACCACCTTCCCACACAAGAAAGATCAACTTGACCATCCCCTTTTGGAGCTAGAACCGTCAGCATTGGGGCTAGGGTACGGAGGTTCAATTTCTTTTTCTTTTTTTTTGTTACTTATAAGCTAGTTTTTACTTCATTTTACACACACATCTTACTTACACCACTCTACTCCCAACTTTCCTCTCTAGATTGTAAGTAATATATCTTTTTTTTTCTTTCTTCTTCCTTTGAAAACCGAATACTATCATCATCATTCTACTTGTTACTTGTTTGTTGTTAAAGATCAAACTTTCTAGTTTGTATCTTCATGTAATCTTGCTTCTTCCATCCTTTGTTTGATGAGAAGTTAAGAACAAGAATCTAAGCTTGTTAGTTTATGATTCTACACTTGAAGTATTATAAAGATCTAAAGTTCATTAGCTTTAAGATCTTACTTGTTTTCATGTTTTGTAAACTTAAGGTAAATTTTCTTAAGATCCAAGCTTTGGCTTGAATCTTCTTAAGTATGAAACAAACATGAACTTGTTACTTGTAGATTTAGTTTATTTCTTTCTTTTGTATGTAATTCAATTCGTGACTTTATTATTGTGGTCAAGTATTACTAGTTAAACTTGATCTCATTTTTCTTGAAACTAAAGTTTAAACTTTGTAAGTTCAAGAGCATGGAAGTTAAACTTTCTAGTTATAACTTCATACACTTATGTTGGATCTAAGTTTCTATAGCTTATGGTCTTCCAATTTTGTCTAAAACAAAAGCTTATAAGCTTATATACGTTCTACAAGATAAAAATCTAAGTTTCATAACTTATGGTTTTATTAAAGTAAAGATCCAAGTTCTATAACTTAGGATTTAACTTAAGAACACTAGATCTAGACTTCTAGTCTAGGATCTTCAAGATCTAACTAAGATCTAAGTTCTACAACTTAAGATCATGTTTATGTAGTTTACTTTCAAGTTTATAGCTTAATATTACTATTAGAACTCATGTATGTGTCGGATCTAAGATCTTGATGTAACTTTGGTTCATCAACCTTCTTACAACCCTTAAATGAGTTGTGCTATTTATCTTAGACATACACTAGTGTCATGATGGTCAAAACTTGGTTAAGGTGATGCAAACACATCAACGAGTTGTACACTTGAAGCTACAAGCATCAAGGATGAGAACCGTGATGAGCATCAAGGACCAAGAACCCACCGGAGCACTTTGCTTAAGTTTTTGAGGTCTGATCATTCACATGGACTACTGGAAAAGTTAATTTCCCGAATGTTCGGTTCGAGTATATGACTTTTTGTTTAAGACTCGTCTTAATCCGATTTACGGTTTAGAATTTATAGCCTTCCGAAAGTCACTACACCTTTGTAACGTTGTGCTGAAATTTCTGACCTACTCGCACTTAAACCGTCGCCACGGTCAAACGAAGACAAGTTTGGTTCTGGAATTTGGTCAGCAACTAGGGGACTCACATACAGAGCCATAGACACTGATTACGCATCTTTTCGAATTACATAGAGGTTGTAGCAGCTGATCAAAGTCAACCTTTGTTTCGATCTCTATTCTTGATTGAAACTTACTTTACCCTTTTTGACTTATGATGAATGATGATGATACTTAAGACCTATTTTACATACTTTTAAACATTTGGAAACAATTTACTGACTAAGTAACTTTTGACTTAGGTTGAGGACCTTTCGGACCAACTACTTGCTTACTTATCTCGAATCGACTTTACTACTTTTCACTGTGAGTTATAGCATCCCTTTTTACTTTAACTATTTTGGGACTGAGAATACATGCGCATTTTACGTTTTACATACTAGGAATGAGTACTTAAACTTTATATATGTGTGGGGGATATAACGGCATAAACTTTCCCCTTAGCTCGGTAACGTTTAGTCATTGGTCTTTGAACCGGTGAACGCGAATCTTAGATATGGATCCATAGGGTTTGACATCCCCACTCGGGCAAATCGCACTAGCATTTAACGGGTGTTTAATACTTCGTAAACTTACGCACTCGCCAAGTGTACTTTTAGGGGGTGATATTTATGTTAAGTTAGTTACCAAGTGCCCTTGGTTGAACATATACTTTTCATACTATTTTGAAATACGAAATCTTGTGGCCTACCTTATATTACTGTTACATTTAAACTATAGCTCACCAACATTCGTATTGACATTTTTAAGCATGTTTTCTCAAGTGCTTAGAGGTACGATGCTTCCGCTGTTGTAGTCTTGCTGTGTAGACACCCGCTGCTTTTGTTAGAGATGTCTCCGCATGAAACATTTATTTTGCATTCAAACTATGTTACTTTTGAAACAATGAATCTGTAATGACCTTCGAGTCACGTACTATTATTATTGCTTCCTATTCGTAGAAGCATACTTTCGGTTGTAAAACATTTGATGTTGGTTAAGACGTCACCTCTTTTATGAATGCAAACTTATTTTAAAACAGCATATAGTGTTTGACCTTGTAATGATCCTGTTGTTGATGATCCGTACACATTGATTTTGTACGGGGCATCACATTTGGTATCAGAGCATTGGTTGTAGGGAATTAGGTTGCATTAGTGAGTCTAGACTGGACCGAGTAGGATTCACTAATAGGACTAATCTACAACTTGCTAGTTTACTTGTTTATGCGGAATTTGCTGCATGCTGCTGCTTACTTTTACTGCTATATGTCATATACTGCTACTTGTTTTCACTACTGCATGATACTATTTGCTTTCGATTGCATGACACTTCTGTAGGGTTTGTTATCATTTCCATGCTATTTACTGCTATAGATGATCTAGACTGTCATAGTTACTTTGCCTAATACGTGCTTGCTATATGACTTACTGACATGGAAAAAGTTATTTTTCCTTGTTCAGATGTCGGATATCCCGTCCATTATCATTGATTTGGAGAGCGACTCCGATTCATCCTCCACCTCGCCTGCTATTGCCGCTGACTCACATATCCCGTCATCGCTACCCTCCAGCGACTCAGGCGATTCGTCTTCTCGGGACAGTAGCCACACACCTGACCTGATGATCATCTCAGACGGAGACGAGGATCCAGAGGAGATTCCAGCTCTGCCTAGCCCAGGACTCCCGGAGCCACAGCACCATTCCGGTGGTGCTATGATTCCTGGGGAAAATGGGGACGGTCATTTCCGTGATGAGCGAGGACATTGGGTCAGACGCCTTCCTGATGGACGTGTCGTGCCGATCCCGCCTGGCAGATACCGACTTATGACTACCGGCCGAGCACATCCACCTTTAGATGATTCAGACGACTCATCATCCGACGACTCATCATCCGATGACTCCAGCGATGAGGATTCCGACGAGGACCCTAAGGAGGCACTCGTTCAGCCACCCTCTACCCCGCCGAAGAAGCGGTATCGTTTCGATGGTACTGTTATTCCAGGGGTTACCAGAGGTAGACCGTTCTTGGACGCACATGGTCAGTTAGTTAGGGTTACCGCCCGTAAGCGGCTTGTGCCGTATCCTGCTGATCCATTCGTGCATAAGGCTTCACGTTATGCACCATCTACTTCTGGTGCTGGACCGTCTGCACCACCGACACCACCTGTACCATCTGCACCGCCTGCCCCACCAGCATCCCCCATCGTCGAGGAACTGATGAGGGAAGTGCATATCCCATGTGCTCGGGTAACTGAGCTTGAGAACCAGATGTCCCACATAATAGACATCCTTTACCCACCGTCGCCATAGGGCTATTGTATTAGATTTCATTATGTAATCCCGTTTGTAGTTTCATATTTTACTCATGTATTGTACGAACCTTATGCAGATGTATGCAACTTTCTTATTAATGAATGGAACTTAGTGTTGTTTAATTTTTGTACGGTGTTCTATTTACGTTACTGTATGATGATTTTGTGGTATCTATATCTAGTTGCATTACTTAATTAACATGTGTCATGTTGATTCCATGTTGGTTACCATATACTGTAATATTATTATTATTTTTTGTATCTGGTTTTGTGGTATCTTTATTACCATATACTGCATTATTATTTATTGAATGCTGGATTTTGACTTAAGTCAAAAATTTTGTTTAGAAGATCAATGGCAAACGAAAGAATTAGGGAATCGCCCACAACAGCACAGATTGAGGAAATGATAGCTGAACGAGTAGCCACAGCTATAGCGAATATCAACCCCCAAGCTCCACCGGTTAACCAGCACATTCGTAATGGGTGTACTTATAAGGAATTTCAGAGCTGCAAGCCCCACAATTTTAGTGGTACTGAGGGGCCAGTTGGGCTGACTAGGTGGTTTGAGAAATTAGAAGCTGTGTTCCTTGTGAGCAACTGTTCAAAGATGAACAAAACCAAGTATGCCTCTTGTACACTGTCGGACGGCGCTTTAACCTGGTGGAACACATTTGCTCAGGCTAAGGGTATTGACGAGGCTTACGCTACACCGTGGGAGGAATTTAAAGGGGCCATGATCGAGGAGTATTGCCCCAGAACGGAGATAAAGAAAATGGAAGCTGAGTTTTGGGAGTTGAAGGTTGTGGGAACCGATTTGGATGGTTATAACCGTTGGTACCTGGAATTAGCTCTGATGTGCCCCACGATGGTTACCCCGAAATTTAAGCGAATGGAACGGTATTTGTGGGGACTTCCCAAGACCATTCAGGGAAATGTCACCTCTTCTAAATCAGCCAGTGTCCCGGAAGCTATGCGCATGGCGCACACCTTGATGAACCAAATTACCAGCAAAGAACCAGAAAAGGCAAAATTAGAATCGGCTAGTAATGAGAAACGTAAGTGGGACAACAACAAGGGAAGGGTCTTTGATCAAAACCCAGCTAAGAGACATGAGGGTTTCAAGGGAAATAACGACGGAAGGAACCCCAACTCGAACCCTAGCTCAAACCCTAACTACAAGAGTAGCCTTTTGCAGTGTAAGAGATGCTACAAGCATCATACCGGGTACTGCAACGTGGTCTGTGAAAAGTGTAAAAGGACTGGGCACATTGGCAAAGACTGCAAGATCACCACCCCAACTGTAAAGACAAACCCTACTGGACCAAGGAAGTGATATGAGTGCGGACAGCAGGGCCACTTCAGAAATGAATGCCCCAACAAGAGAAAGGATGGCGGGCTAGCATGTGGTAGAGCTCAACGTAAACGCAAGGGATGCCTGTGAGAACCCCGACTTGGTTACAGGTATATTCACTATCAACAATCTATTAGCTTCTGTCCTGTTTGATACTGGTGCCGATAGGAGTTATGTATGTATACACTTTTGCTCTAAGATAAATTGGTCTTTAGTTCCTTTAAAGGAGAGTATGCTTGTTGAGGTAGCCAATGGAAAACTTGAGAAAGTTGACCAAATTAGCCGAGGAGGTATTATCAACATAGCTGGTGTGGATTTCGAGATTGACTTGATACCCATCAAATTGGGAAGTTTTGACGTGATTGTCGGTATGGACTGGTTGACCAAGGTAAAAGCCGACATTATCTGTGGAGATAAAGCTCTTCGTATACCACACGGAGATGGTGAGCCACTGATTATTTATAGAGAGAGATGTAACTCGAAGCTGAACCTCATTAGTTGCATGAAAGTACAAAAGATCTTGAAGAAAGGACGTCTTGCTGTTTTAGCACATGTGAAAACGTTAGAAACCGAGGTGAAAAGCGTGGATGATGTACGAATTGTGAACAAATTTCCTGATGTCTTTCCAGAAGAATATCCTGGATTACCGCCAGCGAGAGCATTGGAGTTTCAGATCGATTTAGTGCCAGGAGCTGCACCTGTAGCTCGCGCACCTTGTCGACTCGCACCTTCCGAAATGCAAGAGTTGTAGAGTCAACTACAAGAACTGCTAGACCGTGGATTTATCCAACCAAGTTCTTCACCTTGGGGCGCTCCTGTTTTGTTTGTGAAGAAGAAGGACGGATCTTTCCGCATGTGTATCGACTATCGCGAACTCAACAAATTGACGATCAAGAATCGATATCCCCTTCCCCGAATTGACGATCTTTTCGATCAGCTGCATGGATCAAGCGTTTACTCTAAGATCGATTTGCGATCCAGTTATCACCAGTTGAGGGTGAAGGAGAGCGATCTGATGAAAACTGCGTTCAGAACCTGTTATGGTCACTATGAGTTTCTCGTGATGCCATTTGGTTTAACCAACGCACCTGCCGTGTTTATGGATCTCATGAATCGTGTATGCAAGCCATACCTGGATAAGTTCATTATCGTCTTCATAGATGATATCCTCATCTACTCCAAAAGCGAATAAGAACATGAGCAACATCTTCGACTAGTGCTTGAACTCTTGAGACAAGAGCAACTTTATGCCAAATTCTCCAAGTGTGAATTTTGGTTGAAGGAAGTCCAATTTCTGGGTCATATTGTGAGCGATCAAGGTATCAAAGTTGATCCCGCAAAGATCGAAGCTATCAGCAAGTGGGAAACCCCCACTACTCTGACTCATATCCGCCAATTTTTAGGCCTCGTCGGTTATTACTGAACGTTCATTGAAGGTTTCTCTCTGATTGTGCGTCCTTTAACCGCACTGACTCACAAGGGGAAGAAGTTCGTTTGGGAAAACGAACAAGAATCAGCATTTCAAACCCTGAAGCAGAAGTTAACCACCGCTCCTATCTTATCACTTCCTGAAGGCAGTGACGATTTCGTTGTATATTGCGATGCCTCGAAAAATGGTTTTGGTTGCGTATTGATGCAAAGAGCGAAGGTCATTGCTTATGCTTCTCGTCAACTGAAGATTCACGAGCGAAACTACACTACTCACGATCTCGAACTTGGAGCCGTTGTCTTTGCGCTCAAATTGTGGATACACTATCTTTATGAAACTAAAAGTACTATCTTCACCGACCACAAAAGCCTCCAACACATATTCGATAAGAAATAACTGAACATGAGACAGCGACGATGGATCGAGACGTTGAACGACTATGATTGTGAACTTCGTTACCATCCTAGCAAGGCAAATGTTGTAGCCAACGCCTTGAGCCAAAAGGAGAGAATGGTACCTCTTCGTGTTCGGGCCTTGAACATCACCATCCATTTAAATCTCAATAGCCAGATTCGAGTAGCCCAAGATGAGGCTCTCAAAGAGGAGAATATATCTCATGAGCATTTGAACATACTCGTCTCTCGATTCGAGGTTAAGGAGACAGGACTCCGATACTTTGCCGGAAGAATTTGGGTACCTCGTTATGGAGATCTACGGAGCCTTATATTAGATGAAGCCCACAAGTCGAGATATTCGATTCATCCAGGAGCCGGTAAAATGTACCACGATCTCAAGGAGCAGTATTGGTGGCCAAATCTTAAGAAGGATGTTGCAACTTATGTTGGTAAGTGTTTGACTTGCTCGAAAGTTAAGGTCGAACATCAGAGGCCCTCTGGGTTACTTCAGCAACTGGAAATCTCGCAATGGAAGTGGGAAGGGATAACAATGGACTTCATTATAAAGCTACCAAAGACGGTGGGCGGATACGATACCATCTGGGTTATCGTTGACCGTCTTACCAAATCTGCACACTTCTTAGCCATGAAGAAAACGGATACGATGGAGAGACTCGCTCAACTATACATAAAAGAGGTTGTATCTCGTCATGGTGTACCCTTATCGATCATCTCAGATCGCGATACCCGTTTTGCTTCCAGATTTTGGCATCCTTTGCAAGAAGCCTTGGGGACTCGTCTCGACATGAGTACTGCGTATCACCCGCAGATCGACGGACAAAGCGAATGCACGATTCAGACTTTGGAGGACATGTTGCGTGCTTGTGTCATTGATTTCGGAAAGGCTTAGGAAAGGCATTTGCCGCTAGCCGAATTCTCTTACAACAACAGTTATCATTCGAGTATTAATGCCGCACCTTTCGAAGCATTGTATGGCCGCAAATTCCGTTCTCCTATTTGTTGGGCTGAAGTAGGCGAAAAGCAAATCACCGGACCCGAGTTAGTCCATGAAACAACCGAGAAGATTGTCCAAATTCAAGCGAGACTTAAGACGGCTCGCGATCGCCAAAAGAGTTATGCCGACCTTAAACGTAAAGACTTCGCATTCAACGTGGGTGACCGTGTAATGTTGAAGGTCGCACCTTGGAAAGGTGTAATCCGTTTTGGAAAACGTGGGAAGCTCAACCCGCGATACATTGGTCCTTTTGAAATCTTGGAGCATGTTGGACCCGTTGCTTATCGTTTGGATCTTCCGACTCAATTGAGCTCAGTTCATCCTACCTCCCACGTATCAAATTTGAAGAAGTGTCTTGCTGAACCGGAACTTGTCATACCACTGGAGGAACTTACGATTGATGACAAACTCCACTTCGTGGAAGAACCTGTCGAAATTATGGACCGTGAGGTCAAAACTATGAAACACAACAAGATTCTGATCGTTCGAGTTCGATGGAATGCCAAACGAGGACCTGAGTTTACCTGGGAACGAGAGGATCAAATGATGTAGAAGTATCCTCTCCTTTTCCAAACTCCTCCATCTACCTCAGCTTAAAATTTTGGGACGAAATTTTCTTTAACGGGTGGGTAATGTAACGACCCTGGATTTTCCAACTTATATTATTAATATTTATTATTAATACTTGCGCTTTAATAAATGTATGCTTATACATTTTCCTTGTCACCGTATTTGACTTTCCATGTCCCGACTCGTCTTTTCGACACGCGCTTTTCACGAATAATATTTCGAATATTATTTACATTCATAATTAATTATTATTAATTATTTCTAATTAACTAATGTAAGTAGTTAATTACTTGGGCTTTTAACTAACTTGTTGCATACATTACATGGGCTTTTATTATTGGACTTGGGCTATCGAAGCCCACCCTACACCACTTAATGGACTAGTTAGTGAGCCCATCATATTACTAGTGATTTATTAAGGTTAAACATAGATTAATTAAGTGAGGAGACAAAGATGTTCAAGCATGCAAGCACCAACTTTCCAAGCATTTAACTTTATACCTCTTCCTAGCATTTACCACCTTCCCACACATGAAAGATCAACTTGACCATCCCCTTTTGAAGCTAGAACCGTCGGCATTGGGGCTAGGGGAGGGAGGTTCAATTTCTTTTTTTTTTTTTTTTTTTTTTGTTACTTATAAGCTAGTTTTTACTTCATTTTACACACAGATCTTACTTACACCACTCTACTCCCAACTTTCCTCTCTAGATTGTAAGTAATATATCTTTTTCTTTCTTTCTTCTTCCTTTGAAAACCGAATACTATCATCATCATTCTACTTGTTACTTGTTTGTTGTTAAAGATCAAACTTTCTAGTTTGTATCTTCATGTAATCTTGCTTCTTCCATCCTTTGTTTGATGAGAAGTCAAGAACAAGAATCTAAGCTTGTTATTTTATGGTTCTACACTTGAAGTATTATAAAGATCTAAAGTTCATAAGCTTTAAGATCTTACTTGTGTTCATGCTTTGTAAACTTAAGGTTTATTTTCTTAAGATCCAAGCTTTGGCTTGAATCTTCTTAAGTATGAAACAAACATGAACTTGTTACTTGTAGATTTAGTTTATTTCTTTCTTTTGTATGTAATTCAATTCGTGACTTTATTATTGTGGTCAAGTATTACTAGTTAAACTTGATCTCATTTTTCTTGAAACTAAAGTTTAAACTTTGTAAGTTCAAGAACATGGAAGTTAAACTTTCTAGTTATAACTTCATACACTTATGTTGGATCTAAGGTTCTATAGCTTATGGTCTTCCAATTTTGTCTAAAACAAAAGCTTATAAGCTTATATACATTCTACAAGATAAAAATCTAAGTTTCATAACTTATGGTTTTATTAAAGTAAAGATCCAAGTTCTATAACTTAGGATTTAACTTAAGAACACTAGATCTAGACTTCTAGTCTAGGATCTTCAAGATCTAACTAAGATATAAGTTCTACAACTTAAGATCTTGTTTATTTAGTTTACTTTCAAGTTTATAGCTTAATATTACTATTAGAACTCATGTATGTGTCGGATCTAAGATCTTGATGTAACTTTGGTTCATCAACCTTCTTACAACCCTTAAATGAGTTGTGCTATTTATCTTAGACATACACTAGTGTCATGATGGTCAAAACTTGGTTAAGGTGATGCAAACACATCAACAAGTTGTACACTTGAAGCTACAAGCATCAAGGATGAGAACCGTGATGAGCATCAAGCACCAAGAACCCACCGGACCACTTTGCTTACTGTTTTTGAGGTCTGATCAGTCACCTGGGCTACTGGAAAAGTTAATTTCCAGAATTTTCGGTTCGAGTATATGACTTTTCGTTTAAGACTCGTCTTAATTCGATTTACGGTTTAGGATTTATAGCCTTCCGAAAGTCACTACACCTTTGTAACGTTGTGCTGAAATTTCTGACCTACTCGCACTTAAACCGTCGCCACGGTCAAACGAAGACGAGTTTAGTTCTGGAATTTGGTCAGCAACTAGGGGACTCACATACGGAGTCATAGCCACTGATTACGCGTCTTTTCGACTTACATAGAGTTCGTAGCAGCTGATCAAATTCAGCCTTTGTTTCGATCTCTATTCTTGATTGAAACTTACTTTACCCTTTTTGACTTATGATGAATGATGATGATACTTAAGACCTAATTTACATACTTTTAAACCTTTGGGAACGATTTACTGACTTAGTAACTTTTAACTTAGGTTGAGGACCTTTCGAACCAACTACTTGCTTACTTATCTCGAATCGACTTTACTACTTTTCACTGTGAGTTATAGCATCCCTTTTTACTTTAACTATTTTGGGACTGAGAATACTTGCGCATTTTACGTTTTACATACTAGGCATGAGTACTTAAACTTTATATATGTGTAGGGGATATAACGGCATAAACTTTCCCCTTAGCTCGGTAACGTTTAGTCATTGGTCTTTGAACGGTGAACGCGAATCTTAGATATGGATCCATAGGGTTTGACATCCCCACTCGGGCTAGTCGCGCTAGCATTTAACGGGTGTTTAATACTTCGTAAACTTACGCACTCGCCAAGTGTACTTTTAGGGGGTGATATTTACGTTAAGTTAGTTACCAAGTACCCACGGTTGAACATATACTTTTCATACTATTTTGAAATACGAAATCTCGTGGCCTACCTTACATTACTGTTACATTTAAACTATTGCTCACCAACATTCGTGTTGACATTTTTAAGCATGTTTTCTCAGATGCTTAGAGGTACGATGCTTCCGCTGTTGTAGTCTTGCTGTGTAGACACCCGCTGCTTTTGTTAGAGATGTCTCCGCATGAAACATTTATTTTGCATTCAAACTATGTTACTTTTGAAACAATGAATCTGTAATGACCTTCGAGTCACGTACTATTATTATTGCTTCCTATTCGTAGATGCATACTTTCGGTTGTAAAACATTTGATGTTGGTTAAGACGTCACCTCTTTTATGAATGCAAACTTATTGTAAAACAGCATATAGTGTTTGACCTTGTAATGATCCTGTTGTTGATGATCCGTACACGTTGATTTTGTACGGGGCGTCACAGTTTATATATGACTTTTAGTCTATTAGGTTGGTATATCTGTTTATATCACTTGTATAAATACTCTGATTAAACAAAAATCCAGATATGTATTCCTGTATATATGTTTGTATATGATATGATTTTCTAAACTTACTTTATCTGGTTTTTGATTTGGATATATATTTGAGTTTTGATTTTGGGGATAAAGAAGAGAAAGATGAAGGTGAGAGATGAGTTGGAGAAGAAAAAGAATAAAAAGACGAAAATACCATCACATGCTTGTAACATGTTTGGGGTTAACGGAAAAAACTAACAGAGGTGACATTTTTGGAGTATCCGTGGAATAAGTCCATATTTCTGGACTGTTCAGTTGAAAAAATCAAGTGTGGACTATCTGTATGTTTTTAAACAAACACAAGAACTATCCTGTAATTTGTCTATAAATATTAAAGAGAAACTTATCAAACACATTAAGATGTTAAGCTTACAACCAATTGATAAATTACGAAGAAACGAAAACCAAAATTTTAAATGCTGGTGACACTAATATCGAATCATAAGACAAGCACATTTCGGCCATTATAGTTACAACGAACAAGAACACGCAGATTCTTAAATTAACAAAATACTTTATGACAAAAATTTAATACTATATACCACCGTACCTCCCTCACCCATCTTTTTCGACGTCTTTTTCTCTCTTTTATTTCACTCCCAACAACCAAGTTCCACAATCCATCTTTAATCTTACTTCTTTTTAAACTTACTTCTTTTTTCTCTGTCACCTGTCATCTTTAATTTTCACATTTAAATTCATAACCTAACTTATTCCAACAAGCAATTTTCCTATACCGTACAGTTCCTTCTCTTCAAATTCGGTTGCCCTATTTTTACACAGCCGCCATCATCTTCTCATCATCATCCATAGCTGTTTTGTAGTCCAACCGCTGCTGCTCTCCTCACCGGACACCGACATCTCGCCGGTGGTCCGGGATTACGTGCTTTCCGTCTGAATAAAGGTACATCGCTTTCTCCCTTTCCGGCGACGGTCTTTACCTGTTTGACTTCTCCGGTCACAAAGCCGTTCTCCAGGCGGCGATCTTGTTGGGGTTTCCTCGGGATCTGGTTTCTGGTTCTTGATTCGGGGATGTCTTGCGGATTTTCGCCGTTGGTCGGGTCGGGGTGCTTCGGCTCTTATGGTTCTCATCCTTTTGTTGCCGGTCGTCGTTCTTTGTGGGATTATAGGCGTCTTGAGCTCTACTTCCCTTTTGGTCTGATATCGGTGCTAGGTAGGGATGAGGACCGATTTTGGGCTGCTATGCGATGTTCGTGTGTTTGTGTTTTGAATCAGGTAGGACAGTATGGGTGGGTTGAGTTTTGGTTTTGGGTGCGGTCTTTACCTTTTCGAGGTGCTCTCGGGTTTTGTCCAGGCGACGATCTCCCAGTTGGATATCTGGTTCAAGATGCGGGGGTTCGTTCGAATTTTTGCGGTTAGGGCTTTTCTTTTGACGACTCTGGAGGTAGTGCGGACACTGGTTTTTTCCTGTTCTATTGATGCGAAGGCGATTGGCATTCTTCCGATCGCTGACGCCGTTATGTTTGTTATGTCGTGTGTCTGTATAGTACTATCGGTATTTGAGATTCCTGTAGTTATAGCTTTAGTTGTATTTTAGTCTCCTTGTAAAACGTGATTTCTCACCCAGTTGGTGAGCCGTTTGAATAGGTTTGTTTAGTACGACTAGAGCTCGTTTTTGGATTCTCTTGTATCGGTTGTATGAGTTGATCTTCGGATCTGTTATTAATGTTATCGTTTTTTTGCCCAAAAAAAAAAAAAAAAAAAAACATGTAACAATCCTATTTTCAGTGTATGTCAAGAATATCATAATGAGATACCAAATTAAAAAAAGATTGGAATATAAAATGAGGGTACAAATTAAAACATACAAAATTGAAGATAGAATATAGCATAATGAGCTACCAAATATAAAAGTTGCATATTATTATATTATATTATATTATATTATATTATATAGGATCATAATCGAGAGGATTATAACACTTATCTAAAGCTCAAAATTATAAATAATAAACTTTCTCAAGTTTTATACCTCGGTAGTATATATATATATATATATATATATATATATATATATATATATATATATATATATATATATATATATATATATATATATATATATATATTTATACCTTATCTAAAGCTCAAAATTATAAATAGTTAACTTTCTCGAGTTTCGCAACAACAAAAAACCTTCACTTTTTATAAACTAACACAACATTTTCACGTTTTACAAATTATCACAAAACTTTACCTTTTTATAAATCAGCACAACATTATTAATTTTTACAAACCAACCACAAAACTTTTCATCTATTATAAATCAACCACATAACTTATCACATTTTTAATAAAGTTTTCAACTTTTACAAATCAGTGCAAAAATTTCATTTTTTATAATTCAACCACATAACTTTTCATATATTACAAATCAACTATAACTATTCTATCGATCTATTCTATATTTTGTTTCATAAACATAAGGTAACTAAATTTGATAAAAAAGATACTTTATACCTTATCTAAAGCTCAAAATTATAAATAGTTAACTTTCTCAAGTTTTGAAAAAACAAAATACCTTTACTTTTTATAAACTAACACAACATTTTCAAGTTTTACAAATTATCACAAAACTTTACCTTTTTATAAATCAGCACAACATTATTGATTTTTACAAACCAACCACAAAACTTTTCATTTATTATAAATCAACCACATAAGTTATCACCTTTTTAATAAAGTTTTCAACTTTTACAAATTAGCGCAAAAATTTCATTTTTTATAATTCAACCACATAACTTTTCATATATTACAAATCAACTATAACTATTCTATCGATCTATTCTATATTTTGTTTCATAAACATAAGGTAACCAAATTTGATAAAAAAGATACTGTAAAATTATCATTAATTGTTAGTATTTTGTATTTTTTATATTTTTAAATTTTGAGTTTTCTTTTATCCATTTCAATTTATGTCCTTTGTTCCATTTTATTCTTCCTTTTACTCAACTGAATTTATCTAACGTTTATCCGCCGCAACGCGAGTCCACCCAACTCGTTGTTAACATACCAAATATAAGATTTAGAGAATTTCAGTATTGACACGTGTTATCACAACTATACACATTACTCCGCCTCTGACAGTGCAAAACTAAACTATTGTCAATGCATTTATATGCTAGTAGAAGAAAACTTAAACGAGCCAGAAACCATCTACCTAGCTTGCACCACGCAAAAAAACCATAGGTAAACAATCTAAATAAGTGAAGCTATTGAAGAATAAAAATAATGAGTTGGGGTGCTATGATATTGCGGCGGGTGAACTTCAGCTCAATTTAATTGAGAAAAAAGAGGAAAAAAATAGAAGCATATGATATAAATTGAAATGGTTAAAAAAACCCAAAGTTTACAAAAATTGAAAGGGACAAAATAATAATCCCTCGTTCCAATTATGTTGTCCGTTATTTTTTTTTGGAATGTCCCAAATTAATTGTACACTTCTATAAATGGAAAAGAATAATATGATTAAGTTCTTTTTGTCCATAATTTATAGAAGTAGACAAATAGATAGGTAAAAAGTTCCTTTTGTCATTATGCGGATGATACCAACCTTTTCGGTGAATGGAATAGAAGGTACTTATCGAACCTCTTGAATATCCTAAAATATTTTAAGAAAATATCAAGCTTGAAAGCCAAACTCAAGAAAAGCAGTTTATACGGTGTAGGGGAATCAAATGAAGTTATAAATGAAGTTGCTGCAAATATTGGGTAAATTTTCAATGTCGTACCTTGGATTACCAATCAGGCAACGAGTGAAAAAAAATCAGTGAATGGGAACCATATGTTTATAAAATCCGAGGTAGATTGGCGGAATGGAAATCAAAATCGATGTCATTTGGTGGTCGGGTAACTCTCATAAAGTCGGTACTTTGTAGTATTCCGTTGTATGCATTCTCTCTATTTTGTGCTCCATCGGGTGTCATCGACTTGCTTGAAGGTATGCGTCGAAATTTTTTTTGGGGCAAGATGGGTGAAAAATACTAAAATGATGGGTGAAAAATACTAAAATGTCGTGGGTTACTTGGGATACCATTTTATCAAGTTATGAACGGGGAGGGTTTAATACCGCGTCGTTGGGAAATTACGGTCTCACTAATTCCCACCAACCAGCCCAACAATAATAGTAAAGAAATAAGAACAATACACAACACAAGATTTAACGTGGAAACTCCAAAACAGGAGAAAAACCACCGGCCCCCAAAGAGAGAAAATACACTATATCACAAATTGTTAAAATGATATAGACGACTCTCTTAAGCCAACTACACTCTCCAAAATATTTAACTAATACAACTCTCAAACAAGGGTAAGAAAGAAAGAAATAATCAAATACTTAAAGTGTATTGATTGGTGCAATTTGGAAGTAATCTCATGACCTCCTTTTATAGCCAAGGAGTTCACCTCCAACTTTCTCCTCCCACCTATGTGGGATAACATCCTTCACAAAGTAACCATATCAATTTTTCTATCAAAAAATAAAACCAACAAATCTCCATCTTTTTGATAGAAAAAGATAACCATACTTCAACATTATAAGGATAACCGATAGAGATGCTTCCTCGATGACAACTTCAAGATCCTCAACTTCATGCCGATGACATTATCTCTCAAGAGACAAAACTTGCATCTTCATCAAACATTGTCTAAACCGACAATCATTGTCATCACAGGCAATCATAACTCTTAACAAGAATTATCATACTCCATCATTAAGAGTATAGCACTTAGAATATCACATTCCAAGCATTTCACCTCGGCACATGTTGTTGAACAACCAGCTGAAACTTTATGGTGCAACTTCCTGTTTGGCTTTCCCTGGAAGTTTCATCAGCTACAACATCAGTTTCCACCACACAACATGCATCAATGCCAAACCAATGCCCATGTGCAATTGTGGAACCGCTAACGAACATCCCTTTCCATGGTGGCGCGGACACACCATGAGGATGACGTGACTTCAGAGGAATTCGTCACTCTCCGTAACAATGGATACAATGTTAGTTTCTTTGGAGCCATTTGCCAGATTAGCTCCACCTGGACAATTAACCCTTACATGCCCAGTCTTCCCGCACCTCCAGCATACCAGATTCTTCCCAGAGTTTCTCTTTCGCCTATCCGAACACAACACTATCGTATCTCCTGATGACGAGACCCCGTTACCTTCCAGTCTTTTCTCCTCGGATAGGAGCTTGCTAGTAACGTCTTCAAACTTCAGAGTTTCTTTCCCATACATCAAAATAGGTTTCATGTGTTCATAAGACGATGACAAAGATAATATCAACCACAAAACTTTATCTTCATCATCCACTTTAACTCCAATAGCTTCAAGTTCTGAAACAATACCATTAAGAATACTTAGATGATCTGAAATCTTTGAACCCCCCATCCATACGCAGAGTATGAAATTATTCTTTAAGACACAACCGATTTGAGATGCCCTTGCCCTTGGTACAACTGCTCTAGTTTAACCCAAAGCTCATTTGCCGTTGATAACCCGTGCACATTTGCAAGCACGTTCTTTGCAAGACACAAACGAATCGCACTTGCCGCCCTCAAATCCATATCATCCCATTATTCTTCATCGAACTTCTTGCTAGAATCAATGCCGGGAACAAGGGTGGGTTTACCCTTCAAAGCCTTGTGTAAACCAGACTGAATCAACACATCCTTGACTTGAACCTGCCATAAGCCAAAATTGATCCTCCCATCAAATTTCTCAACTTCAAACCTCATTGGACTGAACTTCGACATCGTATCTGTATCCTATAAACAACACTTTCTCTGATTTTGCTCACATTTCGAATAGCCAAAAGATGTAGCAGGTAGCCAGGACCCTTTAAATCGGAAATCCACAACTCGCCACTAACAAATCCAACTATTACTACGAATCAGAAAAAATATTGTCTAACCAGATACCCTATACGATTAATAGAACTCGTTTCTGATGTGGACGATCCACTCCCGTGGCAACCACAGAGCATACTCCGACTCCTATAACTGAGACCCCCGTCAAACCTGACGCTCTGATACCAGTTGTTGGGAAATTACGGTCTCACTAATTCCCACCACCCAGCCCAACAATAATAGTAAAGAAATAAGAACAATACACAACACAAGATTTAACGTGGAAACTCCAAAACAAGAGAAAAACCACCGGCCCCCAAAGAGAGAAAATACACTATATCACAAATTGTTACAATGATATAGACGACTCTCTTAAGCCAACTACACTCTCCAAAATATTTAACTAATACAACTCTCAAACAAGGGTAAGAAAGAAAGAAATAATCAAATAGTTAAAGTGTATTGATTGGTGCAATTTGGAAGTAATCCCATGACCTCCTTTTATAGCCAAGGAGTTCACCTCCAACTTTCTCCTCCCACCTATGTGGGATAACATCCTTCACAAAGTAACCATATTAATTTTTCTATCAAAAAATAAAACCAACACGCGTCTCTCAAAACTAAAAACTTAGCTTTGTGGGGGAAATGTTGGTGGCAATTTCGAATGAAAAATGATTCTTTTTGGGCCAAAATAATCAAAAGCATCTATGGACGGGAAGGGGGGGTCGGGGACTACTCATGTGCAGAATGTTTCAAACACGAGATCCATTTGGAAAGGAATTCAACAAATTGAAGCCTTACTTAGGAAATGGAACTTCAACTTCGCTGCAACATTTATCAAGACGGTTAGTAACGGAGAAGATACGCTGTTTTGGAAGGATTGTTGGATCGATAATAAACCTCTATGCGAAAATTTTGGCAGGTTATATCGACTAGAAGAAAACCAAAATGCTACAGTTTTGGAACGATTGATAAAGAATGGTGAGTCATGGTATTCGAATTGGCAATGGACAATGGAACTGTTCGGGAGAACAAGGATGAATTCGGTGCACTGATTCAATGTATAAACCCTTTTAAGTTTTCAAATAACTCAAAAGATGCATGGACATAAACCCTTTTAAGTTTTCAAATAATTCAAAAGATGCATGGATATGGGTATTGCATACCAGTGGAATATATACAACTTATTCTTTCACTGACATGCTCAATGATACATTACTTCAAAATTCTTTTTTACAAACAGCAACTTTGCACAACAGTTTTATCCCTCAAAAGATCGATATTCATATTTGGCGTACGAAGCTTGAAAGATTACCGGTTAGGGTCGAGTTTGACATGTAGGATTAATATGCAAGGTACAACATATAACTATATGGCCAACCTCATTTGAGCCTTCGGGGTCATACACATATACACCGGGACGTCAAATAAAATATATATATGATGTATATATATATATTACTCAAGTAACAAAATAGTAAATCGAAATTAATTCATTTACTATTCATTTGAATACTAAATGAATCGAAATTAATTAATTTACTATTCACATGAAAGATAGAAATTATTAATTATAAGTTACATAACATACTCCTGAAGTATTTGAGAAATACGACTTTATGATATATATTCGTTCTAATTTGGATTCACGGATTTTTCAAAAAAGGTTCACGTGTGTTTTGGAAAAATATCTTTATATATCGCACCAAATTAGTTCATATCGTATTTCTTTCAGTGAACTAAAAAAACATATATTACATATTTTGATTTCATAATATTAACCAAAGGTTGATTAATATTACTTGAGTTTGGACTAGCATCCATTGACGGTTGTTTGAAGTGTAGTGTGGACTATCCAAAGAGACGGTCATACTTTTGATCGTAAGTTTCTCTCCGTCTCATCAATTCTTCAAGAAAGGTATATCGTTAATGTTGGGATTTAACAAGTTCAAAAACACTTAAACCATTTTAAGAATCATATCAAAGCGGAAGCATGTAATTACCATTTTAGAACATGTTAAACTTTAACCAATTAAAGTTAAATCCCAATTAGGATCAAGTTGTGAAACATACTTACAAACTACAAGCAAGAAAAGAGTTTATACCTACTCCAAGCTTGTTGATTAGTAATGAAGATGATGATGATGATTGGAGCTCCAAAATTATGAAACCTCAAGTTGTTATACCCCAAACTTTGCACCAACACCTTGTACTTTAGTTAGGATTTGATCACACTTGAATATAGCTTGCAAAAAAAAATAAAATGAACTCTCCTATGGCCAAGAAAGGCCACGGCCTGCTGCAGTAGGAAGAGAGAGTGCAGAATTTCTTTCTAACTTGATATGTTTTGAATGCAAGTGTATGTTCCAAAGAGTCTTGACTTGCATGTATATGGAATGGGAATTTTATTTAACCAAGATGGAATCTCTAGCATGCTTACATCCAATTCCAAGGCCACTCCCTTCCTTTTATAAAATAATACTTGACATATTTATAAGCATGCATCTTTTATAAACTTGTTTTGTAAAATTAAATTTTATAAAACAAATTTCATAAACTTGCATTTTATAAATTATGTATGTATTATTTATAAAACCAAATGTATAAAATTCCATATTATTTTTCATGTATACATTACTTTATAAAATCATAATTTATAAAATGCAACATGACTTAATTATTTAGCCTATAAATAATTAAATCCTTATTATATATAAATCATTCCATGATTTATATATATATACATATCAAGTGCAATTATTTTCAGAAACCATTTTCTTAAAATTCAAGTGTTGCGTAATTTAATCAACGATCCAATCGTTAAGATCAAATACGGATAAGGTGTCGGTAAGCTTGTTATTGGGTATGACCCGACTTGGATCATAACACATTAGCCACATTAATTTAATATGTCTCTCGGGCATACGAAATACCTTCAATCTCCCACTTGCACGAGAAATATAAGAAATTAATGCAAGTGACGGATACCACCTAACGACCGTCCATCACCCCCAATATGTTATGACTTTGTGCCATTCAATAACATCATCCCTTTCGAATTCCCATCTCGAATATGATTAGGTGAATCTTTCATTTATCCTTTCATCCTAGATGTCATGTTAAATCCAAGAGACATAGAGTGATCACTCTCTTTTAGATTTAACTTTATCAGGCCTTAGACATGTAACTCTCAACGAATAAGAGGGACAAATTTCATCTTGACTACATACGTCCTAGATATATATACTTTGTATTACACCTGAGATCTTCCTTATGGACTACCATATTTCAGAATAGCGAAGGAAGGAATCAAGGTATGATACTCGGTAGATATCCAAACCCAATATGTATCTCAGGTCAGAGGATACAATGATATTCGCCTTTACTCAAGATTATATGTGATCAACCACAAAGGCTCCATTTTGTAAATCTTGAGGGCGGGTCTTCCAATATTTGTATCCCACAAATATCTATGAACCTTGGTTGCAACCTTGCCCCACATTCATCCCGTGAATGTATACCAATCCAAGTTCATAATAGTCTAAACCTCACATTTGTTCCCACAAATGTGATCGACTACGGAATTTAGAATAATTACTTATTCATGGATAAAATATGCAAAATAGGAACATAACTCAAAATAAATTAATACCATAATTATATTAATGAGTTTGAACAATTTCGTTCCATTACAATACTTAAAACAGATCACAACCAATCACTAGAATATCGAAGCCCTAATGCACTAACATGCCCTTGATGTTTTGCACCATGTAAGAGTTTCGTGAGTGGATCCGCTATATTAAGATCTGTGTGAACTTTGCGAATACATATCTTTCCCTTTTCAACTTCATCCCTTATGTAGTTGAATCTCCGCTCAATGTGACGGGTCTTTTGGTGAGCACGAGGTTCCTTGATTTGAGCAATCGCACCCTCGTTGTCACAAAAGATCTCAAGAGGGTCCTGAATGGAAGGGACTACTCCTAAGTCGTCGATGAATTTCTTCATCAATGCAGCTTCCTGAGCTGCCAATGAGGCAGCAATGTACTCCGACTCTGTAGTGGATAATGCAACAATGTCCTGTTTTGAACTCTTCCAAGAGACCGCACCTCCATTTAATGTGAAGACATAACCGGATTGTGAACGAGAATCATCACGATCAGTTTGGAAACTCGCGTCCACGTAACCTTTTACAGCGAGTTCCTCCTCACCAGACACGTATATAAGAAACATATCCTTAGTCCTCCTAAGGTATTTCAATATACTTTTAACAGCAATCCAATGACTGTTTCCTGGGTTATTC
The DNA here is from genome assembly GCF_046630445.1 of Rutidosis leptorrhynchoides. NCBI lineage: Eukaryota > Viridiplantae > Streptophyta > Magnoliopsida > Asterales > Asteraceae > Rutidosis > Rutidosis leptorrhynchoides. Next base: position 617,567,981 of record NC_092333.1, on the reverse strand, counting down.
TGGTATCTACTTGTTAGGCTAAAAGCGCATGACACATCCGGTCTAGTGCATATCATTGCATACATGATTGACCCAATAGCAGACGCATATGGGACTTTCTTCATTCTCTCCTGTTCATCTTTCGTGGTGGGACACTGAGATGAACTAAGGAGCGTTCCTCTTTGAATAGGTACCAAACCTTTCTTAGAGTTCTCCATCTTGAACCTTTTCAAGATCTTTTCAATGTATGCACTTTGATTCAAACCTATCAATTTCTTGGATCTATCTCTGTAGATCCTTATCCCCAAAATGTATTGTGCTTCTTCAAGATCCTTAATGGAGAAGCAGCTTTTTATCCAAGTCTTAACGCCTTGCATTGTTGGAATATCGTTTCCAAATAACAATATATCATCCACATATAATACAAGGAACATGATAGTGCTCCCACTAGCTTTCTTGTATACACAAGCTTCATCACCATTTTTAATGAAGCCAAATTTCTTGGCTTCCTCATTAAAACGATGATTCCACGTTCTAGATGCTTGTTTCAATCCGTAGATTGACTTCTTTAACTTACATACTTTGTTAGGATGTTTTGGATCGACAAAACCTTCAGGTTAAACCATATAGACATCTTCCTCAAGATATCCATTTAGGAAAGCGGTCTTGACATCCATTTGCCATATTTCATAATCATAATGAGCAGCAATGGCAAATAATATCCTAATAGACTTTAGCATTGCCACAGGCGAAAAGGTTTCATCATAGTCAATCCCTTGAGTTTGAGTGAAACCTTTTACTACAAGTCTAGCTTTATATGTATTTAAGTTTCCATGCATGTCGGTTTTCATCTTGAAAATCCATTTACAATCAACTAACTTGGAGCTAGTAGGTTGTACAACTAGTTCCCAAACTTGGTTGTCATACATGGATTGCATCTCAGCGTTCATGGCTTCCTGCCATTTATCTTTATCAATCCTTGATAAAGCATCTTGGTAGTTTGTTGGTTCATCCAAATCAACCACATAGCAATCATCCATGAGAAACCCATATCTCTCAGGAGGATTACTAATCCTACCAGATCTGCGAACGTCTTGTATACTTTGATCATCCATTTGATCATTCTCAACATTTTAATGTTGAGTGCTAGTGTTAACCAATTGTGTATCATCTACTTGATCTTGAACCTCTTCAAGATCTATCTTCCTTTCACTATTTCCTTCCAATAGGAACTTAGTTTCAAGGAATTCAGCCTTTCGAGCAACAAATACATTTTGCTCGGTTGGATCATAGAAATAGTATCCCATATCATCCTTGGGATATCCTATGAAGATACACTTCGTGGATCGAGCATTCAACTTATTAGGGACGTAACGCTTAGGATAAGCTTCACATCTCCATACCTTTAAGTATGATAGAGATGAAGGTTTTCCAAACCACATCTCATGAGGAGTTCGTTCCACTTTCTTGGTTGGGGCCATATTTAAAATACGAGCCGCGGAGCATAGACAATAACCCCAAAATAATAGAGGTAACGAGCTTCTAGCCATCATAGATCGAACCATATCCATTAGGGTTTGGTTCCTCCTTTCGGACACACCATTAAGCTGTGGTGTCCCGGGTGAAGTAAGTTGCGAGATAATCCCACAACTTCTAAGATGATCTTGGAAGGCATCGCTTAGGTATTCACCTCCTCTATCGGTACGAAGTACCTTGATTGTATTATTGAGTTGATTTTGTACTTCATTTTGATACTCTTTGAATGCTTCAAAAGTTTCGTCCTTATGTCTTAACAAGTAGACATATCCGAAACGACTGAAGTCATCAATGAAAGTAACGAAGTATCTTTCACCATTCCTAGTTATGGGCTTAAAGGGTCTACATACATCCGAATGTATTAATCCCAATAAGTCCTTAGCCCTTTCGTAGGTCCCTTTGAAAGGTGCTTTAGTCATTTTGCCTTGTAAACAAGATTCACATACATCAAACGAGTCTAGTTCATTTGATTTCAAAAGGCCATTCTTTTGGAGTGTATGTATTCGATTCTTGTTTATGTGACCAAGGCGACAATGCCATAAGTAGGAATCACTCAAATCCCTTTTGAGTTTCTTGGTGCTAGTATGGTATATTGAGCTACTAGATGATGTGTCATCATGAACCAATTCATAAATTCCATTTGAAGGCGAAGCCTTAAAATAGAATACATTATCTAAATAAACATGGATATCATCATTAACAAAATTTAAGATAAAAACCACATTGTTTTAAATGGGAAACTGAAATAATGTTTCGACATAAATCCGGTGCATACAAAACATTGTTCAAAATAAGTTCCAAACCACTTGGAAGCTTTAATACAAAGTCTCCTTGAGCCTTCACTTGCACTTTGGCTCCATTACCCATAAAGAGACTTGATGTTCCCGTTTACTTGCTACTTCTTTTGAACCCCTGCAAAGAATTGCAAATGTGAGTTCCACATCCAGTGTCTAATACCCATGTATTAGAAGAAGTAATACTAAGCTCTATATATACCATATATATATTACCTGAGGTTTACCCCGCATCCCTCTTTTCCTTCAACTCCTTAAGGTAGACCGAGCAGTTGCGTTTCTAGTGACCCATTTCACCGCAACCGAAGCACGGGTCTTCCTTTGGGTTTGCTTGTCCGGCAACCTTTTGCTTCTTGTTCTTTTTTTTTGGTTGGGGTAACCATCCTCCCCTTTCCCTTGCCTTGATGGGCGGGTCCTTTCCTCTTAGCCACCTTTGGCTTAGAGGCGTTGTTACCTTTGGACCCACCATCATTGATCATTAGCACGGGTGAAGCCCTCTTACCCATGCTAGTTTCCGCCGACCTAAGCATGCCATGAAGTTCGCCAATGGTCTTATCCATCCCATTCATATTGTAATTAATTACAAATTGGTCAAACCTCTTTGACAAGGAGTTTAGGATAAGATTCGTGGCTAGCTCATTAGATATGTTGAGATTAAGACGGTTTGCGCGATCAATGAGGCTTTTCATCTTAAGGACATAAGATGAAATGGATTGGGAGTTGTCCATACGACATGCATGAAGCGCTCGAACGGTCTCGAAGCGCTCGACACGTGCTTGTTGAAGGAACATCTCCTTCAATTGCGTGATCATGTCGTATGCAGTATGATGCTCGAAATCCTTTTGGAGTTCGGGTATCATAGTCCCAAGCATTAGGCAAGCGACTTGCACCGAATCGGCACAATACTTATCCCAATAAGCCATGCCTTCCGTATCATCCTCGTCGGGTTGATCGGGAATGGGGTCTTCCAACACATACGCCTTATCCTCAAGTTTGAGGACAATCCTAAGATTGCGGAACCAATCCATAAAGTTCGTATGGTTGAGTTTGTCTTTCTCGAGGAGAGACCTTAACGATAGGTTGTTCAAGTTAATAGGTGTGTTTTGCATGCTGTTGTTATTGGCGGCCATCTACAAAATTTAACAAAGTTCATTTAAGTATCGATTTTAAATTTAATAAACAATACCCTTTAAATCCAATTGATATTTATTAAATTTTAGAATCCAACGGTAAACCAAATTTCGGTTAGGTGACCTTTATCCCGTCATTTGATTTAGCTAGGTAGTCATTGTATGACAATTGTAATCCTTTTGCAACTTCTAAGTTATGGGATCATGCAATCCTTTTGCATGGCATATTATCCCATCAATGCCTATTTGCTCATTATGCTTCGGTGACCCTAAGTTCATGATTTCCAAATCAAGTCGTCCTACTTGTATAGACATGTAAACTTAGCATACAAGTGGTTAGGTGACCTTTATCCCACAAGTGTGCGAAATTTACCTTAATCATATTAGTTTGCTCATAACGGTTAGGTGACCTTTATCCCATTATAAGTTCCCTAATATTTTTAAGTGTCATACAATAGGATGGCGTTTAAACTTGTTGACCTAGTGTAAAGGGTTTTAAGTTTTCTTTAATTCTAGTTTGAGAAAACATTTATGCCATATACCAACATGCATTTAGTGTATGGTTTATTTGAAATCCATTTTCAAGTCTAGTAATTTTAGCCAATTACTTGATATAAACCATTTTTTATATATGATCCTTATCATGTTCTTAATAACCGTTTATTAATGTCCTTTTAGCCGTTTTTAATTTAACCAATTAAATTGAATTTTTGCATATCGTTAATAATTTAACCAATTAAATTGTAGTTATGCTTGTTGTTAACTTGTGTGATAACTTGTAGTAGTAACATACACAATCCACAATCATACAAGAAATAAAACAACCACGCATGCAAACAAATGTGTTCACAATCAAGCCGGTTTGGTAGACATTTGTTTAGCCGAAAACAAATGTCACCGGTTAAGGGTTATAACACTAAGTAGGAGATTTCAAAATCTCCCACTTAATCTTGCATCCAAATGCATCTTCCAACTCTTCATCTTGTATCTTCATTTTTACAAAAAATATATCCTAATACATTTTTCTAGAAAATGAAAATACAACCTAATCTATTTTACATACCAAATATAAAATAAATTACATAACCAAAATAATAAAATTACAAACCAAATTGAATGAATATTACAACCACATGAATGAATTAATATTACATACCAAATGAATAGATTAATTCAACCAAACATGCAACCAAACAAACACACGGTCAAGGCTTGATTGTGAACTCAACATGCAACCAAAATATGGCCAAAGTGGAAGACCCGAAACCCATTTTGGGTCCCCAATATTTCGGCCAAAGCATTAAACCCACCTAAAACTTTAATTTTTGCATTTTACTATCATGCATGTACATAAAATGCAAAATATAAAGTGAGTATAATAACCATCTCGAAGCATATTTCAACAACCTCGGCTCTAGATACCATTGTTGGGATTTAACAAGTTCAAAAACACTTAAACCATTTTAAGAATCATATCAAAGCGGAAGCATGTAATTACCATTTTAGAACATGTTAAACTTTAACCAATTAAAGTTAAATCCCAATTAGGATCAAGTTATGAAACATACTTACAAACTACAAGCAAGAAAAGAGTTTATACCTACTCCAAGATTGTTGATTAGTAATGAAGATGATGATGATGATTGGAGCTCCAAAATTATGAAACCTCAAGTTGTTATACCCCAAACTTTGCACCAACACCTTGTACTTTGGTTAGGATTTGATCACACTTGAATATAGCTTGCAAAAAAAATAAAATGAACTCTCCTATGGCCAAGAAAGGCCACGGCCTGCTGCAGTAGGAAGAGAGAGTGCAGAATTTTTTTCTAACTTGATATGTTTTGAATGCAAGTGTATGTTCCAAAGAGTCTTGACTTGCATGTATATGGAATGGGAATTTTATTTAACCAAGATGGAATCTCTAGCATGCTTACATCCAATTCCAAGGCCACTCCCTTCCTTTTATAAAATAATACTTGACATATTTATAAGCATGCATCTTTTATAAACTTGTTTTGTAAAATTAAATTTTATAAAACAAATTTCATAAACTTGCATTTTATAAATTATGTATGTATTATTTATAAAACCAAATGTATAAAATTCCATATTATTTGTCATGTATACATTACTTTATAAAATCATAATTTATAAAATGTAACATGACTTAATTATTTAGCCTATAAATAATTAAATCCTTATTATATATAAATCATTCCATGATTTATATATATATATACATATCAAGTGCAATTATTTTCAGAAACCATTTTCTTAAAATTCAAGTGTTGCTAATTTAATCAACGATCCAATCGTTAAGATCAAATATGGATAAGGTGTCGGTAAGCTTGTTATTGGGTATGACCCGACTTGGATCATAACACATTAGCCACATTAATTTAATATGTCTCTCGGGCATACGAAATACCTTCAGTTAACTCCTCTTTTGTTTTATATTCATGACAATTATTATGATGTAACTGGATCATCAAGAAAGATTAATCGTGTACATGTTTCATTAAATAAGTGAAAATTTAATCTTGTTAAATTTTGTTCATAAAATAATAAAAGATTATTATTTTAACTATCCGCTACGTTAATCTGTTTTGGTAAAAGTACACACGATTTTACATTAGTGGTATCCGAGCCACTTTTACACCATCTTAATTGTCGCGTGATTTTTTTTTAGATTTAGCTTTGTGGTGAATTGGTAACAGTCAAAACCTTTATGGTTTTGAAAGTCAACTTTGTTGATTACCTCATGACGCACGAATAAGATCTGGAAAAAAAATCACTGTTATAAATTTTGAATTTATTTGTTATGGCTTGAATATTTATTATAATTGTTGATTGTTTTATTCCATGGTTATACACATGCATTGTAACCATGGACAAGCCATATTTAAGTTTTAATAATGTAGTTATTAAAATTGTGATTGCACACATAGCTCATAATGCCCCGACCTATGTATGATTGTTGTGATTGTTGATTACGGCAATATTATGTCATGTTGATTATTTGTATTATTAGAAAGGCTATTTTAAAGCCAAAGTTGTATTATATTTATTTTTCATTTTCATAGTATTGTATTTAAGTTTATTTCAATTTGTAAAAGTACTAGTTTAGTTGTATTTTCAAATTTAAATAAATGTAACAAGATGAAGATTGAAGATAAAATACAACATGTTTTTGGCTTAGAAGATGGCGAACAGGTCAAGTTGACAATGATGGCGGTTGTCAAGTTTTCACTTGATTCTTGAATCAAGTGGGAGCTACGATATTACCCTTAGTTTGACCTCTTGATCCCATGCCGACTCATGAAATGAAGCATAGGATTTTTGGGCTAGGCTATGTGTGTGTGATGCATGGTATGGTTGTGTTTTATTTTTCTGCATTTATATCTAATTGTTGATTATAATATATGCTAAATGTTTTTTATGAAAACATCAAATAAAACTAGCAACGAGTTTCAAAGGTTAAAATTGATGATTTTAAAAAAAAAAGTTAAACTCTAACGAGTTTAAAGTTAAATATTTTTTTTTGAAACTCAAATAATATATATGAGCGACATCTTTTAAAAATGTTTTAAAATGATACACAATGTGTATTTGTTATTTTTCATATAAAATAAAATAACAAACTAGACGCATAAACACGATCGACATATATAAAATTGGTTAGAATGATTTTTAACAAAAAGTGTAGCGAATCTTGTGTTTATGCATTATTCGTTAACACAAACATTTTCAAATACCCGTCAAATTTAAGTCATGCCATCCAATGAGCTTGCAAACACTCCTTGTTATTTTTTGATTACGGTGAGACCTAATCGAATTATAGCCACGAGGTGGATTTTCAGTTACGAGTGAGACTAGGCTGAATTTCCACTGTTTCCAAATTGGACGACTTAATCGTATTCACGGTGAGACTTGAGTTCGAGGCAAGGATGGGACAAACATGCCAATAGATAATAGTGGTTTGTTAGACTACACATATCTCAAGGTCCCATAAAGATCTAAGAGTTGCACATGTGATGTAATTGGTACTCGCTACCTACCAAGAGACTCTATAACTGCTAGCTGATCAACAGATGTAGTTATGGAACCTCTATGTGGATCTTAGGTTTTCGTAAATTAATTGTTTTTAAATATATTAAAACTTGGGTAATTAATTTATTAAAGTATTATATCGAAATTACTAAAATTGAACCTTGTTCTTTTGTAGATGTCAAACAATCAAAACGTAAACCAAAACACCCCCCGTTCTTTGTTGGAGAAGGAGAAACTCAATGGTTCAAACTTTCTAGATTGGTACCACAACCTGAGAATTGTTCTCAAATATGAAGGGAAGTAGAACAAAATTGAAGAACCCTTACCCGAAGCTCCTCCTGAGACAGCTACTGCTGCTCAAAAGAATGCTTATCAGAAGTTGTTTGATGAACAAGAGAAGATAGCTTTAATAATGCTTGCTAGTATGACTTCTGACCTCCAAAAGAAAATGGAAGATCGTACAGCATATGATATGATGACTGAGCTGAAAAATATGTTTCAAAAACAGGCTAGTCAAGAGTTATATGAAACTTATAAGCTTCTTCAAACATGCAAAATGGAGGAGGGTCAATCAGTGAGCTCTCATGTCTTGAAAATGAAAAGCTACATTGACCGATTGGAAAAACTTGGAACTACCTTGCCACCTAACTTGGCTGTGAACACGGTTTTGGTTTCACTACCAAAATCGTATCACCAATTTGTAATGAATTACAATATGCAAGGTTGGGAGAAATCTCTGGCAGAGGTGCACTCGATACTCAAAACTGCTGAACAGGATATTCCATATAAGGTTTCCAATCCAGGTGTCCTGATGATTAGGGATGGTAAGGTGAGAAAGAATAAGCCGGAAACTTGGGGAAAAGGAAAAGGCAAGTCAATTGTTAAGAAAAAGATTCCACCACCTCCCAAGAAAGAAAACCCAGCGAAAGACGCCGAATGTTTCCACTGTGGAAAAGTTTGCCACTGGAGGAGGAACTGTCCTTCCTACCTATCTGAGTTGAGAAAAGGCAAAGCTGGCCAGACCAGCAAATCAGGTATATTTCATATACAGTTATATACTTTTTCTAGTGATTCCTGGATTTTTAATACTGGTTGTGGTACTCACATCTGTAACAATATGCAGGGAATGAGAAGAAGTAAGAGACTAAAGAACAACACACTAGACTTAAGAGTGGGGAATAGGGCTCGAGCTGCTATCGAAGCTATTGGCACCTATGAGCTTACTCTATCTAGTGGTCTTATTATTTTGTTGGAACAATGTTATTATGCTCCTAGTATTACGAGCAGTGTAATTTCAGTTTCTCTTTTGAAAAATGTTTGTTTTGAACTTACTTTTACGCACCTTAGTATTTCAGTTTCTAAGAATAATGTATTTTGTTTTAATGCTATTCCACGTGATGGTATTTTTGAAATTGATATGCATGGTGTGATTTCAAATAATAATTCTGTATATACATGTACTGCCAAACGAGTCAAGAAAGACTTGAATAATACCTATCTATGGCATTGTCGTCTTGGTCATATAAACAAACAACACATTTCAAAACTCCAATCTGATGGGCTTTTGGAATCAACTGGCTCTGAGTCATTTGATGTATGCGAGTCATGTTTATGTGGAAAGTTGACAAAGGTTCTTTTCTCCGGTTTAGGTGAAAGAGCTAAAGATCTTTTAGGACTAATACATACGGATGTATGTGGCCCTTTTAGAACTATGTCTAGAAATAGTGAATCATACTTCGTTACATTTACTGATGATTATAGTAGATATGGTTATGTTTACTTGCTGAAACATAAACATGAAGTTTTTGAAACATTCAAAATCCTCCAAAATGAAGTAGAGAATCAACTTAGAAAGACCATTAAAGCCCTTCGCTCTGATCGGGGAGGGGAATATATGAGTCAAGAGTTTTTGGACCACCTGAAGAATCGTGGGATTGTCTCACAGTTCACTCCACCTTACACACCACAACACAATGGTGTGTCGGAGCGGAGGAATCGAACTTTACTTGATATGGTTCGATCTATGATGAGTCTAACTACTCTGCCGATGTCTTTTTGGGGTTATGCATTAGAGTTTGCTACACGCATACTCAATATTGTTCCAACCAAGAAGGTAGAAAAGACACCATATGAATTATGGCATGGAAAGAGTCCTAAGTTGTCTTATTTGAAAGTCTGGGGTTGTGAAGCGTATGTGAAACGTGACACATCAAGCAAGTTAGAACCCAGAGGTATCAAATGTCACTTTGTGGGATACCCAAAGGAAACAATGGGTTACTACTTTTACTACCAAGCTGAAAACAAAGTGTTTACTGTTCGGTTTGCTGAATTCTTTGAAAGAGATCTTCTCTTACAAGAAGTCAGTAGGAGTAAAGTAGATCTTGAAGAAATTCAAGAATCACAAAGTAACATACCTTCTTAAGGCACTAGCCAACCGTACGTTGAAGCTGAACACACTGTTGGTGAGCCAGAACGTGTTGCACCTATACTTCGTAGATCTAGTAGAACTCTTCATCAACCTGAGAGGTTAAATCTTCTGATTAATTCAAATGAACCTCATCTAGGGGATTATGATGAACCCTCTATCTATGGTGAAGCTATGTCAGATCCACAATCTGACAAATGGGGAGATGCTATGAAGGCAGAGATGCAGTCCATGAAAGATAATCAAGTATGGGACTTGATTGATCTTCCACCCAATTGCAAGACAGTGGGGTGTAAATGGGTCTTTAAGAAGAAGGCTAACATGGACGGTAATGTAAATACTTTTAAGGCTCGGTTGGTGGCAAAAGGTTATACTCAAACTCAAGGAATTGATTATGAGGAAACTTTTTCACCAGTCGCGAGCATTAAATCAATTAGGATACTTATTGCCATAGCTTCTTTTCATGATTATGAAATATGGCAAATGGATGTCAAAACCGCTTTCCTAAATGGCGACCTAAGCGAGGACGTATATATGGTTCAGCCGGAAGGGTTTGTGAATTCTAAGCATCCTACTAAATTATGCAAGCTTCTAAAATACATTTATAGATTAAAGCAAGCATCCAGGAGCTGGAATCTTAAGTTTGATCAGAAAATCAAAGAGTTTGGTTTTTCTCAAAACCAAGATGAGCCCTGTGTTTACATTAGAGCTAGTGGGAGCAAAGTTGTCTTCTTGATCTTGTATGTTGATGACATACTACTTATTGAAAATGACATTCCAACTATGCAAGATGTCAAATCTTGGCTTGGAAAATGTTTTGCCATGAAAGATCTTGGAGAAGCTAAGTATATTCTAGGAATCAGGATCTATAGAAATAGATCCAAAAGGCTTATTGGTTTGAGTCAAAGTACATACATTGACAAAATCTTGCGAAGATTTAACATGCAAAACTCCAAGTGCGGAGCATTGCCTATGCAAAAGGGCATAACCTTGAGCAAGTCTCAAAGTCCTATCACACCTGATGAGATAAGACGAATGAAATGTGTTCCGTATGCTTCGGCTATAGGATCCATTATGTATGCCATGTTATGTACTAGACCTGATGTCTCGTTAGCTTTGAGTTTGATGAGTCGTTATCAACAGAATCCAGGTGAAGAATATTGGATTGCTGTTAAGAGCATTCCTAAATATTTGCGGAGAACTAAAGATAAGTTCTTGGTTTACGGTGGTTTGAAAGAAGAGATGAGTATTAGATGTTATACATATGCTAGTTTCCAAACTGATCGAGATGATTCTCGATCCCAGTCAGGGTATGTCTTTGTCATGAATGGCGGGCAGTTGATTGGAGAAGCTCAAAGCAGAGCACAGTTGCACAGTCTACAACGGAAGCAGAATACATTGCTGCCTCAGAAGCTGCTCAAGAAGCGGTCTGGATTAGGAAGTTTATTGCTGAACTCGGAGTAGTTCCCAGCACCCCAATGGAAATGTAATGTGATAATTCAAGTGCTATTATACTTGCGAAAGAATCACGTGTACGTAAAGGTAGCAGACACATTCTTCAAAAGTTTGACTACATTCAAGAAGTCGTTGAGAGGAATGATATTAGTATTCTTAAGGTTCATACAGATGATAATGTGGCTGACCCGTTCACGAAGCCCATGACACACAACAAGCATGATGATCATGCTAGTAGTATTGGACTTCGTTATGCTGCCGATCTTTTTAATTTGTAATTTAGTATTTGGATATTTTTGGAACATTAAGCAGTTTTATCTTAATGAATTGATATATAGTTGGTATGATCAGTTTCATTTATATCACTGTGTTTTATATTAGCATGTTTAATCCATGAATAATTGTTGATTATTCAAAATCTCCATAATCGGTTATGTTATGGGAATAACATGAATTAAGATTAATATGAATTTTTGGTTATATTCATTGATGATGAATAGTTAAATTATTGAGACCAAAATTCATATGTATTCATTGATGATGAATATTGGAATGACCCAACCATGAGATGTCACTACATGGATCGTAGTCAGTAGTGAATCTTTTAGTGATTATGTTTTTATGTCCTTAGACTTGAGATGCACGCCAGTTTTGATGTGTGAAACATTGTACTTTGATATGGTTAAATGATGTCCTGAATAAGGCTGTTATAAAGGCCATTATTGGGTATAATGTAAAGCTTGTGATAGACACATGTATGCAATATATGATTTGTTCCTCTAAAATGTTTGGAGTTAGATACTTTTTGAGCTCCTCGATGAATGAATAAGATAATTGTGTGGCAGCGCCCAAATGTAATTAAGATGATACTTAATTAGTTTGGTGGTCTAATTTAGTTCTAAGATCGAGAAACAAAATTGTTAAACAAATGAGAATGACCGATGATCCATATCTCAAGTTTAACTAAAGTATCTGAAACAAAAGGACGAATGACATTTAAAACTTACCATAAAAATTTTCGAGAAACTACCCTCACATGAATTTGGGGACAATGACGTGTTGCTAGATGCTTACCATTGTTTGTATAGTTACTTTGTGTTGTGCCATGCACAAGTGGGAGTCTGTAGGATTAATGTGTAAGGTACAACATATAACTATATGGCCAACATCATTTGAGCCTTCGGGGTCACACACATATACACCGAGACGTCAAATAAAATATATATATGATGTGTATATATATTACTCAAGTAACAAAATAGTAAATCGAAATTAATTCATTTACTATTCATATAAATAGTAAATGAATCGAAATTAATTAATTTACTATTCACATGAAAGCGACATGATAGAAATTATTAATTATAAGTTACATAACATACCCCTGAAGTATTTGAGAAATACGACTTTATGATATATATATTCGTTCTAATTTGGATTCATGGATTTTTCAAAAAAGGTTCACGGGTGTTTTGAAAAAATATCTTTATATATCGCACCAAATTAGTTCGTATCGTATTTCTTTCAGTGAACTAAAAACACACATATTACATATTTTGATTTCATAATATTAACCAAAGGTTGATTAATATTACTTGGGTTTGGACTAGCATCCATTGACGGTTGTTTGAAGTGTAGTGTGGACTATCCAAAGAGACGGTCATACTTTTGATCGTAAGTTTTTCTCTGAAAGGACCCGTTTATATACATTATTAACGATTCACAATAGTTGATCACATCGCGAGGTATTGGACCTCTATATGATACATTTTACAAACATTGCATTCATTTTTAAAAGACAAACTTTCTTTTCATCTAAAGTTAACGGCATGCATACCATTTCACAATACATCCAACTATAATTGACTTAATAATAATCTTGATGAATTCAATGACTCGAATGCAACGTCTTTCGAAATATGCCATGAATGACTCCAAGTAATATCCTTAAAATAACCTAATGCACAGCGGAAGATTTCTTTAATACCCGAGAATAAACATGCTTTAAAGTGTCAACCAAAAGGTTGGTGAGTTCATTAGTTTATCATAATCCATCCATTCCATAATTTTAATAGACCACAAGATCCTCATTTCTCATAAATATCATTACACTCGCAAGTGTATAAAATCCATTCGTATGATGAACACCTGGTAACCGACATTAACATAATACATATAGAATATCCCCCGCATACTCTCAAGTATGCCATAAATATTAGCAATCGCAATCACCATTTAAATCGAAGTACTAAAGCATTCCAAATTCCAGAATGGGGTTTGTTAGGCCCATAGATCTATCTTTAGGATTCGCATCAATTAGGGGCCATTTCCCTAATTCTTAGGTTACCAAGTTAAAGGGGAAATATTCGGTATAGTAATCCAACCATAGAATGTAGTTTCAAGTACTTGTGTCTATTTCATCAAACATTTATAAAAACGGCGCATGTATTCTCAGTCCCAAAAATATATATTGCAAAAGCATTTAAAAAGGGAGCAAATGAAACTCACAATACTGTATTTTGTAGTAAAAATACATATGACGTCATTGAACAAGTGCAAGGTTGGCCTTGAATTCACGAACCTATATTAATTATTTATATATATATATATATATATATATATATATATATATATATATATATATATATATATGTGTGTGTGTGTGTGTGTGTGTGTATATATATATGTTTGATCAATATCTGTCTAACAATTTAGGTCAAGTCGTAGTGTATCACAATCCTAATGCTCGAAACTAAATATGCAAAAGTCAACAAAAGTTATATTGACCAAAATGTGTTCCAAAATTTATACATGATTATTATATAGTTTAAATATAGTCGTTTTATATATTTAAATATTTTTAACAGATTTTATTAAAGTAAATAATATAGTTCTTTTATTAATAAATAAAATTTTATATTAAAATTTATATAAATTATACTTTTATATATCTTAAGTATTAAAATTTAAAAAGTTCATTTAATATCATAAAAATAATATGATAGGTATTATTAATGTAATTATATTATACGTAGTAAAATATCTTTGTATCACATATTTATTTGATAAAATAATATTGATAATAATAATAATAATAAGTAAAAGTTGTATTATTATTATTCTACTAATAAAAATAACAATAATTATATTTTCTAAAAATGATAAAGTGATAATAGTACTAAAATTATAATAATAATGATGTTTCATATTAACAATGATATTTTTATTAAAAATAATAATTTTAGTAAAAATGATAGTTTTAATATTAATAATACTTTTAATAATAATAATAATAGTAAAATAATGAAAACGATATTTTTACTTTAAATCAATATCTTACAATATCTTAATTTCATCATGATACTCATACTCATTATTTCCTAATCGCTTCGTTTAATAGCTTTTAGTCACCTTTTATATCGCGTTCATATTAATAATAATAATAGTAATCATAATAATTAGATGTTACTAATATTAGTTTTAATTATAATAATACTAATAATAATAATATTAATGATAATAATAATAACTATTTGAATGATAATAATAATAATAATAATAATAATAATAATAATAATAATAATAACAATAATATCTTTTATTAATAACGACAATGATAATAATAATAATAATAATAATAACTAAATTATAACGACGATAATAACGACGATAATAATAATCATTTTTACAAAAATTCAATTGAGTATAACTTCTATACCGTTCATCGAAACTATTCGATATCTAAATGAAAAGTTCTCAATTTTTCGCTAGCTTTCTAACGACATGCATATCATATACCTTATCTTAATAGCATATGTATTTAATTCAAGATTCGACATAACCTATCTAACGACAATAACGAACGTATAAGCATGCATAAACCTATATACTCGAGCACTAGTCAGGGATACACTAATAATATATAAAAGTTAAGTTATGAGGGCTCACGTATCAATATTGAGATTCAATATTGCAGGAAAAGTACGTAGACGCAACGGGGATGATAAACACTAGTTTGACTCACGAGCAATACTCCTGAACCATACCCATAACCTCCATGGCTATAACCCATAATTTCCTTAGCTATATCCCGTTTGAAAAACAATTTTGAAATCACTCGGACAGCACTCCGTCGTAATATTTTATGTATACTAATAATATCTTGAAATAATACGGAGTAAATATATATATATGTAAATCGATTGAGAGAGTTTAGAGAAAAATATTTTCAAGTTTTTATGAAATAATGAAACCTATTGAATTCTATTTATAATAAATTTTTGAATTATTAAAGTGAATTATTAAAGTATGAATTATTAAAGTGAATTATTAAAGTATGAATTATTAAAGTGAATTATTAAAGTATGAATTATTAAAGTGAATTATTAACGTATGAACTATTAAAGTGAATTATTAAAGTATGAATTATTAAAATGAATTATTAAAGTTAAAGTAAAGTAAAAATAAAGTAAAGGTAAAGTTTAAGTATAGTAAAAGTATAAAACTATGTACGTATAATACGCGTATAAATATATATAATATTAATTTAAATCGTTATATATATTTAATAAAATAAAATATAAATATCGTTATCTTTATCATACTGGTTAAGTAATGAGTTGTCAAAAGTGGTTATAGATATTCATAAAAGTTATATACGTTTTAATAATAAAGTTCTTTTTAAACTGAAAACGTTTTTGTACGTTTGAAACTAAATCAAATAAATATGATAATTTTGTTTTCCAAAACTAAATATATTTAAGAATCAATTTATTTAAAGGTTAAAATAATGGAAATCGTTATATCATAAAATGTTTTAGAAAAGTAGAATCATATATATTCATAATAGGTTTCAAGTTTTTAAATTACAGTTTGTTGGTGAAGTATGGGATAAAGTTCAAAGGTTAAATAAACGTATGAAATCATCTTAATGAAAAATGTCGAGTTACTTAACTTGTCGATATCCAACATCTAAGTTATTTACACTCCACGTTCTTACTTATAAATCACTTTACCATTTTCCGAATGTTGTTAAAAAGAATAGATTTCTTAAATCACAGTGGACCTCATAACATGGACCTGTAATCATATCACAATGTATTTGATAAATCAATCATTTGATATTATCTTCTAATTCCATCGATAGACATATTGAAACAAATACGTTCGTGTAAAGTATTATACGTTTAATACTTTATTAATATTCTCAAGTTATAATATATATATATATATATACATATATATACATATCTATTTATATATAACGGTTCGTGAATCGTCAGAATTTGGTCGAGGTTATAATGAATGTATGAACACAGTTTAAAATTTTTGAGATTTAACTTAACAAACTTTGTTTGTCGTGTCGGAATAATATAAAGATAAAGTTTAAATTTGGTTGGAAATTTCCGGGTTGTCACAGTACCTACCCGTTAAAGAAATTTCATCCCGAAATTTGAATGGGATGGTCATGGCTGACAATAAGTATGTTTTCATGACGTATACGAGTTGAAATTTAGAGTTTTATTATCATCAAGTAATATAGATAAAGCAATTTAATTTTTGTGAAGAGTACGAGTGAAGTTATCACAAAAGAATGAAATGAGTAAATGCACGTTCTTTTTAACCAATGAAATAGTCACAGTTGATTTCCGGAATTCAAGGAATTTAGAGAAAATGTTCGTAATAAGATTTGGCTCTTCGATAATTAAAGAAATTAGGATCTTCTTTGGTTAAATGTGATGATTTGTTTCGATTGCTCTGTCTGCTATTTCACTATAAATCTACTCCCTTCGTTTCCTTATTTCCATAACTCATACCTTCTATTCTTTCTCCCTCAACTCATATTTTAAAGTATTCGTCAATATGCTCCATCCCGTTCTGATCCTTGATATACTCCTAACTTTCATATATGTCATTCTTCTTTTTCATCTACCACCGGAGGATTTTATTTACTTTTAATATTACCTTGGGTTTATAGTATTTTTAATTCTCCCGTGCCTTTATGTTGCAATACGTATTGATATGCACGGTTTGTAATTTACGTGTTGTTGTCGAGCTTTATATTTTCTTTTATATTCAAGGGTTCCATACTTTTGTCTCCTCTTCCCGACTTCAAGTCAAGCGAATAACGGTCCAGAATTCGTAGGTATGGATTTCGAAATGAACATAGTTAATGTTCTAATAAAGGAACAGTAATAGCACGATCTTGATTTGTCAAATTACCAGAATATCTCGGAAAAGACCGAATCACCAAGAAAAATATTTTCTTGATATGTTTAGAGGTTAAGTAGAATACAAGAGTCGTGTAATATGTCACATGATGACGTTATGATATGTGAATCATCACGTTCCATTTAGAAACTCAGCATGACTTACTGTAATATAATCACGTTGATCAAGTGTCATTATATTATACTAACTCATGCTTCAGTTCCCAACACTACTTCAAAACATTCATACTTTATACTCGAAGGTTTCAGAATTTAGAAACTAAAACAGTTTCCTTTATGATGTGATACAGATAACGCGAGGGGATAAATGATTTCAGATAAGAATGGTTATGAAAATATCTTCAGAAATATGGAGGATATTTATAACAGAAGATACGATGATATCTTAGAATATTTAAGATAAGAGGATGATGAAGAATATTGTCCGCAAGGGTTTTAGAGCAAGGAGCAAGGTATTTGTTAAGGATTTCAGCAGACACTGAATCATTTGGATTCTTTGAAGGTAGATTTCGTCCTTGTGATTTGTCCACAGCCTCCTTCATACTTTGCTCAATCCGTTTTCCAGTTTTAAACCTTCTCTTTTTCTGAGCTTTGACAACCCACTATTCTTTATCATCAAACTTTTTACTGTTAAGGTCATTTACAGTTCTTGCTGCTTCATCAGCATTTTTCAAAATTTCGAGAACTAGTTCGCAGTTTAGGGTGTTTTTCAGAAACTTCACATTCGCAGTATGTAAGTCCAGGAGATAGACGTTATATGTATAAATGTTGGCATCGACATGCTGCGAGATTTTAAAATACTAATTGCTAATTCCCAATGATTCGTATGGCAATTCTCGTTACAAGATGCAGATAGGTAAATGATGGGGTTTTGATAATTATAATGATTTTTCGAAAATCAAAGATCATTGAAGTTGTTGGTAAGTTTATTGCTAATGTGATGGAGCATAAATGGTTCTCTGGTAACTTTGGCGAAAAGGCAACGTATATATCGAGGTTATAATAAGACTGTTTTGACTGGGAAGTCGAAGTTGACTTGCTGGAGCTGTTACAAAATTGACTACTTTGGAGAGGAATTAAAAAGTTATTTTAGCTAATAAATACCAAAGAGTCTGACACAGTTACGTGTTAAACTATGACTTTGGTTTATAAGTTTTTCAGGTACATAACTGTGGGTAACATGTGGTTGGATCATGATCATGCATATTTTTACCACAGGGTTAATATGCCTGTTCAATGCGTAAAGGGGGGGGGGGGTTTAAGGATCTTAGAACGAGGCTCTCCGGTCTGGCTACCGTGAATAACCCTGGCCGACATGATGATGTCGGCGGGGTGGCCAAGTGATTAAGTCCACCTTCGATAGCGGTCGCTGATCAGAAGGCCCCCAAATAAGGTTGTAGGTGCTAGTTTAATAAAGAACTAACCTGTTAACCTTGAGAGATGATGCTGATTACGTAAGATGAGTAGCAGATAATGGTTACGCAACGTGGTTCCCCTAGAATGATAATTAAGGTTAGTATATATAGGCAAACCCTAATTCTAGAACCGTCTAAGATAATGATAATCTCCTCCATAACTAACTCCCCTGAATCACGGATATAATTATGGAAAAGATATTGACTTGATGACCAAGTAACTGCCGTACCAGGAACAAAGGCATTCGATACATAACCGCATGCCGCATACCGCATACAAGGTACACGCATTCACATGTTATTGAGTGCCCGCATACGGATGGAATGCGCATGCGGGTTGCGGTATCATTATGTCCCCCCAGTTTGATGTTATATGACGCAAGACATATGATATCAAACTATTAAGCAAAAGAAAAAACAAGAAAACGGCTAGCATTAAATTTTTTGCGTGTGTCTCGAGGTCATTAAATGCATGTCACTGTCGAAGAAGCCCATTCGGCTGACAAGACGTAAAGTGGCAGTTGTCAGGCGCGTGTTAGCCACACGCTCAACACTGGGCACATCAAACTGACATCCACGTGCGTGCAAAAATTGTCGAACTTTGATTGCGTTACACGTGTACAGCCACGATGAAACCGTTTCACCCCATGACTTCCAATCCACACTATAAATAGACGCCATTTGTTTTCATTTCTATTTTTCTGCCACTTGCTTCTCCGATACGCTGCAAATTTCAATTCTGAACAAATCTTGAATACTCCGGCCAACTTCTAAAGGTTAGTTATTCTCCGATCACTTTATAGAAAATGACTAAGGCTAATGAGACATATGTAGATAGTGTAGTGTCTATTATAGAGCAGGAGCATATTGATTCTTTAGTTAAACAATACCCACCGCTAGCACAGTACAATCCGTTGCCTCCCCAGTCTAATCAACGTGCCCACAAACTACCGGAGAACAAGGTAGCTATATATGAGCATGCGTTTAAGCATGGCAATTTTAGAGTGCCCCCTTCCGACTTCTTTTTAGCTATTTTAGATCATTTTGGTGTAGGGTTAGGGCAACTACACCCTTACGCAATAGGGAAGATTGTACTGTTTGAGATGTGGTGCGTTGCACTCAATAAGGTGCCCTTAGTGAAGGTGTTCTGCCATTTATACCGCCTAGATAACCATCACAAGTCGTGGTTCACTTTTTTCGCCCGTAAAAACTTTACTAAAACCCCCAAATCGAACGCGGGTCAATGGAAAGAAACATTGTTTTTTATTGACCAATCTGTTGTTGGAGCCAACTTCCCACAAACGCTTATCTGGTGCGAAAGCATGGCTAAGGACATGAACAAAAACCCGATCCTCGATGATGAGGAAACAAAGCTATTAGCGGAGTGCGCTAATGCACAGATGGTGCACCGATCATATGAGAACGTGATGCTGCGGTTAGGAAAGATATCCGCACACTGGCCATGGGAGGATGTGCGTCCAGCCATAGTCGGACCGAATGGAAAGGGTAGGAATAGTATAAATGCATATGAATATTTAACCACTAGCGTACACATACATGTTTTAATATTGCGCATATGTTTGCAAAGATGAAGATGAAGAAAGTGCTTACCGTAGAGTAAATTGCGGCCATCTCATTCCGCAAGCAGAATGTTAATGAGCCGCTTGAGCAAGAGAAGACTGGCGAGAACGAGGTGCAAGCACCTGCCACCTCGGGGAACAAGCGCAAGGCTGCCGAAGCCACCCAAACCAAGCAGCAGAAGAAGAAGCTAACTCCAAAACAAAAGGAGGACATGCGGAATGACAACTTTGTCCCCGTCGATCCAACATCAGCAGATCTTCCTCCTCCTATCACCGGTAAGCATCTCTTTTCTTTCGTAAACATCGTACGATTAACTTCATGTGCTAACAAGTTACTGATTTGCAGAGCATATTGAGGAGACGCGGCAGACGCCGCCGTAGGCGAATCCGGAACTGGAGGCTACCGCCACGTCCAGGGACAGGGCAATACACCTTGATTCTGATTCTACGCCAGTCCCACCGCCAAGTAGCTTCCGATTGGCAAACCTGGCGCAGCTCACCCAGTCCTTCGCCGAAAACGCCGCAGAGCAGTCTGTGTTTCTGCAACAAATCTTTCCGGCTGAGTTCCGCAATCAGCTAGCCGCACTGCCCTTTCACCAAGCGCTCAATGCCTTCGTCCAGAACGGCCTTGTGTTCTTTGGTATGGTTGCGGATCAGGCCCGCCGCTCCACCAATTTGTATCAAGTGGCCGTGCGGAAAGAAACAGAGTTGGGACTACTGCAAGCGGGCGTTGACCAGGTCAAAAAAGATAGGGATGCCGCAGAAGAAGCGCGCAAGGCAGTGGAGGTGACTGCGGCGGATACCAAAACCACCCTGATTGAGGAAAGGAAGAAAAACCGCGAATTGGTCGGGGCAGTTGATCAAGCTAAAAGGGAGACGGATCGCCTGCGGTTGGAACTAGAAAGGGTGAGCAGGGAGAAGGATGACGCGGTGACAGGCCGCGAGCTGGCGGAGGCAGACTTGTCAAAGCTTCGCACCTCCCTTCCTGTTATCGCGCAAAAGGTAATGGACTCGGGGCCCGTCACCGAAAAGTTCAACGCTTACGTGGATGCCGTTAAAGAGCATGACCGCAAAAAGGTCATGCTTGAGGTGATCAAAGGATGCGACCTCACGCTACCGTACCCTGAAGTTGTGCGGAAAAATTTGAAAGAGGGTACAGCTGAGGTGCTCCTAGAAGCGGAGCAGGCCATCCAGTCCATCCCGATCCCCTTAATAGAAGCTTTCGCTGCGGATCCCAATATGCCAATTGATGGGTTCCTCAAGGAGGATTTTTAGGTGTCGCTGGTAACCGTTTGCGCCGTAAGCCCTATGCTTAGGCAAGCAATTGTAAATACAATATTTGGGCCCTAAGTCCCGTGTTGCGCAGGCACTTGAAACAATGATTCTGTAATAACCTTAGTTGTAATATATGTATTATGTTGTGAATGTGTTATGTATTAATTGTTTATATATCGCGAATCAAAACAAAAGGTTAACCGCATGCCTATGCGGATAGTTAACCAAAACTCATGCGCATACGCAGGTACTGCGTAAAATAAACCAATATTTTAGCAATTTTACCTTTAACAATTTAGACTCCAAAGCTACTGCGTTATTGCTTTGTCATGTGCTAGAGGTGCACTTTAGCTTTATGGTAAGCAACGCAACTAAAAACAAACCAATGCTTTTATACTTAAGAGTTTCTCAAGCAAACCAATGCGAGAGTAATTACGCACAAGCAAACCAATACTTGTAGTTTTAAGTCGACTTTGCAGCCATCTAGTCTGCGTGGTGCTTGGCTAGGGGAAAGCTAATTCCCTTCGCCTGCCGTTAATATCTAGCCTTGTAACCAAACAGACTTCTGCCGCACGGGGGCTAGAGGACACCCCTTAAGTAGGCAGGAAACGCATACAAAAAAGAGAGAAATACACATCAAAAGTATGCGCGAGAAAATATTTTAATTGACATTAATCATGATTACAACCGCAACACATCCAAACGGACGGAAAATACATAGAAAAAATAATGTGCTAAAACAAAATGGAGTGATCAGGTCCATCCAGCTACATATAACACTTTTTCAACAACGTCGTGTGCCAAGTGCGTTTCACAGGTTTTCCATCTAATGTCTCGAGATGGTATGCCCCGGTGTTGCTTGCTTTTGCTACCTTGTATGGAGCTTCCCAAAGAGGGCCCAATTTCCCAGTATCCTCCGCATGACTTGCGTCATTCTGATGCCAAACTAAGTCCCCGTACTTATAAGAGCGCGAGCGCACGCGCTGATTGTAGTACTTTGCAATTTTTTGCTTATTATTTGCTTCATTTACCGCCGCAGAGAGTCTGCGTTCTTCAAGCAGATTAAGATTTTCCCGCAAAGCTTCTGAGTAATTTTGCTCGTCAAAATTCTGTATGCGGAACATTGGCACCCTAATCTCTGCGAGTACAACAGCTTCTGATCCATAGACCAAACTGAACGGAGTCTCACCAGTGCTTGCTTTGGGTGTTGTTCTATGCGCCCACAAAACTTTTGGTAGTTCGTCCACCCAACCAATGCGACCATGACCCAATCTAGCTTTGATTCCAGCTACTATATCCCGGTTGGTGACTTCGCACTGGCCGTTCGCCTGGGGATGCGCAACAGAAGTAAAAGTTTGTTTAATATTAAGCTCCGCGCACCAGCTGCGAAAAGGATCACCCGTAAACTGTGTATCGTTGTCACTAACAATTTCGTTTGGTATACCGAATCGACAAACGATGTCTTCCCATACAAAATTACGCACCCTTTTCCCTGAAATTGTTGCTAGCGGTCGTGCTTCAACCCACTTTGTGAAATAGTCGATTGCAACAATTAAGAATTTGATATTTCCTGCGTGCGCAGAGTATGCGTACGATACTGATGTAAATAGCATATGGTATAAAATAAATGATAATATTACCTCGGCCTTTTGGACATGGTCCGACTATGTCAATTGCCCATTTGTAGAATGGCCATGGTAAGGAGACTGGTATCATTGGATGCGCAGGTACCCTACTGATAGTTGCATGTATTTGGCAAGATTCGCATTGCTTAACTATTCGCGCAGTATTTGCGTACATAGTGGGCCAATAATAACCTAGCCACATAATTTTTGACACAATAGACCTGTGCCCCAAATGAAGAGCGCATGCACCTTCATGCACCTCGCGTATAACCTCCTCTACCTCTTTCAGACCAATACACCTTAAGTGCGGCCCTAAATAATTTTTTCGATATAGGATGTCACCCTCAAGGGCGTACAGTGGTGCCTTAGTGCGGACTTTATTTGCATCAACAGAATCCACAGGTGAGGTGCCGTCCTGAAGGAAAGCAATAATAGGTGTCATCCATGTTGAGCTGGATTCCTCAATAGGTGCCACTAAAGGCATCATAACAATTGATTTCGCATGCAGTTCTTCTATAAGAACTTTCTTCCCCAGATGATCAAAGGCCAAAGCAGCCAATTTGCTAAGCGCATCCGCCTTCTTATTTTGCCCTCGCATGACGTGGGAGATTTAAAAAGCCTCAAACTGGTCAGCGAGGTTATGAACAAGCGATAAATACTGCTGCATGGCTATGTCATGGGCTTCGAAGTCTCCGCTGACTTGACTGCATACCAGCTTTGAATCCACATAAGCGTGCAGAATTTTAACATTTAATTTATGCGCAATACGCATACCTGCTAACAAAGCCTCATATTCTGCTTCGTTGTTCGTAACAGCAAAATTAAACCGCAGCGCATATGTATGCTCTTCACCATCTGGGCCAGTTAAGATTACTCCTGCACCCGCGCCAGCTGCGCTGCAGGCACCATCGGTGTATAATTCCCATATTGACAAAGATGGCACAGGCGTATCCTGATGCTCTGCCGATGCCTCAACATCCGCAGGTAACTCTGCTAGGTAATCCGCAAGTATTTGTCCCTTAACCGCACTGCGCGAAGAAAAATTTATTTCATGTTCTCCTAACTCAACTGCCCACTTAGCCATTCGGCCAGAAATCTCAGGCTTGTATAACACATGAAAGAAAAATGATTACGTTAGTCAATGCGGTATCCCCGGACATTGCCGCAAATTAGGCATGTACCAACCTGTTTGATCGGTTGATCAGTTAGAACCATGATTGGATGTGC
This sequence comes from Rutidosis leptorrhynchoides, assembly GCF_046630445.1. Taxonomy (NCBI): domain Eukaryota; kingdom Viridiplantae; phylum Streptophyta; class Magnoliopsida; order Asterales; family Asteraceae; genus Rutidosis; species Rutidosis leptorrhynchoides. Next base: position 617,543,260 of record NC_092333.1, on the reverse strand, counting down.
TTGAAAGTACCAGCACAAACGCCGCACCGTGTGGACTAGCGCATACACTAGCTTTTCTATTGGTGAATAGTTGACTTCGCTTGATGTCAGTGTTTTACTTACGAAGTAGACCAGCATTTGCATCTGAGAAAACCTCAGCATTATGTTTCTGCGAAATAAATAATGCATGTAAATAAAAGTGATTACCTTTCCACGATCTGCGATAAGAACTGAGCTGATAGCCTCCTTTGATGCCGCAAGGTACAGCATAAGCGTTTCTCCTGATACTGGCGCGGTGAGTGTTGGCAATTCAGCGAGCACCTTCTTCATCTCCTGAAAGGCTGATTCTGCTTCCCGAGTCCATACGAAGTCTTTTTTCTTTAAACAATTCTTCAAAGTATTGAAGAATGGCAATTGTCGCTCTGCGGCCTTCGACAAAAACCGCGTGATCGCCGCAAGCTTCCCGATTAGACTCTGCACGTCTTTCTTTATCTTTGGAGATGGCAGACTATCAATGGCTTCAATCTTTTTGGGATTTGCCTTGATTCCCCGGCCTGTCACCACATGACCTAGAAACTTTCCTTCCTCTTCCCCAAAACTACATTTGAGTGAGTTAAGCTTCATGTTTATCCTGCATAGAGATGCAAACATTTCCAGGATGTCCGCGACCATTTCTTCTTCGGTGTTACTTTTAATTACCAAGTCATCAACATATGCTTCAAGATTTCTGCCGATTTGGTGCTTAAAGGCTGCGTTAATTATGCGCTGATAGGTCGCTCCTTTGTTCTTTAACCTGAAAGGCATCTTCGTATAACAATAGATACCCTGTGGTGTATGAAAAGCAGTTTTGTCTTCATCTTTCGCAGCCATTAAGATTTGGTGATAACCCTTGTATGCATATAGAAAACACTTGTACCGAAAACCTGAAAATGATTCCACCTTCCAGTCTATCTCCGGGAGAGGGTAGTTGTCCTTGGGACACGCTTTATTAATGTCTTTGAAATCAACGCACATCCGCCAATTACCGTCAGCCTTTTTGACTAACACAGGATTAGCAACCCATGTTTGATACCGCACTTCCCGCAGAATGTTTGCTTTGACAAGGTTATCTACTTCTGCTCATAACCAATCGCTGCGCTCAAGAGCCATATGCAGCTTCTTTTGTCGAACGGGCGTGAGTGATGGATTAACATTCAATTTATGTTCCGCAATATCTCGCGGAACCCCAGTCATGTCTGATTCACGCCACGCGAAAACATCTGCGTTAGCGGATAATATTCCATGCAATTTGGCCTTTGTTTCGGCTGACAAGCCTGCGCCGATTTTAATTCGCTTATCCGAATGTAAACGGTTTGCTATGACCGTACTGCTTGCGAGTTGTTCTCCCATACTGGGAATGTTTACAGGCACAACTGAACCACACAACTCGATTGTTTGATGTGATGCAATTGTGGCAACCCCTCCCTTCGTAGGAAACTTAATCAAACCATGCACCACCGATGGTATAATGTTAAAACCTCGTATGAAATTTCTCCCAAGCAGCGCATTGTACCGCGAAGTTGAACGAACCACATAAAAGTCAACTAACTCATGTCTGACCAACTGTGGATTCTTATCATCTGCGAGCTCTATTATTAGCTCTATCCGGCCTAGCGGCCATGAGCTTTCTCCGGAGAACCCAGATAACATAATATCATACTGACGTAACTGCGTTTTAACTTCTGCAGGGAGGAAACGATAGCAATGTTCGTACATAATGTCAACGCCACTCCCGGTGTCAACATGCATGCGTTTGATTTGTACCCCGCAAGTAGGGATGCGACACTTAATGATAATGGGCTCGTTAACTGTGTCGATTGACATTACAGGAGGAAATGTGATTGGGAGAAGTTCCCAATCCTGGTGATCATTGTACTTTCTCCACTGGCTAACTTTCCCTGCGTCGACCATATTAATGGTTAAGTCGGCGTTTTTTTGTTTTATCAACTTTTTTCCATGCAAAAATTTTAGCCTTCGACCCTTCCTCTGCGGCTTTTCCCTTGTCCTTCTTAGGTGGTTTTAGGTGATCCAATTTACCTACGCGCAGTTCCTTGAGCATTCGTTCCATCAAGTTTTTACATCGATTAGTGTCATGACCATAATCATCATGGAATTCAAAATACTTTGTTTTATCCCCTTACCAAATTCTGTAAGCGGCGTTAGAACCGCAAAGGTCGCGCACACTGGTTCTGTTGCCAAAATTTCCTTTGGTGTTTTAGACAAACTTTTCAGCAGCGCATAGTTCTGATTATTGATGCCGTGCTGGTTACTGTTTCGATAATTGCCACTTGATTTCCCTTTATCATTTCTGATAGGACCACCGCTAGGATACCTTCCGTGAGAGTTGTTACCACGATTTTGATAGCGCGAACGATCATCATCATCATCTTTCCTTTCGTTGCGTGAGCTAGCTGTTGGAATATCATTATCTTCGCCACTCCGCATATAGTCATGGCATTCATTAAGCGCTTCAGCATAAGTTGTTGGCACCGTATGGCGCAAACGCTTGACCAACGTTATGTAACGCTCTGAGTTTATACCATGTATGAGTCCGGAAATCTGCTGCTCTGGCTTGAGATCTGGTACACGCAAACACTCATTAGTATATCTTGTGAGAAATTCACCCAAAGATTCCTTGGATTTCTGCACAATATCATGACATTCGATATGAGTGCGTTTCTGATATTGCAGCAAGAACTTCGTCCACAGATCCATGAAACTGGATATGCTACCTGATGGGAGTTTATTAAACCATTTGCGAGCAATGCCCTGCAGCGTCATGGGAAATATCTGACATGCAACCGGATCCGCCCAATCTCGAGTGCGCATTGCGCCTTCGAAACGCTGTAAGAAGTCATCCGGATCAGTCAAACCATTACAAGTACCCAGCGTGTGGGGTATCTTTGGCGCTGACAGAAAGGGATATGCAGTTATATGCGGAGGAAACTTATCAAAAGTAGTTGGTAGCTCAAAAGGTGGTTTAACATGGTCACCTTTGAGTCCTGCGAAGAAACACTTCATCATATCCTGAACAAAATCAGGTTGCGAAAATAGGTGGACCATGTCAGGAGGTGCCGCCTGCATGAATTGGATTGCGAGGTTCGCCTGCCCCTGAATATTTTGCCAAGGCTGCCCCGGCGTTTGCGGATATAACCAAGGCTGATGCGTTGGAAAAGAAGGCAGGCTTGCCGGCGTAGAGTATACGGGTAGCTGAAAAGGTGCCGAAACCTGCGGCGCAGATGCCTGCGAGACCTGAGGATATGCATTTATAAGTCCAACCGTATGCGCAGTGCTTTGCTGTTCTGCAGTTATCGGCGTCCAATGAGAATTGGCATCTGGAATGACACCGAACCCCCAACTATTAAGTAATGCCTGCGCATCCGCAGGAGTCAAAAACTGCGAAATTGGACGCGATGGTTGCCAAGGTTGCAACGGTGTAAACGATGAATTCTACTGAATACTCTGCGTCTGCAGAGGGATTGAAACCGTGGTACTATAAATAGGTACCTGGCCGCAGCATACCACGTGCAGGCCTACTGTTTCACCGCTAGTTCCCACCAAGATGACCCTTGGATCCACCGAGGAAAAATCCAACCGCGTGGTTGTGACTGGCGAATTTGCCCGTAGCGGTGTGATCCCATCTGGATATATCGGCTTATACATCTGAAAAGGCTTGCCGGATACAGGTGGAGGATATGGCGCGTATCCCACCCCCGTAGTCATAGCTTGCGTCTGCTAATTACCAGACGGCATGTTTTGATTATCTGTTTGAGTACGCTCTGATGAGTCCCCGGAAGTCATGATACTGTTAAAGAAAAAATTCAAAAAATTTGTGAATAATAAGCCTTATAATTCAAAACTTTAAAAACAATTAAACACGTCTTGAATTAGTTTGACTCTCAATGAAAGCACCACTTAATCATGCATATTTTTACCACAGGGTTAATATGCCTGTTCAATGCGTACAGGGGGGGGGGTTTAAGGATCTTAGAACGAGGCTCTACGGTCCGGCTACCGTGAATAACCCTGGCCGACATGATGATATCGGCAGGGTGGCCAAGTGATTAAGTCCACCTTCGATAGCGGTCGCTGATCAGAAGGCCCCCAAATAAGGTTGTAGGTGCTAGTTTAATAAAGAACTAACTTGTTAACCTTGAGAGATGATGCTGATTACGTAAGATGAGTAGCAGATAATGGTTACGTAACGTGGTTCCCCTAGAATGATAATTAGGGTTAGTATAAAAAGGCAAACCCTAATTCTAGAACCGTCTAAGATAATGATAATCTCCTTCATAACTAACTTCCCCGAATCACGGATATAATTATGGAAAAGATATTGACTTGATGACCAAGTAACTTCCGTACCAGGAACAAAGTCATTCGATACATAACCGCATACCGCATACAGCATACCGCATACAAGGTACACGCATTCGCATGCTATCGAGTGCCCGCATACGGATGGAATACGCATGCGGGTTACGGTATCATTAGATCATCATCTCGATTGTTCATTATTTGAAGTGTCTTCAGGAATTTCGGAGGGTTTGAACACATATTGTAATCGTTAATATACATATATGATGTTCTAGCACAGTTTTGAAGTCAAAGTATAACTTGGAAAGATATAGGAATCTAAGAGTGATGATACTGGTTATATTTCGAATTGAATTCTGCGATTTCAAGATCAGCATATGTAATTGAATTTGAATGAGTATGGTTGTTTTGATTTTTATAAAAGAATGTGTATTGTTGAGAAAATAGTGTGTATAGTTATTGATTGCTGAATCAGATTCGAAGAATGTACCATATTAATTGTGAATTTATATATCTCTCGGGTATTACCTACCCGTTAAAAAAATTTCACAATTAATATTTTGTACAAAAGATTTTTATTACAGTCTTTACGAAAATATATATGTGTTTATTTTCTTTAGATGTAACATAGATTTAATGAGTTAATATTAAATTAAACTCATCTGATTTATGGTTGAAACTAGAATTGAGTAATCTCTGAAACTTTAGAAATTACATAAGTATTTCTTCAATAATATTATGAATCAATACTTCGTTATTTGTTGATACATGATGCTGGTTTTTGTGAAATTCTTGTGAACTTCGCCAGGTACGAATGATGTTATTTGGAAAGTTTCGAGTACATCGATGATGAAAGTGTAAAATCAAACATATATTTAAATAATACACTTGGTTTATTATGAGATGGAATTTATTGAATTGAGACATAAATTGTAGCTAACGATGGTTAAGTTGTGGACGAAGGACGTACCTCATTGCATACTAGTAATATGAATTAACCGAGTAGTTAAGATTCACACATAATAGCTTAGTATGGAAAGATTTATTTTGATCTCAAAATTTATATATATATATATAATATACATATAATTTCTTCAGAGGGAGTGAGTTAATACTTCATAACTCGTTGATACAATATACGCGTTATTGATTCGTAATGATGTCCACAGTGATTCTTGAACTGACGGAGTTTGTGATGTTATAGGTGCTGCTGATTCTGATGACACTGATGGCACTGACTGTGATGATGATGTTACGGTACTGTTGATGCTGTTGGTAAAACAAGTCTATCTTATAAATCACGCATCATTCTTGTCAGGGTTTCTACTCTTCCTTATATCATTTCGATTCACTCATCTGATTTATGGTTAGGGTTAGAATAAATAATCTCTAAGACTTTAGAGATTACATAATCGCCGCAGAGTGTTTCTTCAATGAAGTTATGAATTAGCACTTCATCATTTGTTGTTGTTGGTATTCCTTGGTATCTACAGGGCGTATGACATTGGTGTTCGTGGGACAGATTGTAAAGTTGAGGTTTACGACGCGGTTATGGTTGGGGGTGGTAATGGTACTGTTGGCGTTGATGATGGTAGTACTGGTTATACTGCTGGTGCTGCTGCTGGTGTTTGTAACCTTTGCACCATATTATCCAAAGCCACTACCCGACCGCGAAGCTCATTGACTTCTTCTATTACATCGGGGTGATTGTCGGTTCGGACGAGCGGATAAATAAAATCTAGAATTTGATGTAGTATATAATCGTGACGAGATACTCTGGAAATGAGAGAGAAAATGGTGTTTCGGACAGGTTCGCCGGTAAGTGCTTCGGGTTCTTCACCAAGAGGGCAATGTGGTGGATGGAAAGGATCGCCTTCTTCTTGTCTCCAATGATTGAGGAGGCTACGAACCCATCCCCAATTCATCCAAAATAGATGATGGCTGATTGGTTGATCCATTCTAGTCACACTGCTTTTGGAGCTTGAATGGGATTCCATATCGGAATTCGAAGGACTTGAACTAATGACGAATTCCATTTCGTTCGGTTAAATAAAGGATTTTTCGATATGAAATGATTTTCCGGCTATCGGGTGGTATTCTAATTACATAGAATATCTATATATATAGCGCAAAAGATTTCGTAGATTACGGAGGAATTTACGGGATATGTCAGGCAAAGTTTACAGTAACAGATACGCTAAGATTTGAATTTTGTCTATATACACTATTCATGCAATCAATGCAGTAAGACGTGTCTAGACTAAGAATGATAAGCAGGCAATTTCCGACAAAAATGATAAGCAAAACTTTTGACATGCAGACACGGTCGAAGTCCAGACTCACTAATGCATCCTAACGATTATCAGTTAGACACATTAATGCAGACCTGGTTCGCTAAGACCATCGCTCTGATACCAACTGAAAGGACCTGTTTATATACATTATAAATGATTCACAATAGTTGATTACATCGCGAGGTATTGGACCTCTATATTATACATTTTACAAACATTGCATTCATTTTTAAAAGACAAACTTTCTTTTCATCTAAAGTTGACGGCATGCATACCATTTCATAATACATCCAACTATAATTGACTTAATAATAATCTTGATGAACTCAATGACTCGAATGCAACGTCTTTTGAAATATGCCATGAATGACTCCAAGTAATATCCTTAAAATGAGCTAATGCATAGCGGAAGATTTCTTTAATACCTGAGAATAAACATGCTTTAAAGTGTCAACCAAAAGGTTGGTGAGTTCATTAGTTTATCATAATCCATCAATTCCATAATTTTAATAGACCACAAGATCCTCATTTCTCATAAATATCATTACACTCGCAAGTGTATAAAATCCATTCGTATGATGAACACCTGGTAACCGACATTAACATAATGCATATAGAATATCCCCCGCATACTCGCAAGTATGCCATAAATATTTGTGACGATCGCTCCAAATCCATATGGACGAACACGTCATTCATCGATTTCGTTGCGAGGTATTTGACCTCTATATGATACGTTTTGTAAACATTGCATTCTTTTAAAAAGGCACACCATAAATGAATATTTAAATCAAAGGTTTTCGACATCTGATGATTTCTACATTTAGACAATCACCGTAAATAATAGTTTTCAATAATACTTCCGTTGACAATGCAGTCAAAATAAGATACATGGTGATCATTTGGTGAATGCAACGTTTCCTTGAAAAATATGTCATGTAAGACTCCATGCACATAGCTTGTCTAACACATAAGCAAACAGCGGAAGACTTCTAGGAAACCTGAGAATAAACATGCTAACAAGTGTCAACACAAAGGTTGGTGAGTTCATAGTTTTATTGTTTCATATAATCTGTATATAAAGGTGGATCACAAGATTTCAGTTGTTTCATCCAGAAACGTTTATCAAAAGATTCTACATAACAGAGCACCTTGGTAACTAAACTTTAACGTTATAATGATAAATACCCCATTCGTTTTAATACACGCAAACCAACGTGTCCTAAACTCAAATAACACACGTCCGTTAAAAGGCTAGCGCTCTAGGTCGGACGGGGATGTCAAGCCCTATGGATCCATATACTGTTATTCGCGCCCACCAGTCCATATCCTATGTACTGGCAGCTACTAGTTACCAAAGTTAAGGGATTTTCGGTTCAAACTCAGTGTAGAATTTAGTATGTACTTGTATCCATTGCGTTTAAAATAAAGTGCATGTATTCTCAGCCCAAAAATATATATTGCAAAAGCAATTAAAAGGGATTAATGAAACTCACCTTAGCAGCATATAAAGTCGTTCACCAAAATGTGATCAAAACTCGGATTACCAAATAACCGTAGATCTCAACATATCAATATTGAGATTCAATATTGTAGAAAAGTACGTAGACGTAACGGAGATGATAACACTAGGTTTGACTTGAAAATAATACCCATAACCTCCATAGCTATAACCCATAATTTTCTTAGTTTTATCCCGCTCATAAAACCATTTTGAAAGTGATACGCTCATGACCTCGTCGTAGTATTTTATGTATAATACTAATTAATAATATTACTACTAATAATATTAAGATTAATAATAATATTAATCTTAATAATAATAATAATAATAACAATAATAATAATAATAATAATAATAATAATAATAATAATAATAATAATAATAATTAAATAAATAATTACTTACGGAGTAATTTAAATCAAAACAGAGGCAGATATCTCGAGCTTTTATAGGTGTGGCCTGTCCAGGACTGCCATGCGATCGCATGGCTTCCTAGCCCATTTTTCATGCGATCGCATGGGGTGGGTTTCCAGCTCACATTGTTTTTGTAATCTAGCTTGTCGACATATTTATTTAATATATATAATATATTTAATTTATATAATTAATTATATATTATATTAAATTCACATGCATAGTTGACTTGTAATTTTCGTTCCGATAAGTCGTACGTCATCACTCGACTTATGTCCCGGTTCCGGTTTTTTGAACGTCCTATCGTATACTGAGAAAACTTGTACTTTACGTTTCGTGAATCGTACCTTTGTCAAAATATAGTCTTAAATCATCCATAAACTATACCACTCGAGGTATAACTTATACATTTGAGTGTTTTGGTCATTTACTTCTATAAATCATCGTCTCGCTACTATAGCAATTCACTATAGCAAAGTCAATTTCACTGTAGCAAATAGTGATTTTCAAAAACACTGTAACATTTTGGGTACTGTAGCAATTTGAAAATACTGTAGCAAATTAGTGTTTTACTAGTTCATCTTAAATGCTTTAGTTAACTTATCTAAATATCAATCGAATCAATAAATGAATGTTACTATCGTTTACTAAATAACTTGAAATTATATATATGTATATATCTTTTTAATATACATAAATCAGTTTTTAAATACACATTGGAAGTTATTTATAAATAAATTTTAATAATAAATATTTCAACTTATCATATATATTCAAATAGATATTTAAACCAATAAGTTTAATATACGGTATCAAACAATTAATACATTGTTACCTTTTCAAGTTATAGTATATATGTATCTATTTACATATAATTGTTCGCGAATCGTCGAAAACAACCGAAGGGTATTTAAATATATAAAAGTAGTTCAAAAATTTTGAGATTCAACTTCATAGACTTTGCTTATCGTACTAGAAACGTTAAATCGTTTAAAGATAAAGTTTAAATTTGGTCAAAAATTTCCGGGTTGTCACAATATTGGCAATCGCAATCACCATTTAAATCGAAGTACTAAAGCATTTCAAATTCCAGAATGGGGTTTGTTAGGCCCATAGATCTATCTTTAGGATTCGCGTCAATTAGGGGCCATTTCCCTAATTCTTAGGTTACCAAGTTAAAGGGGCAATATTCGGTATAGTAATCCAACCATAGAATGTAGTTTCAAGTACTTGTGTCTATTTCGTCAAACATTTATAAAAACGGCGCATGTATTCTCAGTCCCAAAAATATATATTGCAAAAGCATTTAAAAAGGGAGCAAATGAAACTCACAATACTGTATTTTGTAGTAAAAATATATATGACGTCATTGAACAAGTGCAAGGTTGGCCTTGGATTCACGAACCTATATTAATTATATATATATATATATATATATATATATATATATATATATATATATATATATATATATTGATCAATATCTGTCTAACAATTTAGGTCAAGTCGTAGTGTATCACAATCCTAATGCTCGAGACTAAATATGCAAAAGTCAACAAAAGTCATATTGACCAAAATGTCTTCCAAAATTTATACATGATTATTATATAGTTTAAATATAGTCGTTTTATATATTTAAATATTTTTAACAGATTTTATTAAAGTAAATAATATAGTTCTTTTATTAATAAATAAAATTTTATATTAAAATTTATATAAAATATACTTTTATATATCTTAAGTATTAAAATTTATAAAGTTCATTTAATATTGATGTGCGTAGAGGTGTATATGAAATAGTTATATTTTTACTACGAAATACTATTAAATACGATACAATTTTACACAAGTTATTTATTTATTTAAAGAGTGGATATACCTAAACCTTGCTACAACACTTATAGGCAGTGTACCTAATCGTACAATAGTGTAGTTTTTAGTAAGTCCGGTTCGTTCCACAGGGAGCTAGCCAAGTTTAACGCTATATTTTTAAAACTATATTTGTATAAATATAAATATATATATATATATATATAAGTAATATTATTATTATAAAAGGGGGTTTTACCATTTAATGACCGGTTTGTCGATTTTATGTCTTAAGTCGCAGTTAAAACCTAATGTAAAATATTAAAAATAAATATAACTTAATTTAAAGCGTAAAGTAAACGACATAAATTAAAGTGCGATAAATAAAATGACGATAAATAAAATTACGATAATTAAAAAGTACAATAATAAAAAGTGCGATAAATAAAATGACAGTAAATAAAAATGCGATGAAATATGAAATAAAGGAATTATGCTTATTTAAACTTCCATAATCATGATGTTTGATGTGTTGATTTTAGTTTATTACCATGGATTAATTGTCCTTTGTCTTGGATTATTCGATATGTCCATCTGATTTTTGTCCATAACAGTCCATCAGTCATAAATATAAAGTGCGAGTGTCCTCGTCAAATTATCCTTATATCCGAAGTCAAATATTCCAACTAATTGGGGACTTAAACTATAATTACACCAATTTTCCTTGTATGTAATTCACCCCTATTTTAATAAGTCCATTGATTATTAATCTATTCTCGTGTCCGGTTAAATGAACGATTATTAGTACTTATAAATATCCCGCCCATCGTGTCCGATCGAGTATATGTGATTATTTATAGGTACGTCTAATTGTAATTTTTATATTAAATTAACGAACTATTATTTAATTAAACAAATATAAAGATCATTAATAGCCCATAGTCTAATTTCCACAAGTGTCGTTCTTTTGTCCAAACCCCAATTATGGTCCAAAGCCCAATAACCCCGTCTTTAATATTTAGCCCAACATCACGATTACTTCGGTTTAAATAAGCATAATAATAACTTAGCTACGAGACATTAATTTAAAAAGGTTGAACATAACTTACAATGATTAATAATAGCGTAGCGTTGCACGGACAGAATTTCGACTTACACACTTACAACATTCGCTAACATAACCTTATTATTATTAATTTTAAATTAAAATTAAAATTATAAATTATATATATATATATATATATATATATATATATATATATATATATATATATATATATATATATATATATATATATATATATATATATCGTAGAGAGTGAGAGATTGAATTATTATGAGTAAAAATTCAGCCAGAATTCGTTGTATTTAAAGAATGTGGCCTGCTACAGTAACTCATGTGGTCGCATGAGTTTTGTGCCTTCTGGCCATGCTATCGCATGGGTCATTTCCTAGTCACATACTTTTTGGCTCCTAGCTTGTCGACATATTTATTTAATATATATAATATATATATAATTATATATTATATTATATTCATGTGCATAGTTAATTTGTAATTTTAGCTCCGTTGCGTCGCGCGTTGATAGGTGACTCATGTCCCGGTTTCGGATTTTCGAACGTCCTTGCGTACAATTTAATATCTTGTACTTTGCGTTTTACGGCTCGTACTCTTGTAATTTTTAGACGTTTCTCATCAATAATTTGAACCTCTTGGATTGTACTTTGTACTTTTGAGCTTTTTTGGTCGTTTGCGTCTTCAATTCGTCGAATCTGTCTTTTGTCTTCACCTTTTATTATTTAAACGAATATCACTTGTAAATAGAACAATTGCAACTCAAAGCTTGTCCTTCTTGAGGGATAATGCTATGAAATATATGTTCGTTTTTAGCATTATCAAACATTCCCACACTTGAGCGTTGCTTGTCCTCAAGCAATATAGTCTTGAAATAAAAATACTAGAATCACTTCTTTATTCTTCACACTTTGTACATCAGTGATTTCTATATGGCGGTATAAACAATGGTAGTATCGATGTGGTTTACAGTCCCACATGACTATAAAAATTTAGATCCTTTAAGAAATTGGATCTTTATGAAAACATTTGATCTTTTGAAAATTTAATCTAGCTTTTACCCTAGATAAGTTTTCCAGAATAACCCTTCACCGGTGTTTGCAAAATTTTTTTTTTGTGGGATTGGTGGGTTTCAGATTTGAAAATTTTAGCTCAAAACTTATGGTTTTGTGTCACCCACTTGCTAACCTTGTATTAGGAAAGCAACACATCCAGTATACTTGCTCCGTATATTACCTTTCGGTAAACTACCGTCCGGTTGTAAAGGAAAGCGTTGAACAAGCATTTGTTAAGGCAATGTCCCGTGACATGCTTTTGATTATGGTCTATAACGTGTCGGATGCAATTACTATCCTTTGTAGGAGCAATAGTAAAGATCACATTATAATTTTTCGGTCTGGCACAAGGTCCTGTCTTCGACCATGCTATGCAACCACAGTTCTTACGGTTGACACCCGATTTGGTTCAGGTGACCTAATAAATTCCAGGTGAATTCCTAGGATTTTATATTCAATGGTAATGAACGCATTGAAAATAGGGTTTCAGAAAACAAATCGGTTTGTAATTTTGATCAAAATATTTTCTCGTTCAAGCTCGAGTTTAGATATCATTGAATTCCATGAGTTTGAATTCTCAATCTTTAAGGTCAATCTCAAGGATTGAATAATATCAGTCTTAAAAGCTGATTTTTTGATCTCTAAGGAGATTATCCTTTCTGGGGATCTGATTCATTAGTCTTATAAACTAATTTGCACGGTGCCCCCCATTGTACGAGACAGATCCTCTCATTGTTAGGATAAGTCTGACCACTTGGTGACCCTGTTTGATGCTGAGGTCCGTGGATTTTCAGCTGATTTTCGAGAAAACTTTTCAAGGTTTTTTGTAGACTCTACAACTGGTCTGGACGACAACTTCCTGACCTAAATCAAGAAGCGCGTGTCTTTTTCGGAAGACTTTACTTCCTTTTAATGATGGAATTGATTCATCGTGTAGATTCATCTTTTCTTTCAAATATATTATAAGAAATTGGGTAAAACTGATAAAATTGTCCAAAACAAAAGTATCTTCAATTATTTGTACAAAAATATGTGATATATGTTCTAAATAATTTGGTAAATTTTCCCACACTTGGCTTTTATTTTCCTCTATTCCATTTTAAATGAATTCTAACATTTTAGATTGTTTCTCAATTTATGTCCTTTCCGAGGTAACAATAATTTCGGTGTTAACACCTAGTTTTATCGTTCATAAATATGTATAAACATGATTTTGAATTCATTTATTTGAAAATATTGAAAAATTTTATTAGAATTGGGTAGTCAGTATATAAGACTAGGGCTGTTCTTTATTATCAGAGAGCACCAGATTCTAATACAACTACTGCGTTACTAGTATTTTTAATGGTAACCAGGTGTTTAAATTTAAAATTTTAAAAATCCGAAAGAATTTATCCCCTTCCCACACTTAAGATCTTGCAATGCCCTCATTTGCAAGAAATCGGTACAATTTAAATTATTGAGGGTGATTAACGTAGAAAAATGATTAAATTTTACCAAAATTTCCAAACATATTGGCGTTTGTTTGTTGAATGATAAATGGTGCACATCATTTGTTCATTCGGTCTTGTTGTTACATCACATTTGTTTTTCGTTTTATCGTCAAAATTAGTAGCTTTTGCTGAACTTAATGCCAGTCTTTGAAAGGGTACTATTTTACCCTGTTGTGTACATAAGATAAACTACAAACATACATAATATTTTTATTATTATTATTTTTTTATAAAATCTTTATTTATTAAAACAATTTAAATGAATAATTTTTTAAAATTTTGTTTCCTTTTACTTTAGGTAGTTTCGGTATGTTTACCTATTCCGTCCCTCGACAAAATTTAAATTTTGTCATTTTTAAAGAGATTATTTTAAAAGCAAAGATTTTTGAGTTTTATTTATTATTTTTTTAAAATGTTTTTGGCATACTTTAAATCAAATAAGATTAAAAATAATGATAATAAAATTTCTCGTTCCGCCCTCGGGCAAAGCAATTTCGGTTCAATGACCTAGTCTTCAACTCACGACGAATTTTAAATATCAAATTTTTAACTTAATGAAATAAAGTAAATTTTTGTTTTTAAATTCACACCAAACTTAAATTTAAAATGCATAAAATTAAAAATTCATATAAATATAATTAATATTTTTATACATTAATTTTACAAACTTATATTAAAAATATTAATTTTTAAAATATTTAAAAACTTAAATATATTGATTTTAAAAATTTACATTAATAATTTAATATTTATATATTAATTTTAAAAATAAGGTAAAAATTAAAATTAAAAATCTTTTTGGTCTTTTATCCCACTTTAATCAATCAAATATTATCAAAAATATACGCCCCTCTTTTCGATAAAGTAATTTCGGTTCCATTACCTAGTTTCACTCCTGACAAATTTCTGAAATATTTTAGATTAATTGATTAAAGATATTTATACCTTAAGAATAAACGGTAAATTTCGCAGTGATGTAATAAATTTTTGTATGATGTCAATAATTTCGGTTTCGCATACCTAATTTTATTGAATACCAATTTAATACTTTATAGCGAACGATTTAGCGTTTATTATCAAAAGGTTAAAAGTAATAAAATAAAAATAAAAACTGTACATACTTATCCATGAGATAGAATTCTCAGAGACCTGCTTTAGCCGACTCATAGGAGAGTCGTGTGATTTGGTTTTTCATAGCTACATAAGCGTAACCTCGATTCTTCAATATCTTTTCTTCTAAACAGATGAACGGTCCTTCTCTGCATAGTGTAACAAATTCGGTATTTGAATATGTTTGATTGTTCGAACATTTACCTTCGTGTGACCATTTTCCGCATTTATGACATCTTTCAAGGTGTCGTGCTCTTCTTTTTGTTGCGGATTTTGATTTTCCTTTATCAAAATGTATCTTATGATGATTTTTTCTGAGTTCTTTCCTTACTCCGTCCATTTTGGCTCTTATGAAGGATACCACTTCACTCGGAAGTGTGTCATTATGTCATTTAGTAATCATAGTGTGTAGTAGTAGACCATGGTTCAGATCAAAGAAATTCTTCATCTTGTTAAACCTAAAAAAAATAAAAATTTAGAATGGAGGGAGAAGACTAGTTCTTTAGGGTCTGCTAGGGAAAGACCATTCGGATTCCATTCTCGAATACTACACGAAAACAGAATATCTAACTCTAACAGAAATACATATTACCCTAAAAAGATTCGAATTTTCCCACACTTAGTTAGCTGTGGTGTTGAAATTGTGATTAACTTCGTTGTCAACTTCCATTGGATCATGTATGTAATGTTTAACTCTGTGACCATTAACTTTAAATTCAATCCCATTTGAATTTATTAACTCTATTGTTCCGTATGGGAAAACTCTTTTGACTATGAATGGTCCAGACCATCTTGATTTCAATTTTCCAGGAAATAGCTTGAATCGTGAATTGAAAAGAAGAACTCTGTCTCCTTCTTTAAATTCTTTTGAACTTCTGATTCTTTTATCATGCCATTTCTTCGTTCTTTCTTTATAGATTAACGAATTTTCATATGCTTCATGTCTTAATTCTTCTAATTCGTTTAATTGACTTAATCGTAAACGTCCGGCTTCATGTAAATCAAGATTACATGTCTTCAAAGCCCAAAATGCTTTGTGTTCAATTTCTACTGGAAGGTGACATACTTTTTCGTAAACGAGTTTAAAAGATGTGGTTCCAATTGGAGTTTTGTAGGCTGTTCTAAAAGCCCATAGTGCATCCTCCAATTTCATGGACCATTCCTTCGGATTTGATCCTACGGTTTTCTCTAGAATACGTTTTAATGCTCGGTTGGTATTTTCAACTTGTCTACTTGTTTGTGGATGATAAGCGGTTGAGATTTTATGAGTTACTCCATATCTTTTGAGAACTTTCTCAAGTTGATTATTACAAAAATGAGTACCCCGATCACTTATTAAAGCTTTCGGTGTTCCAAACCTTGCAAAAAGACGTTTTAAGAAGTTGACTACAACTCGTGCGTCGTTAGTTGGAAGAGCTTGTGCTTCCGCCCATTTAGATACATAATCAATGGCAACGAGAATATAGAGATTATTATGAGATTTTAGAAATGGACCCATAAAGTCAATACCCCAAATGTCAAATACTTCACATACTTGAATGACATTTTGTAGCATTTCATCACGTTGACTTATTTTACCGGTCCTTTGACAAGCATCGCAGGATTTGCAAAGAAGGTGTGCGTCTTTAAAAATTGTAGGCCAATAGAATCCAGCATCATAAACTTTTCTTGCTGTAAGTTGAGGCCCATAATGCCCTCCTGTTGGTCCTGTGTGATAATGGTTTAAGATTTGACTAGCTTCATCTCCGAATACACATCGGCGTATTATTCCATCGGGACAACTTTTAAACAAATGTGGATCTTCCCAGAAATAGTGTTTTATATCACTAAAGAATTTCTTTCGTTTTTGGTAGGACAGCCCTTTCTCAAGGAATCCACATACTAAGTAGTTTGCATAGTCTGCAAACCATGGAATTTCACTATAATCTATCTTCAATAGATATTCATCAGGGAAGTTATCTTGTATAACCGATTTATTTAGAACTTCTAATTCGGGATTTTCAAGACGAGAAAGATGATCGGCGAATTTTCTGCTCCCTCTTTCTCTCGGATTTCAATATTGAACTCTTGTAAGAGTAAGATCTAACGGATTAATCTTGGTTTGGCATCTTGTTTCGAAAATAGGTATCTAAGAGCAGAATGGTCGGTAGAGACCACCGTTTTAGCTAGAACGAGATATGAACGAAATTTGTCAAAAGCAAAGACAATGGCAAGGAGTTCTTTTTCAGTAGTTGTGTAATTCATTTGTGCTCCTTGTAACATCTTATTAGCGTAATAAATAGGTTGAAATCATTTTTCAATCCTTTGTCCTAAAACGGCTCTCATTGCAAAATCACTTGCATCGCACATAAGTTCAAATGGTAAATTCCAATTTGGAGTTATCATGATCGGCGCATTAGTGAGTTTTTCTGTAAGAATATTAAAAGATTTGATGCATTCATCTGAAAAGATGAATGGAGCATCCTTTTCTAGGAGTTTATTAATAGGAGTGGCAATTTTAGAAAAATCTTATATGAAACGTCGGTAAAAACCGGCATGCCCTAGAAAACTCCTAACTCCTCTAACATTGGTGGGATGTGGAAGTTTAGCAATTACATCTACTTTAGCTCTATCCACTTCAATTTCTTCTTTTGAAATTTTATGACCAAGAACGATGCCTTCTCTAACCATGAAATGTCATTTCTCCTAATTAAGTACTAGATTTGATTGCTCGCATCTAATAAGCATTCGTTCAAGATTAACTAGACATGATTCAAAAGTATCACCGAAGACTGAAAAGTCATCCATGAAAACTTCCATGCATTCTTCTATCATGTCATGAAAAATCGCCATCATGCATCTTTGAAAGGTTGCAGGGGCGTTACAAAGTCCAAATGGCATGCGTTTGTAAGCAAAAGTACCCTAAGGGCACGTGAACGTGGTTTTCTCTTGGTCCTCGGGTGCTATTGGGATTTGAAAATATCCGGAAAAACCGTCAAGAAAACAATAGTGACTATTTCCGGCTAATCTTTCCAATATTTGATCAATGAAAGGTAAGGGAAAGTGATCTTTTCTGGTGGCGTCATTTAATTTTCTATAATCAATACAAACACGCCATCCTGTTACAGTCCTAGTAGGAATAAGCTCATTTTTCTCATTTGTAATGACAATCATGCCACCTTTCTTAGGTACGCATTGAACTGGGCTTACCCATGGACTATCAGAGATTGGATAAATTAAACCTGCATCTAGCAGTTTAATAATTCTTTCTTAACAACATCTTGCATATTAGGATTTAGTCTTCGTTGGCGTTGCACATACGTTTTATGACCTTCTTCCATAAAGATTTTATGTGTGCAATACGAAGGACTTATGCCTTTAATATCATGAATCTTTCATGCAATAGCTGGTTTATGAGCTTTTAGTACAAAAATGAGTTGAGATTTTTCATTTTCAGTAAGAGAAGATGATATTATTACAGGTAATTCAGATTCACCATGTAAATAAGCGTATTCTCAATGGTTTGGAAGTGGCTTTAACTCTAATGTCGGTGGTTCTTCTATCGATGATTTGTATCGATATCTGTCTTCTTCTTTTAGCATTTAAATTTCTTTTGTTGTTGGTTCATATCCATTAGCCATAAGTGTAGCTAACATTTCAGCTTCATTAATTGGTTCAGTTCCTTCTCCTAAAGAACATTCTCATGTTCCTTGTAATTCTGGAAATTCTTCTAACAATTCTGCATGTGAATCTATAGTTTGAATATAATAACATGTATCATCTGTAGATTGCGGTTGTTGCATGGCTCTATCAACAGAAAAGGTAACACTCTCGTCCTCTATACTTAGGGTCAGTTTCTTACCGAACACGTCGATTATTGCTTTAGCCGTGTTTAAGAATGGTCTTCCTAATATGAGAGGAACTCGAGAATCTTCTTCCATGTCCATAATAACAAAATCTACTGGAAATACTAAAGTACCAACTTTAACTAGCATGTTTTCCATTATCCCTCTAGGATATTTTACTGATCGATCGACTAGTTGTATACTTATTCGTGTTGGTTTCAATTCTCCGAGGTCTAGTTTAGTGTATAGTGAATACGGTATTAAATTTATACTAGCAACTAAATCTGCCAATGCTTCTATTGAACTAAGACTACCCAGAAAACATGGAATTGTGAAACTTCCTGGATCTGATAATTTTTCTGGTATCTTATTCAATAGCACTGCAAAATAATTAGCATTCATAGTAACAGCCGAGAGTTCTTCCATTTTCTTTCTATTTGTGATTAGATCTTTCAGGAATTTAGCATATCTAGGCATTCCTGAAATCACATCAATGAAAGGAAGATTTACATTTATTTGTTTAAACATATCCAAGAATTTGGATTGCTCGGCTTCAAGTCTTTCTTTTCTCATTTTACTCGGGTAAGGAAGTGGTGGTTGGTATGGTTTAACATAAGGTTTAGCCTTAACTGTGTTATCTTTATTAACCTTTTCAACTACCGGTTCTGTTTCCTTATCTTGTTTAGATTGTGATTCTTGTGGAGTAGGAATAGAGTCATCAGAAATTACAGGTATTTCAGGTGATTTAAGTGTAATACCACTTCTCGTGGTAATGGCTTTAGCTGTTTCATTCCGGGGGTTAGCATTTGTATCGCTAGGTAGACTTCTCGATTTTCTTTCACCTATCAACCTTGCTAGGTTGCTCACTTCTTGTTCCAGATTTTGAATAGAAGCTTGTTGATTTCTAAATGCTTGAGCATTTTGTTCATTGGTTTGTTTCTGAGATGTGAAAAATTGAGTTTGAGATTCAACTACCTTTGACATCATATCTTCCAAATTTGGCTTTTTATCATCGGTTTGTGGTGGTTTATTTTGAAAAATAGGTCTTTGCTGATTGTAAGTATTATTGGATACTTGTTGATTGCTAGGACCTTGTTGGTTGTTGTATGGAACATTCCGGTTATAATTCTGGTTTTGATTGTAGATTGGTCTTGGCGGTTGATAATTATTCTGATAATTATTTCCAGGCCTTTGGTTTATGTATGAAACATTATCTCTTTGTTCCATTGTTTGTTCAATACTGAGACAATCTTTTGTCAAATGTGGTCCTCCACACTGCTCACAACTAATTCGTATTGAGTGAATATCTTTAGTCATCTTTTCCATTCGTCTCTCGACAGCATCTATCTTTGCGGAAATGGAATCAAAGTCATGGCTAGAATCGGCTCTAGCTGCTTTAGATGATCTAACGATGTCTTTTTCTTGGTGCCACTCATGTGAATGGGAAGCAGTGTTATCAATAATTTTGCAAGCTTCAGTTGCGGTTTTCTTCATAATGGAACCACCAGCTGCTATATCGATGTCTTTTCGTGTAGTGATGTCGCATCCTTGGTAGAATATTTGTACTATTTGATAAGTGTCTAAACCATGTTGCGGACATCCTCTTAACAACTTTCCAAATCTTGTCCACGCCTCATATACAGTTTCATTTGGCTTTTGCGTGAACGTAACTATTTCTCCTTGAAGTCTCACGGGTTTAGATGCCGGAAAAAATTGTTTAAAAAAATTTTCAACTAAAACATCCCATGTATCAATCGCATTCTAACCAATCTTTGGCTTCTCCCTTTAAAGTCCAGGGAAATAACATGAGATATATCTGTTCATCATCTACTTCTCTGATTTTAAATAGAGTACATATCCTATTAAAGGTACGAAGATGTTCGTTTGGATCTTCCTTTGGCGCACCACTAAATTGGCATTGATTAGTTATCATGTGTAGGATTTGTCCTTTGATTTCATAATCTGGCGCATTAATGTCTGGTTGAGTAATTCCATGACCTTGGCCAGTGCGTTCAGCTCTCATTCGGTCTTCCATACTTAGAGGTTCCAGATTTTCCATGATTGAATTTGTTGAATCTGAATCACTAAAGGATTCTGATTTAATGGTTTCTTCCTCGACAATCTCTGGATGAGTGATTTGTGGTTCAGGAGGAATGATTAGTAGTTCAGGATCTCTGAATTGTCCCTGAATATCCTCCAGATTCTCAATTGTGAGGTCGGGTTCAAAAAATGGATTATTGGAAATTTGAATTGGAGTACTTGGTCGACTGGATGACGATTCTAAAGAAAAATCAACGGCGACAATATTGGCTAGATGTCTTGATCGAGTTACAGGTGGTGAACGTATGAAAGGTGGTGAACGTATTGCTCGGTGCATTCACTGAATATCCTATTAGTTATAAAAATAAAAATTATATAAGTTATCAAATTAATAGACTTTTCTGATTTTGCCCACGTTTCGAATAGCCAATGGATGCAGCAGGTAGCCATGACCCTTTAAATCGGAAGCCCACAACTCGCCACTAACAAATCCAACTATTACTACGAACCAGAAAATTTTGGATGTCTATCAATTTAACCGCTTAAAATAATTTTTCGTTGAAGTTTTGAAATAAAAATCTATATCCTAAAAACTAGAGCGTCGAGAAATAAGAAAGAAAAAGAGCGCGTCGAAAAACGTCGAAAAATAAAAGGTCAAAAAAAATAATAAAAAGAACGTAGCGCGTCGAAACTTAAAAGTCTAAAAACTAAGAATTAAAAGTTGCGTCTAAAAGTATTAAAGCTTAAAAGAAATACTATATTCAAAACGGCAATAACTTAAAAAGTACTAAAATTTATAAACTTAAAACGGCGTCGCAAAATTCTAAAGCACCTAAATCTTAGTCTAAAGAAAAAGTACTTAAGGGATTTTACGGCAAAGCCTAAAAATCTAGAAATAAAAATAACTACGGCATATACTATATTTAAAACTAAGTACGAACGATAAATATACAAATGTTACGAATAAACTATTAAAATATATAATTACGAATAAACGATTAAAAAGATATAAATATAAAAAAAACTTAAATTTATATAAATACAATTTTTATAAAAATATTATTTTTATATTATTATTTTATAAAAGTATCAATTTATAAATTATTAAAACTAATTATAACTTAAAAGTACAAATTAAATAAAACTAAAACTAATTAAATAAATAAACCCTAATTAGGGTTAATAAATTAATAATAATAATTATTAAAACTCCCTAAACTGTACCAGCTAATGATCAGACCTGTCAGAGGGTACCATGCGGTCGCATGAGTTTTTTTACATTCGAGCCATGCGATCGCATGGCTTGCAGTTTCAGTTTAAATGCAGGTCGAAAAATGCAGGCTCAGTTTCTATTTTTTTTTTTTTTTTACTTTGATTTTTTTACAAAATTTAAAATAAGTAATTAAAATACACTTATATTTTTAAGATAAAAAAATATACTTTTATACTTTATAAAATATATATTTTCGTTTTACTCTCTTTTTTTTATTATGTTTTAAATTTTTATTTTTAATATTTAAAACATATTTTTATAAACGTAAATTAAAAATCTTTTTTTTATATATATAGCGTTTCGCTTCCGGCGTTTAAGCAGTCCCCGGCAGCGGCGCCAAAAATACTTGATGTGCGTAGAGGTGTATATGAAATAGTTATATTTTTACTACGAAATACTATTAAATACGATACAATTTTACACAAGTTATTTATTTATTTAAAGAGTGGATATACATAAACCTTGTTACAACACTTATAGGCAGTGTACCTAATCGTACAGTAGTGTAGTTTTTAGTAAGTCCGGTTCGTTCCACAGGGAGCTAGCCAAGTTTAATGCTATATTTTTAAAACTATATTTGTATATATATATATATATATATATATATATATATATATATATATATATATATATATATATATATATATATATATAAAAGTAATATTATTATTATAAAAGGGAGTTTTTACCGTTTAATGACCGTTTTGTCTATTTTATGTCTTAAGTCGCAGTTAAAACCTAATGTAAAATATTAAAAATAAATATAACTTAATTTAAAGCGTAAAGTAAATGAAAATAATTAAAGTGCGATAAATTAAAGTGCGATAAATAAAATGACGATAAATAAAATTGCGATAATTAAAAAGTACAATATTAAAAAGTGCGATAAATAAAATGACAGTAAATAAAAATGCGATGAAATATGAAATAAAGGAATTATGCTTATTTAAACTTCCATAATCATGATGTTTGACGTGTTGATTTTAGTTTATTACCATGGGTTAATTGTCCTTTGTCTTGGATTATTCGATATGTCCATCTGGTTTTTGTCCATAACAGTCCATCAGTCATAAATGTAAAGTGCGAGTGTCCTCGTTAAATTATCCTTATATCCGAAGTCAAATATTCCAACTAATTGGGGACTTAAACTATAATTATACCAATTTTTCTTGTATGTAATTCACCCCTGTTTTAATAAGTCCATTGACTATTAATCCATTCCCGTGTCCGGTTAAATGAACGATTATTAGTACTTATAAATATCCCGCACATCGTGTCCGATCAAGTGTATGTGGTTATTTATAGGTACGTCCAATTGTAATTTTTATATTAAATTAACGAACTATCATTCAATTAAATAAATATAAAGATCATTAATAGCCCATAGTCTAATTTCCACAAGTGTCGTTCTTTTGTCCAAACCCCAATTATGGTCCAAAGCTCAATAACCCCGTCTTTAATATTTAGCCCAACATCACGATTACTTCGGTTTAAATAAGCATAATAATAACTTAGCTACGAGACATTAATTTAAAAAGGTTGAACATAACTTACAATGATTAATAATAGCGTAGCGTTGCACGAACAGAATTTCGACTTACACACTTACAACATTCACAAACATAACCTTATTATTATTAATCTTAAATTAAAATTAAAGAATTCGTTGTATTTAAAGAATGTGGCCTGCTACAGTAACTCATGCGATCGCATGAGTTTTGTGCCTTCTGGCCATGCGATCGTATGGCCGTCATTTCCTGGTCACATACTTTTTAGCTCCTAGCTTGTCGACATATTTATTTAATATATATAATATATATATAATTATATATTATATTATATTCATGTGCATAGTTGATTTGTAATTTTAGTTCCGTTGCGTCGCGCGTTGATAGTTGACTCATGTCCCGGTTCCGGATTTTCGAACGTCCTTGCGTACAATTTAATATCTTGTACTTTGCGTTTTGCGGCTCGTACTCTTGTAATTTTTAGACGTTTCTCATCAATAATTTGAACCTCTTGGATTGTACTTTGTACTTTTGAGCTTTTTTGGTCGTTTGCGTCTTCAATTCGTCGAATCTGTCTTTTGTCTTCACCTTTTATTATTTAAACGAATATCACTTGTAAATAGAACAATTGCAACTTAAAGCTTGTCTTTCTTGAGGGATAATGCTATGAAATATATGTTCGTTTTTAGCATTATCAAATATCATAAAAATAATATGATAGGTATTATTAATGTAATTATATTATACGTAGTAAAATATCTTTGTATCACATATTTATTTGATAAAATAATATTGATAATAATAATAAGTAAAAGTTGTATTATTATTATTCTACTAATAAAAATAACAATAATTATATTTTCTAAAAATGATAAAATGATAATAGTACTAAAATGATAATAATAATGATGTTTCATATTAACAATGATATTTTTATTAAAAATAATAATTTTAGTAAAAATGATAGTTTTAATATTAATAATACTTTTAATAATAATAATAGTAAAATAATGAAAACGATATTTTTCCTTTAAATCAATATCTTACAATATCTTAATTTCATCATGATACTCATACTCATTATTTCCTAATCGCTTCGTTTAATAGCTTTTAGTCGCCTTTTATATCGCGTTCATATTAATAATAATAATAATAATAATAGTAATCATAATAATTAGATGTTACTAATATTAGTTTTAATTATAATAATACTAATAATAATAATATTAATGATAATACTAATAACTATTTGAATGATAATAATAATAATAATAATAATAATAATAATAATAATAATAATAATAATAATAATAATAATAATAATAATAATAATAATAATAATAATAATAATAATAATAATAAAAATAACAATAATATCTTTTATTAATAACGACAATGATAATAATAATAATAATAATAATAATAATAATAATAATAATAATAATAATAATAATAATAATAATAATAATAATAATAACGACGATAATAATAATCACTTTTACAAAAATTCAATTGACTATAACTTCTAAACTGATCATCGAAACCATTCGATATCTAAATGAAAAGTTCTCAATTTTTCGCTAGCTTTCCAACGACATGCATATCATATACCTTATCTTAATAGCATATGTATTTAATTCAAGATTCAACATAACCTATCTAACGATAATAACGAACGTATAAGCATGCATAAACCTATATACTCGAGCACTAGTCAGGGATACACTAATAATATATAAAAGTTAAGTTATGAGGGCTCACGTATCAATATTGAGATTCAATATTGCAGGAAAAGTACGTAAACGCAACGGGGATGATAAACACTAGCTTGACTCACGAGCAATACTCCCGAACCATAAACATAACCTCCATGGCTATAACCCATAATTTCCTTAGCTCTATCCCGTTCGAAAAACAATTTCGAAATCACTCGGACAGCACTCCGTCGTAATATTTTATGTATACTAATAATATCGTGAAATAATACGGAGTAAATATATATATGTAAATCGATTGAGAGAATTTAGAGAAAAATATTTTCAAGTTTCTATGAAATAATGAAACCTATTGAATTCTATTTATAATAGATTTTTGAATTATTAAAGTGAATTATTAAAGTATGAATTATTAAAGTGAATTATTAAAGTATGAATTTGATAATGCTAAAAACGAACATATATTTCATAGCATTATTCCTCAAGAAAGACAAGCTTTTAGTTGCAATTGTTCTATTTACAAGTGATATTCGTTTAAATAATAAAAGGTAAAGACAAAAGACAGATTCGACGAATTAAAGACGCAAACGACCAAAAAGCTCAAAAGAACAAATTACAATCAAAGAGGTTCCAATTATTGATAAGAAACGTCTCGAAATTACAAGAGTACAAGATTCAAAACGCAAAGTACAAGATATTAAATTGTACGCAAGGACGTTCGAAAATCCGGAACCGGGACCAGAGTCAACTCTCAACGCTCGACGCAACGGACTAAAAATTTCAAGTCAACTATGCACATGAATATAATATAATATATAATTAATTCTTAAAATTAATATATATATTATATTATATTTAAAAACCGTCGGCATAAAAAAACAAAGACTTTTGAGTCTCCCCAGCTGGCCATGCGATCGCATGGCCTGGAGGAAGAAACTCCATGCGATCGCATGAGCATATTTTCCAGCCCACAGGCCTATAAATTCGCAGTTTGGTGAACGTAAAAACACATCTTTTTCTTCTTCACTCAAACGTAGTATATGTATATATAATTTATATTTTAATTTTAATTTTAATTTTAAATCCTAATAATAAGGGTGTGTTAGCGAATGTTGTAAGGGTGTAAGTCGAAATTCTGTCCGGGTAACGCTACGCTATTTTTAATCATTGTAAGTTATGTTCAACCTTTTTAATTTAATGTCTCGTAGCTAAGTTATTATTATGCTTATTTAAAACGAAGTAATCATGATGTTGGGCTAATTACTAAAATTGGGTAATTGGGCTTTGTACCATAATTGGGGTTTGGACAAAAGAACAACACTTGTGGAAATTAGACTATGGGCTATTAATGGGCTTTATATTTGTTTAACTAAATGATAGTTTGTTAATTTTAATATAAAGATTTACAATTAGACGTACCTATAAATAACCATATACACTCAATCGGACACGATGGGCGGGATATTTATATGTACGAATAATCGTTCATTTAACCGGACACGGGAATGGATTAATAGCCACTAGAATTATTAAAACAGGGGTGAAATTATGTACAAGGACACTTGGCATAATTGATAACAAAGTATTAAAACCTTGGGTTATACGCAGTCGATATCCTGGTGTAATTATTAAACAAAGTAATAAAACCTTGTTACAGTTTAAGTCCCCAATTAGTTGGAATATTTAACTTCGGGTATAAGGATAATTTGACGAGGATACTCGCACTTTATATTTATAACTGATGGACTGTTATGGACAAAAACCAGACGGACATATTAAATAATCCAGGATAAAGGACAATTAACCCATGGGCATAAAACTAAAATCAACAAGTCAAACATCATGATTACGGAAGTTTAAATAAGCATGATTCTTTTATTTCATATTTAATTTCCTTTATTTTATATTTAATTGTACTTCTAATTATCGCACTTTTATTTTTTGTTATTGTATTTAATTGCACTTTTAATTATCATACTTTTTAATTATCGCAAGTTTATTTTATCGCACTTTTATTTATCGCAATTTCATTATCATTATTTACTTTACGCTTTAAATTAAGTCTTTTATTTATTCAATATTTTACATTTTGTTTTAACTGCTACTAAAGTTTTTAAAATCGACAAACCGGTCATTAAACGGTAAAAACCCCCCTTTATAATAATAATATTACTTATATATATATTTGTATTTTTATAAAATAAAACTAATATAGCGTTAAGCTTTGATTAAAAGATTCCCTGTGGAACGAACCGGACTTACTAAAAACTACACTACTGTACGATTAGGTACACTGCCTATAAGTGTTGTAGCAAGGTTTAAGTATATCCATTCTCTAAATAAATAAATATCTTGTGTAAAATTATATCGTATTTAATAGTATTTCCTTGTAAAATTTAATAGTATTTTATACCCCTTAGCTTTAACTATCAAGTATTTTTGGCGCCGCTGCCGGGGATTTTTCTTGCTTAAAAGCCGGAAGCGCAACGCTAAATAAAAAAAAAAGATTTTTATTTTTAGTTTACTTTTATTAAAATACGCTTTTGTAAAAATACGTTTTAATATATTCGAAAATATAAAAAGAAAAACAAAAATATAAATATTTTTAAGAGTTTGTTAAATATTTAAGTTCTATAAAAGTTTCTTTATATTTATTTTATAAAAATATAAGTTTTATTTAATTTATAAAAATATATTATATAAATATTTAAAACAGAAAAAATAAACACAGCAAAATAAAAAAAATAAAAAAACTCTCGGGCCTGCTACTGTAGCAGCCCGTAATCCTAGCCCAAAATCCTGGCTCATGCGACCGCATGAGCCCGAAGGCATAAACTCATGCGATCGCATGAGAGTGTCTGACACGCCAACAGAAAACCCTAACTGCATTAATTACGGTGTATTATTATTATTATTTAATAAACCCTAATTAGGTTTTAATATTTTATTATTTAGTTTAATTTTAGTTTTTAATTTATTTTATATTTAGTTAAATTAGTTTATTTAAATTGTAAAATTAATAGTTTTATTAAATAAATAATATAAAAATAATATTTTTATAAAAAATTGTACTTTTTACAACTTTTAGTATATTTTTATATTTTGTCCCTTTTTAATTGTTTTAGCGTAATTTTTTGTATTTTTCGCTCGTATTTAGTTTTAATTCATAGTTTTTGCCATAGTTATTTTTATTTCTAGATTTTTAGGCTTTGCCGTAAAATCCCTTAAGTGTTTTTTTTTTTTAGACTAAGATTTAGGTGATTTAGAATTTTGCGACGCCTTTTTAAGTTTTAGTACCTTTTTAAGATATTGCCATTTGGGATATAGTTTTACTTGTAAGCTTTAATATTTTTAGACGCCTTTTACCTATGTATCAATTATCATTCCAATTAATAATCTCAATTTGCGATTATAATTTTAAGTTAGTGATAGTAATAAGGTTGGGTTAGTCGAGTGTTTTTAAGTTCTATAAGTCATTTTTTTTATTATTTCTTATTTTTCGACGCCTTTTATTTTTTCGATCTTTTCTTTTTCGACCTTTTTCGACGCACTATTTTTCTTTCTTATTTCTCACTATTCTAGTTTTAAGACATAGATTTTTTTTCTACTTCTTATCTATACTTCTTAAAATTACGAAAATTTATTTTAAGTGGTTAAATTGATAGACATCAAAATTTTCTGGTTCGTAGTAATAGTTGGATTTGTACGTGGACCGGGTTATTGGAGCCAAACAGTCCTCAATTATATTGAGACCAAACGAATCCTGCCCCTCTGCTGCATCTTTTGGCTATTCGAAACGTGGGCAAAATCAGAAAAGTCTATTAATTAGATAACTTATATAATTTTTCTTTCCTTTTAAAAAAACTAATAGGATATTCAGTGAATGCACCGAGCAAGACGTTCACCACCTTTTGTACATTCACCACCTGTAACTCGATCAAGACATCTAGCTAATATTACCGCCGTTGATTTTTCTTTAGAATCGTCATCCAGTCGACCAAGTACTTCAATTCAAATTTTCGATAATCCATTTTTTGAACCCGACCTCACAATTGAGAATCCGGAGAATATTCAGGGACAATTCGTAGATCCTGAACCATTAATTTTTCCTCCGGAACCAACAATCATTCAAACAGAGATTTTTGAGGAACGAACCATTAAATCAGAATCCTCTAATGATTCCGATTCAACAAATTCAATTATGGAGAATCTGGAACCTTTAAGTATGGAAGACCGAATGAGAGCTAAACGCACTGGCCAAGGTCACGCAATTACTCATCCAGACATTAATGCGCCAGATTATGAAATCAAAGGACAAATTCTACACATGGTGACTAATCAATGCCAATTTAGTGGTGAACCGAAGGAAGATCCAAATGAACATCTTCGTACCTTTAATAGGATCTGCACTCTATTTAAAATCCGAGAAGTGGAGGATGAACATATATATCTCATGTTATTTCCCTGGACTTTAAAGGGAGAAGCCAAAGATTGGTTGGAATCGTTACCTGAAGGGGCGATTGATACATGGGACGTTTTAGTTGAAAAATTTCTTAAACAATTCTTTCCGGCATCTAAAGCCGTAAGACTTCAAGGAGAAGTTGTTACGTTCACACAGAAGCCAAATGAAACTCTATATGAGGTGTGGACAAGATTTGGAAAGTTATTAAGAGGATGTCCGCAACATGGTTTAGACACCTGTCAAATAGTACAAATATTCTACCAAGGATGCGACATCACTACAATAAAAGACATCGATATAGCAGCTGGTGGTTCTATTATGAAGAAAATCGAAACTGATGCTTACAAAATTATTGATAACACTGCTTCCCACTCACATGAGTGGCACCAAGAAAAAGATATCATTAGATCATCTAAAGCAGCTAGAGCCGATTCTAGCCATGACTTAGATTCCATTTCTGCAAAGATAAATGCTGTCGAGAGACGAATGGAAAAGATGACTAAGGATATACACTCAATATGAATTAGTTGTGAGCAGTGTGGAGGACCACATTTGACAAAAGATTGTCTTAGTATTGAACTAACAATGGAACAAAGAGAGAATGTTTCATACATAAACCAAAGGCCTGGAAATAATTATCAGAATAATTATTAACCGCCAAGACCAATTTACAATCAAAACCAGAATTATAATCGAAATATTCCATACAACAACCAACAAGGTCCTAACAATCAACAAGTATCCAATAATACTTACAATCAGCAAAGACCTAATTTTCAAAACAAACCACCACAAACCGATGATAAAAAGCAGAATTTAGAAGATATGATGACAAAGCTAGTTGAAACTCAAACGCAGTTTTTCACATCTCAAAAACAAACTAATGAACAAAATGCTCAAGCATTTAGAAATTAACAAGCTTCTATTCAAAATCTGGAACAAGAAGTAAGTAACCTAGCAAGGTTAATAGGAGAAAGAAAATTGGGAAGTCTACCTAGTGATACAAATGCTAACCCCCGGAATGAAACAGCTAAAGCCATTACCACAAGAAGTGGTACAACACTTAAACCACCTGAAATACCTGTAATTTCTGATGAAGCTATTCCTACTCCACAAGAACCACAACCTGATCAAGATAAGGAAAAAGAACCGGTAGTTGAAAAGGTTAATGAAGATAACACAGTTAAGGCTAAACCTTATGTTAAACCATACCAACCACCACTTCCTTACCCGAGTAAAATAAAAAAAAGAGAAACTTGAAGCCGAGCAATCCAAATTCTTGGATATGTTTAAACAGATAAATGTAAATCTTCCTTTCATTGATGTGATTTCAGGAATGCCTAGATATGCTAAATTTCTGAAAGATCTAATCTCAAATAGAAAGAAAATCGAAGAACTCTCGGCTGTTACTATGAATGCTAATTGTTCAGCAGTGCTGTTGAATAAGATACCAGAAAAATTATCTGATCCAGGAAGTTTCACAATTCCATATTTTCTAAGTAGTCTTAGTTCAATAGAAGCATTGGCAGACTTAGGTGCTAGTATAAATTTAATGCCGTATTCATTATACGCTAAACTAGACCTTGGAGAATTGAAACCAACAAGAATAAGTATACAACTAGCCGATAGATCAATAAAATATCCTAGAGGGATAATGGAGAACATGCTAGTTAAAGTTGGTACTTTAGTATTTCCAGTAGATTTTGTTGTTCTGGACATGGAAGAAGATTCTCAAGTTCCTCTCATATTAGGAAGACCATTCTTAAACACGGCTAAAGCAATGATAGACGTGTTCGGTAAGAAATTGACCCTAAGTATAGAGGATGAGAGTGTTACCTTTTCAGTAGATAGAGCAATGCAACAACCGCAATCTGCAGATGATACATGTTATTATATTCAAACTATAGATTCACATGCAGAATTATTAGAAGAATTTCCAGAATTACAAGGAACAGGAGAATGTTCTTTAGGAGAAGGAACTGAACCAATTGATGAAGCTGAAATGTTAGCTACACTAATAGCTAATGGATATGAACCAACAACAGAAGAAATTCAAATGCTAAAAGAAGAAGACAGATATCGATATAAATCATCGATAGAAGAACCTCCGAAATTAGAGTTAAAGCCACTTCCAAACCATTTGGAATACGCTTATTTACATGGTGAATCTGAATTACCTCTAATAATATCGTCTTCTCTTACTGAAAATGAGAAATCACAACTCATTTATGTGTTGAAAGCTCATAAACCAGCCATTGCATGGAAGATTCATGATATAAAAGGAATAAGTCCTTCGTATTGCACACATAAAATCCTTATAGAAGAAGGTCATAAAACATATGTGCAACGCCAACGAAGACTAAATCCGAATATGCAAGATGTTGTTAAAAAAGAAATAATTAAACTGCTAGATGCAGGTTTAATTTATCCAATTTCTGATAGTCCATGGGTAAGCCCAGTTCAATGCGTGCCTAAGAAGGGTGGCATGACTGTCATTACAAATGAAAAAAAATGAGCTTATTCCTACTAGGACTGTAACAGGATGGCGTGTGTGCATTGATTATAGAAAATTAAATGACGCCACCAGAAAAGATCACTTTCCCTTACCTTTTATTGATCAAATGTTGGAAAGATTAGCCGGAGACAGTTACTATTGTTTTCTTGATGGATTTTCCGGATATTTTCAAATTCCAATAGCACCCGAAGATCAAGAGAAAACCACGTTCACGTGCCCTTATGGTACTTTTGCTTACAAACGCATGTCATTTGGACTTTGCAACGCCCCTGCAACCTTTCAAAGGTGCATGATGGCGATTTTTCACAACATGATAGAAGAATGCATGGAAGTTTTCATGGATGACTTTTCAGTCTTCGGTGATACTTTTGAATCATGTCTAGCTAATCTTGAACGAATGCTTATTAGATGCGAACAATCAAATCTAGTTCTTAATTGGGAGAAATTCCATTTCATGGTAAAAGAAGGCATCGTTCTTGGACATAAAATTTCAAAAGAAGGAATTGAAGTGGATAGAGCTAAAGTAGATGTAATTGCTAAACTTCCACATCCCACCAATGTTAGAGGAGTTAGGAGTTTTCTAAGGCATGCCGGTTTTTACCGACGTTTCATAAAAGATTTTTCTAAAATTGCCACTCCTATGAATAAACTCCTAGAAAAGGATGCTCCATTCATCTTTTCAGATGAATGCATCAAATCTTTTAATATTCTTAAAGAGAAACTCACTAATGTGCCGATCATGATAACACCGAATTGGAATTTACCGTTTGAACTAATGTGCGATGCAAGTGATTTTGCAATGGGAGCCGTTTTAGGACAAAGGATTGAAAAACGATTTCAACCTATATATTATGCTTGTAAGACATTACAAGGAGCACAAACGAATTACACAACTACTGAAAAAGAACTCCTTGCTATTGTCTTTGCTTTTGACAAATTTCGTTCATATCTTGTTCTAGCAAAAACGGTGGTTTATACCGACCATTCTGCTCTTAGATACCTATTTTCGAAACAAGATGCCAAACCAAGATTAATCCGTTGGATCTTACTCTTACAAGAGTTCGATATTGAAATCCGAGATAAAAGAGGAGCAGAAAATCTAGC
This sequence comes from Rutidosis leptorrhynchoides, assembly GCF_046630445.1. Lineage (NCBI taxonomy): Eukaryota > Viridiplantae > Streptophyta > Magnoliopsida > Asterales > Asteraceae > Rutidosis > Rutidosis leptorrhynchoides. Next base: position 617,509,730 of record NC_092333.1, on the reverse strand, counting down.
CGCTGATCATCTTTCTTGTCTTGAAAATCCTGAATTAGAAGTTCTAAATGAATCGGCCATACAAGACAACTTTCCTGATGAATATCTATTGAAGATAGATTATAATGAAATTCCATGGTTTGCAGACTATGCAAACTATTTAGTATGTGGATTCCTTGAAAAAGGATTATCGTACCAAAACGAAAGAAATTCTTCAGTGATATAAAACACTATTTCTGGGAAGATCCACATCTGTTTAAAAGTTGTCCAGATGAAATAATACGCCGATGTGTATTCGGAGATGAAGCTAGTAAAATTTTAAACCATTGTCACACAGGACCAACAGGAGGGCATTATGGGCCTCAACTAACATCAAGAAAAGTTTATGATGCTGGATTCTATTGGCCTACAATTTACAAAGACGCACACCTTCTTTGCAAATCCTGTGATGCATGTCAAAGAGCCGGAAAAATAAGTCAACGTGATGAAATGCCACAAAATGTCATTCAAGTATGTGAAGTATTTGACATTTGGAGTATTGACTTTATGGGTCCATTTCCAAAATCTCATAATAATCTCTATATTCTCGTAGCCATTGATTATGTATCTAAATGGGCGGAAGCACAAGCTCTCCCAACTAACGATGCACGAGTTGTAGTCAACTTTTTAAAATGTCTTTTTGCAAGGTTTGGAACACCGAAAGCTTTAATAAGTGATCGGGGTACTCATTTCTGTAATAATCAACTTGAGAAAGTTCTCAAAAGATATGGAGTAACTCATAAAATCTCCACCGCATATCATCCACAAACAAGTGGACAAGTTGAAAATACCAACCGAGCTTTAAAACGTATTCTAGAAAAAACCGTAGGATCAAATCCGAAGGAATGGTCCATTAAATTGGAGGATGCACTCTGGGCTTTTAGAACAGCCTACAAAACTCCAATTGGAACCACACCTTTTAGACTTGTTTATGGAAAAGCATGTCATCTTCCAGTAGAAATTGAACACAAAGCATTTTGGGCTTTGAAGACATGTAATCTTGATTTACATGAAGCTGGACGTCTACGGTTAAGTCAACTAAACGAATTAGAAGAATTAAGACATGAAGCATACGAAAATTCGTTAATCTATAAGGAAAGAACGAAGAAATGGCATGATAAAAGAATCAGAAGTTCAAAAGAATTTAAAGAAGGAGACAGAGTTCTTCTTTTCAATTCAACATTCAAGCTATTTCCTGGAAAATTGAAATCAAGATGGTCTGGACCATTCATAGTCAAAAGAGTTTTCCCATACGGAATGATAGAATTAATAAATTCAAATGGGATTGAATTTAAGGTTAATGGTCACAGAGTTAAACATTACATAGATAGTCCAATAGAAGTTGACAATGAAGTTAATCACAATTTCGATACCACAGCTAACTAAGTGTGGGGAGAATCAAGTCTTTTAAAGGATAATATGTATTTCTGTTTTCGTGTAGTTCTCGAAAATGGAACCCGAATGGTCTTTCCCTAGCAGACCCTAAAGAACTAGTCTTCTCCCCCCATTCTGAATTTTTATTTTTTTAGGTTTTTACGAAATGAAGACTTCCTGTGAACTAAACCATGGTCTAATGCTACACACTTTGATCACTAAACGTAATAATGACACACTTCCGAGTGAAATAGTATCAGTAATCAGAGAAAGATTGGACGGAGTAAGAAAAGAATCCAGATGCGAAGATAATAAGTTACAATTTGGTAAAGGAAAATCAAAATCCGCAGCGAAAAGAAGAGCAAGACACCTAGAAAGATGTCACAAATGCGGAAAATGGTCACATGGAGGTAAATGTTCAAATAATCAAACCTATTCAAACACCGAATTTGTTACTTTATGCAGAGACGGACCGTTCATATGTTTAGAAGAAAAAACACTGAATGCTCGAGGTTACGCCTATGTAGTTATGGAAAACCAATTAAACCGACTATCTTATGAATGGGATAGATCATATAACTAAGAATACTATCTCACAGGTAAGTCTGTACAGTTTTTATTTTTTATTTTTATTTTTAACCTTTTGATAATAAACGCTAATTTGTTCGCTATAAAGTATTAAATTGGTATTGAATAAAATTAGGTTTGGCGACCGAAATTATTGATATCATACAAAAATTTATTACATCACTGCGAAATTTAACGTTTATTCTTAAGGTATAAATATCTTTAATCAATCAACCCAAAATATTTCAAAAATTCGTCATGAGTTAAATTAGGTCATGGAACCGAAATTACTTTACCGAAAAGAGGGGCACATATTTTTGATAATATTTGATTGATTAAAGTGGGATAAAAGCCAAAAAGATTTTTAATTTTATTTTTACCATGTTTTTAAAATTAATATATAAATCTTAAATTAATATTGTGAACTTTGTAAGATCAATATATTTAAGTTTGTTAATATTTGAAAATTTTTAATATTTTTAATATAAGTTTGTATGTATAACAACAAAATTAAATATAAGTTTGGTGTGAATTTATAATATGAATTTTTAATTAAGTTTGGTGTGAATTTTGAATTTTATGCATTTTAAATTTAAGTTTGGTGTGAATTTAAAAACAAAAATTTACTTTATTTTGCTAAGTTAAAAATATAATTTTTAAAATTCGTCGTAAGTTGAAGACTAGGTCTTTGAACCGAAATTGCTTTACCCGAGGGAGGGACGAGAACTTTTATTATCATTATTTTTAAACTTATTGAATTAAAGTATGCCAAAAAATTAAAAAAAAACCCAAAAATCTTTGCTTTTAAAACCGCGCTTTAAATTGACAAATTTTAAAATTTTGTCGAGAGACGGATTAGGACAACGATCCGAAATGCCCTCATCCTAAAAAGAAACAAATTTTTAAAATTTTATTAATTTTATGTTTTATAAAGTATAAGGTTTTATAAAATAAAAAAAAAAAAGCTGAAAACACTGTTCCCGGATACCCATGCGATCGCATGGGTATTGCACTCCAACTCCGTGCGATCGCATGGAGCTGGAAAACATGCCTGATACATACAGCTTGCTGCTCTGCTTTCTCCACAAAACAAACACAACATACACGAAAATACTCTCAAATCTTCATCAAAATTCACCAAAATCCACCGTAATTCGTCATTTTTCTTGCCCTAATCATGCCTAGATTCTCATTCTTCAGCAAAATAGTAAAAATTACACCCCTAAACTCTATAAATTCCTAGTTTTTGTGATAATTACCAATTTTTTACCTAATGCAATTTTGTTAATTTCTAGTGTAATTAGTGTTAAATTGTTAGTATTTTATGTATGTATAACCTAGATTGATGCTATTTAACATGATTTGAAGCCAAAAACTTCAAAATTTTTAGAAATCTAGGGTTTGTGTTCTTGAGCAATTTGGGGCTTTTTGATATAAATAGGTTATGGCCGATTTTTGTCATGAATTATTGCTAAATTGAGTAGTGTAACATGTTTAGATAGTTAAATCATCCAAACATTGATCCTAAACATGATTTTTAGAGATTAAAGTGGACTTTTTAAGTCCAAAATTCATGAACTTGATTAATTTAATATATTTGCCATTTGAGACTTGTTTAATTATTAGTAATGACTATTTTGACATGTTATTTGAGTTAAATGCTTATGAATTTTGTATACATTTTCATATGTGCTTATTTGAAAAGTGTAGAATTGTGAAAAATTGTGAAAATGTGTATAAGTTTAATTTTGATTTAACATGTTATAGTGATTGTTTTAAGTTGTTATTTTGCTAGCACTAATGCATATTTGGATGCACAAATTTTGTGTTTAATGTGTTTTGCAGAAAGCCGATACTGGAGGTTCAGGAGCATCATCATCTAGACGACCAGCACCAGCACCAGAACCAGAAATGCAACACGAACAACAACCACAACAGGAACAACAACAACAGCCTGATCAGCACGTACCTTATTATGATCCGGTAAAGTTTGTTGATGAATTCATAGTATTCCCAATGAGGCCGCCAGTAGAATTCCCAACGATTCCTGAGCACACTCTGCATCCTAATCTGAGATTTGATAGGAGATGGAGAGATTACGAGACATATCAAAGGAACAAATTCAAATTGGTAACAAAAAATGTAGAGGTGCCAAGGGTAATCGATTGGGCCCCTTTGGAAACGGTCCATCTAGCTGACCGTGTTAGACAGCTTTTGGTTCAAAGGTATGGCAGTTCTTCTTTTACAGATTGGGAACGTCTCTTCACCATTCATAGACCTGTTTATAAGGAATGGTGTGTTGAGTTGATGAGTACTGTATCACTTGATACAAATATAGTTAGAATAGATGATAGAAGATTTCTTAGGTTTATCCTTGGCGGTAGGATGTACAGAATGTCCATGCTGGACATGGCCAGGGCCTTACAGATATATACTCCTGGTGAGTTGCTATTACCCGATTGTACAAATTTGATTCATTATGGTGAAAGGGTAGATACCAACTTTTACGCTGATGCCATTTGGAGGCGTATGTCACATTTTGATGTTTTTACACGAGCAGGAGGACACTCCTATACACATATTGACAGATCCGAGCGTCGTATTATTCATAGATTTTTAGCTAACTCGATTACACAGAGAGGTCACAATAAAGAAAAAATTACCTTACATGATTTATTCTACCTAAAGTGTATTCGAGATCCTAGAAGCTTTGTCAATATCCCTTACTGTGTTGCTTTTTATTTATCTAAAATGGTAGAGGGAATGCAGGACGGGAGTATAATAGGAGGAGGTATTTTTGTTAATCTCATTGGAGAGTATTTAGGTGTTGATAGAAACCAAGGGGGTCCATTACAGCTTTGTAGAGAACAGGTTGAGCCCTTAGGATTGAAAGTTTATGTGGGTGCTAAGGTATTGAAAAGTAGACGTAACCAGGCAGTACCCTATGAGGGATCTCATCCTCAGGTAGAGAGAGGCTCAGACGAGGAAATGGAGGAGGCGGAAGACATTAGGGATGTCTTTCGAGATGCTATTCTTGACGTCCACGTTCGTATAGATGAGGAAGCAATGACGAACGCGGTCAGACATAGTATGTATGAGCAGTGGAACTCCGAGCGAGTATACGAGGATTATAGGCGACGCCAACATGATAGCTAGGTAGTTCATCAGCACCAAATCATGAGCCGGCTATCATATCAGGTACCAAATAACTAAGTACCTACTCGACCTGCTCATTTTCCGCCACACAGCCCCGATATCCGACCACCCTTTAACCGGTATGACTATAACCAAGATCAGAACACCTATAACCAACAATGGAACCCACCTGATGAGATGAACTGGAACCCCTATCCAGACTGATTTGGTTCCATTTGGTTATTTATATGATTTTTATGTTTTTATCTTTTTACTTATTCATGTTTAAACTTATGTTATTGAATATACTTATGTAATCTTTATCATTTTTATTATTATTGTGTACTAATATTTCACATTTAGGATTTGAAAGTGGGATATTAAGTCCCATTTCAAATTGCCATGCATGTTTATATTTGTATGTATGTATATTGTAAATTGTACAAAACAGTGTAAAACAGCGCATTTTCAAAGACTGGCATTAAGTTCAGCAAAAGCTACTAATTTTGACGACAAGATAAATGTGATGTAACAACAGACGGAATGAACAAATGATATGCACAATTTATCATTCAGCAAACAAACGCCAATATGTTTGGAAACTTTGGTAAAATTTAATCATTTTCACACTAATCACCCTCAATAATTTAAATTGTTACTGATTTCTTGCAAATGAGGGCATTGCAAGATCTTAAGTGTGGGAAGGGGTTAAATTCTTTCGGATTTTTAAAATTTTTACTTTATACACTTGGTTACCATTAAAAATACTAGTAAAGCAGTAGTTGTATTAGAATCTAGTGCTCTCTGATAATAAAGAACAGCCCTAGTCTTATATACTGACTACCCAATTCTAGTAAAATTTTTCAAAATTTTCAACTAAATGAATTTAAAATCATCTTTATACATATTTATGAACGATAAAACTAGGTGTTAACACCGAAATTATTGTTACCTTGGAAAGGACATAAATTGAGAAACAAACCAAAATGTTAGAATTCATTTAAAATGGAATAGAGGACAATAAAAAGGAAAATAAAAGCCAAGTGTGGGAAATTTTCACCAAGTTATTCAAAATATATATCACATATTGTTGTACAAATAATTGAAGATACTTTTGTTTTGGACGATAATTAACTATTTTAGCCGATTTACTGTAAGAAAGATGGATCTACACGATGAATCAATTCCATCATTTAAAGGAAGTAAAGTCTTCCGAAAAAGACACGCGCTTCTTGATTTAGGTTAAGAAGTTGTCGTCCAGACCAGCTGTAGGTTGACGAAAAACCTAGAAAAGTCATCACTAAAATCAGCAGGAAATCCACGGACCTCAGCATCAAACAGGGTCGCCAAGTGGTCAGACTTATCCTAACCATGAGAGGATCTGTCTCGTACAATGGGGGGCACCGTGCAAATTAGCTTGATAAGACTAATAAATCAGATCCCCAGAAAGGATAATCTCCTTTAAAGATCAAAAATCAGCTTTTAAGACTGATATTACTCAATCATAGAGATTGACCTTAAAGATTGAGAATTACAAACTCATGGAATTCAATGATATCTAAACTCGAGCTTGAACGAGAAAATATTTTGATCAAAATTACAAACCGATTTGTTTTCTGAAAACCCATTTTCAATGCGTTCATTACCATTGAACGTAAAATCCTAGGAATTCACCTGAAATTCATTAGGTCACCTGAACCAAATCGGGTGTCAACCGTAAGAACGGTGGTTGCATAGCATGATCAAAGACAGGACCTTGTGCCAGACCGAAAAATTATAAGGGTGAGCTTTACTATTGCTTCTACAAAGGATAGTAATTGCGTCCGACACGTTATATACCATAATTAAAAGCATGTCAGGGGACATTGCCTTAACAGTTGCTTGTTCAACGCTTTCCTTTACAACCGGACGGTAGTTTACCAAAAGGTAATATTCGGAGCAAGTATACTGGACGTGTTGCATTCCTAATACAAGGTTAGTAAGTGGGTGACACAAAACCGCAAGTTTTGAGCTAAAATTTTCAAATATGAAACCCACCAAACCCACAAAAATATTTTGCAAACACCAGTGAAGGGTTATTCCGGAAAACTTATCTAGGGTAAAAGCTAGATTGAATTTTCAAAAAGATCAAATGTTTTCATAAAGATCCAATTTCTTAAAGGATCTAAATTTTTATAGTCATGTGGGACTGTAAACCACAACGTTACTACCATTGTTTATACCGCCGTAAAGAAATCACTGATGTACAAAGTGTGAAGAATAAAGAAGTGATTCTAGTATTTCAAGACTATATTGCTTGAGGACAAGCAAAGCTCAAGTGTGGGAATATTTGATAACGCTAAAAACGAACATATATTTCATAGCATTATTCCCCAAGAAAGACAAGCTTTTAGTTGCAATTGTTCTATTTACAAGTGATATTCGTTTAAATAATAAAAGGTGAAGACAAAAGACAGATTCGACGAATTAAAGACGCAAACGACCAAAAAGCTCAAAAGAACAAATTACAATCAAAGAGGTTCCAATTATTGATAAGAAACGTCTCGAAATTACAAGAGGACAAGATTCAAAACGCAAAGTACAAGATATTAAATTGTACGCAAGGACGTTCGAAAATCCGGAACCGGGACCAGAGTCAACTCTCAACGCTCGACGCAACGGACTAAAAATTTCAAGTCAACTATGCACATGAATATAATATAATATATAATTAATTCTTAAAATTAATATATATATATATTATATTATATTTAAAAACCGTCGGCATAAAAAAACAAAGACTTTTGAGTCTCCCCAGCTGGCCATGCGATCGCATGGCCTGGAGGAAGAAACTCCATGCGATCGCATGAGCATATTTTCCAGCCCACAGGCCTATAAATTCGCAGTTTGGTGAACGTAAAAACACATCTTTTTCTTCTTCACTCAAACGTAGTATATGTATATATAATTTATATTTTAATTTTAATTTTAATTTTAAATCCTAATAATAAGGGTGTACTAGCGAATGTTGTAAGGGTGTAAGTTGAAATTCTGTCCGGGTAACGCTACGCTATTTTTAATCATTGTAAGTTATGTTCAACCTTTTTAATTTAATATCTCGTAGCTAAGTTATTATTATGCTTATTTAAAACGAAGTAATCATGATGTTGGGCTAATTACTAAAATTGGGTAATTGGGCTTTGTACCATAATTGGGGTTTGGACAAAAGAACGACACTTGTGGAAATTAGACTATGGGCTATTAATGGGCTTTATATTTGTTTAACTAAATGATAGTTTGTTAATTTTAATATAAAGATTTACAATTGGACGTCCCTATAAATAACCATATACACTCAATCGGACACGATGGGCAGGATATTTATATGTACGAATAATCGTTCATTTAACCGGACTCGGGAATGGATTAGTAGCCACTAGAATTATTAAAACAGGGGTGAAATTATGTACAAAGACACTTGGCATAATTGATAACAAAGTATTAAAACCTTGGGTTACACGCAGTCGATATCCTGGTGTAATTATTAAACAAAGTAATAAAACCTTGTCACAGTTTAAGTCCCCAATTATTTGGAATATTTAACTTCGGGTATAAGGATAATTTGACAAGGATACTCGCACTTTATATTTATAACTGATGGACTGTTATGGACAAAAACCAGACGGACATATTAAATAATCCAGGACAAATGACAATTAACCCATTGGCATAAAACTAAAATCAACACGTCAAACATCATGATTACGGAAATTTAAATAAGCATAATTCTTTTATTTCATATTTAATTTCCTTTATTTTATATTTAATTGCACTTCTAATTATCGCACTTTTATTTTTTGTTATTGTATTTAATTGCACTTTTAATTATCGTACTTTTTAATTATCGCAAGTTTATTTTATCGCACTTTTATTTATCGCAATTTCATTATCATTATTTACTTTACGCTTTAAATTAAGTCTTTTATTTATTCAATATTTTACATTTTGTTTTAACTGCTACTAAAGTTTTTAAAATCGACAAACCGGTCATTAAACGGTAAAAACCCCCTTTATAATAATAATATTACTTATATATATATTTGTATTTTTATAAAATAAAACTAATATAGCGTTAAGCTTTGATTAAAAGATTCCCTGTGGAACGAACCGGAGTTACTAAAAACTACACTACTGTACGATTAGGTACACTGCCTATAAGTGTTGTAGCAAGGTTTAAGTATATCCATTCTCTAAATAAATAAATATCTTGTGTAAAATTATATCGTATTTAATAGTATTTCCTTGTAAAATTTAATAGTATTTTATACCCCTTAGCTTTAACTATCAGAATTATTAAAGTGAATTATTAAAGTATGAATTATTAAAGTGAATTATTAAAGTATGAATTATTAAAGTGAATTATTAAAGTATGAATTATTAAAGTGAATTATTAAAGTATGAATTATTAAAGTGAATTATTAAAGTTAAAGTAAAGTAAAAATAAAGTAAAGGTAAAGTTTAAGTATAGTAAAAGTATAAAACTATGTACGTATAATACGCGTATAAATATATATAATATTAATTTAAATCGTTATATATATTTAATAAAATAAAATATAAATATCGTTATCTTTATCATACTGGTTAAGTAATGAGTTGTCAAAAGTGGTTCTAGATATTTATAAAAGTTATATACGTTTTAATAATAAAGTTCTTTTTAAACTGAAAACGTTTTTGTACGTTTGAAACTAAATCAAATAAATATGATAATTTTGTTTTCCAAAACTAAATATATTTAAGAATCATTTTGTTTAAAGGTTAAAATAATGGAAATCGTTATATCATAAAATATTTTAGAAAAGTAGAATCATATATATTCATAATAGGTTTCAAGTTTTTAAATTACAGTCTGTTGGTGAAGTATGGGATAAAGTCCAAAGGTTAAATAAACGTATGAAATCATCTTAATGAAAAATGTCGAGTTACTTAACTTGTTGATATCTAACATCTAAGTTATTTACACTCCACGTTCTTACTTATAAATCACTTTACCATTTTTCGAATGTTGTCAAAAAGAATAGATTTCTTAAATCACAGTGGACCTCATAACATGGACCCGTAATCATATCACAATGTATCTGATAAATCAATCATTTGATATTATCTTCTAATTCCATCGATAAACATATTGAAACAAATACGTTCGTGTAAAGTATTATACGTTTAATACTTTATTAATATTCTCAAGTTATAATATATATATACATATATATACATATCTATTTATATATAACGGTTCGTGAATCATCGGAATTTGATCGAGGTTATAATGAATGTATGAACACAGTTTAAAATTCTTGAGATTTAACTTAACAAACTTTGCTTATCGTGTCGGAATAATATAAAGATAAAGTTTAAATTTGGTTGGAAATTTCCGGGTTGTCATGAAGGGACCCGTCCTAATCCATCTAGACGAATACTTTACATTTGGTTACATCGCGAGGTACTTGACCTCTATATGATACATTTTACAAACATTGCATTCGTTTTTAAAAGACAAACTTTTATTTCATCGAAAGTTAACGGCATGCATACCATTTCATAATATATTCAACTATAATTGACTTAATAATAATCTTGATAAACTCAACGACTCGAATGCAACGTCTTTTGAAATATGTCATGAATGACTCCAAGTAATATCTTTAAATGAGCAAATGTACGGCGAAAGATTTCTTTCATACCTGAGAATAAACATGCTTTCAAGTGTCAACCAAAAGGTTGGTGAGTTCATAAGTTTATCATAAAATAATAAAATTCATCATTTTGATAGACCACAAGATTTAAATGCTGCATGGTACAAATGGGCCCGAATCCTATACCCACCTGTAATGTACATGCGATATCTTTTAAATACAGTACACCTTTCTCGTGTACAAAATCATCTTTCATAAATCTTAGTAACCGTACACATATCTCGTGCACAAAAATAACATACACATAACCTGTGTATAAAATCATTCTCTCGATACATAACATTCACTTTTCATTGCTTTCATAGCTTGGCTTGGTAACCGACCTTAACATATAATGCGCATAATAATATCCCCAAAATAGAACATCTCATCTGTATAATAATCATATAAACTTTGAAGTACTAAACACCACGCCCACTAGCCCTTCCGTCTAGTGAACATTCTGGGTGGGGGTGTTAAACCCGGTAGCTACCTTTAGGATTCGCGTGAATTAGGGCCATACCCGATTCTAATTCTTAGGTTACCAAGCAATAATAATTAGGGGAAATATTCACAACAATTAGTGGCAATTATAACGTCCAACTAATTCAATAATAATCCACAGAACTTCCGTCTACATAATAATTCATTCGAGGAATGTTTTGCTTGTGTCTATCTCGTCAAACATTTATAAAAGTATTTCATGTATTCGCAGTTCAAAAATTTATTTCAAAAGCATTTAATAAAGCAGCTGTAAAAACAGCGCATGTATTCTCAGTCCCAAAAATATAAAGAGTAAAAGGGAGCAAATGAACTCACCTAATGTATTTTATAGTAAAAATACATATGACTATATTGAACAATGCATGGTTGGTCTTGGATTCACGAACCTATATCATTTGTATATATATTAACACATGTAATGGTAATCGAATATATATATATATATATATATATATATATATATATATATATTATTGTTAGTGTTGTAATTTATATGTATGTATGTATGTATGTATATATATATATATATATATATATATATATATATAATAATAAATTAATGAGTTTTATTATTTAAATTTTCATTTCTATACATAGAACTATTAATATAGTTAGGTTATGTGTAGTAGACATATTTTTATAATATCATTTGTTCGTTAAGTTAATGATAATAATACTATTACTTAGATTTAATAATGACGTTGAAAATAGTTATTTTGATAATTTCATTAGTCACTTTGTTTGTAAAGGTATTGATACTGATAATAGTAATACTATTAGTAATAATAAAAATATTAATTTTTTAAAAAAATATATAATTTTTAAGATCGATAGATTTTTAATAAATCTGGTAATAATAATTTCAAATAAAATGATTCTTTTAATAACAATACTACTTATGAATGTAAATTTTTAATAATATTAAAAAAATTTATTAATAATGACAATAATAATAAAAAATTGATTTAATCATAATAGTACTAAATCTTTAACCTTAATGATAATACTAATTTTAATACTAATAATAATAATAATAATATTGATAATAATAATAACTAAAATGATAATTTTTACTACTAGTGATAGCTATAATAATAATAATACTAGTAATAACAATGATAATAATAATAATAATAATCGTAATTGTAATTATAATTATAATACTAGTAATATTAGCAATAATTAATAATAACAACAATTAATAAATAATAATAACAATAATAATGATAATGATAATAATAATAATAATAATAATAATAATAATAATAATAATAATAATAAAATAATAATAATAATAATAATAATAATAATAATAATAATAATAATAATAATAATAATAATAATAATAATAATAATAATAATAATAATAATAATTAGAAAACTACCTTTAACAAGGTGATTCAAAAAGAATGGCCATGGACAAACTCGAACCCGCGACTCCTCGAATACCCGCTAACACCTTAACCAACTGAGCTGATGCTCATTTTCTGATTAAAACTCACCCAAAATAATTTATAACTCGTATATTTGTCTGTTATGTTATTCTTCAACCCAAAACTGTATCGACCAAACTCCACATAATCAAAACAGCAAATAAATGGGTTCGTTTAGGATTTGTAAATAAACAGAAAAACCAAGAAGTGGCGTTTGAATTAATAACACAGAATTAAATAAAAAAAATACTATCACAGACATGAACACCCGTTTACAAACTCAACATCAATTTCGAATTTCTAGTATGTTTTAGATAATGATTCCTTCATGAAAAAGGTTCCAAATCACTCTTACAAACTTTAGGAATTATCAATTTAACATAAATTATAACAGAAAATTCGAATTCGTTCAAGAACACTTGTTTGACTTTTAAATCAAAATACTTTGACTCAAAAATTGGAACGTGATAGAGAGAATTGAGTTTTGAAAACTTGCAGATAGTTTAAATGAAAGATTTGTAACCTAACTGCAATAAAGGATTTTAAAATTAAACTCTAATTCGATGTTTTGGAAAAATGGATGAAGAACAGAGACGGGTTCTTTATTTTCTATTTTATTTTTATAATTTTAATGAGTACTGGGTATCTATGAGTAAATGAACGAATGCTTCTTCTTATAATTGATCAAACTTATTGTAATGTTTGTTGAGGTCGACTGGTAACTAATACCGACAACAAGGACATGAAATTCCTAATCAGAAAAATAAAGAATAAATAAATTGAAATGGCTAACAGCATTCTGGACTAAATCTGTACTAATATTCGTTTGTGTAATTGAATTAGGGATAAAAACAAAACAAATTACAGTTTGAGGGATACGTGAAACAAACTCAGGTCCCAATTCGTACGTGATTTCCTATTTTATATAATTTTGTTTATATAATTGTATTTTTATAAATATCTGTATAATTATCTATCTATCTATATATATATATATATATATATATATATATATATATATATATATATATATATATATATATATATATATATATATACAACTTGTCTTATATTTTATTTAACTGTTTATATATATACCTGTATGAAATTAGAATGTTTTGAAAATAACAAGTGTATATATATTTATACCATTAATAACATTTTAAAATAATAATAATATGATATTAATAATAATAATAATAATAAATTTAATCAAAATAACTAATTATATTTAAATTACATCTAATTAATAATTTTAATCATCCTTATAGTAATATTTATTTTTAAGTATTTATTTTGATAATCATGATCTTAAATTTATTAAAATTTTAATATTTAACATTTGTTAATATTATTAATAATGATTTTAATAATAATGAAAGTGGTAATAATGTAATTGTCATTGCTATTATATTTTTAACTTGTTATTATATCAAATATTATATATGTAAGTATGATTACATTAATAATGTTTTATGTATATAATTGTTATATATCTAGTTACTATATTATTTCATAATAAAAATAGATATTATAAATTTTAACACATAATATTTATTTCTTTTATATATATATATATATATATATATTACAATATAATATTTATTAATAACAATCATATATATATATATATATATATATATATATATATATATATATATATATATATATATATATATATATATATATATATATATATATATATATATATATATATATATGTATATATACAATTTCATTATACTTAATTATTTTGTATCTTATTTTATATACTTAATGCTAATGTCTACATTATATTTTACAATTTTAATTTATAATATATATTTACCTTTATATAGAGATATATACATATTTATTTACAAATAATTGTTCGTGAATCGTCAGAAGTAGTCAAAGGTCAAATAAATCCATCTAAGCAGTTCAAAAATTTTAAGACTCATCATTACAGACTTTGCTTATCGTGTCGAAATGATATAAGATTAAAGTTTAAATTTGTTCGGAAATCTCCAGGTCGTCACATGTCACACTCTCCGTCTCATCAATTCTTCAAGAAAGGTATATCGTTAACTCCTCTTTTGTTTTATATTCATGACAATTATTATGATGTAACTGGATCATTGGGAAAGATTAATCGTGTGCATGTTTCATTAAATAAGTGAAAATTTAATCTTGTTAAATTTTGTTCATAAAGTAATAAAAGATTATTATTTTAACTATCCGCTGCGTTAATCTGTTTTGGTAAAAGTACTCACGATTTTCCATCAGGACAAATGTGGCATAGATGTAAACTCGGTTAAATGTCCTATCTGTGATAACGACTTAGAAACAGTAGAACACATGACACTATCTTGCCCGAAAGTAAAAGAACTTTGGTCTAGAATTTTTCGATAGCAACGTCTCTTATGACGGTTTAGATGACATGTTCCTAGGAAAGATTCCAGGTTCTAATTCCTACTCAAAACTTTGGCAAGCAATTGAATGGGTCATGGGATACATAATATGGAAAAAACGCAATCGTACAATTTTTGAAAACAAGGATTGGACTTGTCCTACCGCTGTCACACCCCCAAATAGGTCCTGGGGCATTTGTGACTAATTATATCAAATCATAGTTGTATAAGCGAGAACGACTCTATATGAGACGTTTTATTGAGTTTTGCAGCGGAAGATAAATAGATTACATTGTATTTAGAGCATTAAATGTCTTTAATTGATATGATATGTAATGAAGACTCCAAGCATAGCAAGCAATCATCATCAAAGCAGCAGATATACAGCGGAAGCAATATTTAAGTACCTGAGAATAAACATGCTTTAAAAAGTCAACACTAGGTTGAGTGAGTTCATAGGTTTATCATAAACCAATAGTTCAGTATAGCATTAGACCACAAGATTTCAGTTTAAAGTTGATTAATACCAAATATATTAATCAAAAGAGTTGCTGTTTGTAATATCATGACTAAACAAAAGTTACCCCATGACACCTTGTACTGTCAGTGTCGTTGAATCATTATAATGTATCCAAAGACCATCAGTCAAATGGATAGAGACGTCACTCTCAGTAGCGCTACTCACAATAACTAAGCTTGCATTTTATACCTCAGCAATTAACGATATTACGGCAGGGATTTAGCATGCCAAAGCACGTATATAGCATAAAAGTTTGAGTACTTGTGTCTAAACGTAAAACAGTTATAAAAGTTGCGCATGTATTCTCAGCCCAAAAATATATAAAAAGGGAGCAGATGAACTCACGATACGATATGATAGTTTGTGGTAATTATGCGTATGATGGCACTGAACAAGTGTAGGGTTGTCCTCGAATTCACGAACCTATATCAGTTGTATATTTATTAATACATATAATTAATATGTAATAATAATCAAACTAGTTTATGTATATTACTTATTTAATTTAGTAATATATTTGTTACTTCAAAGGTTATATATATATTTATTTTGTATATTAATATTTATACATATAGTTATACTAATACATATATATCTATATAATTAGTTTTATATTGTTAAATCAAAAATTTGTTATATGTAAATATTTATGTAAACATGTTATTAGGTTTAATATATAATGTATATGTAATATTAATATAGTTATAGTATATGTAATAAGTATATTTTTATATACAAAATATTTCTTTGTTAAAATGATAGTTTTGAAAATAATGGTTTACTAATAATAATAATAATAATAATAATAATAATAATAATAATAATAATAATAATAATAATAATAATAATAATAATAATAATAATAATAAGAATAATAATGATGATAATGATAATATTGGTTATGTTAATGATAATAATAATAATAATAATAATAATAATAATAATAATAATAATAATAATAATAATAATAATAATAATAATAATAATAATAATAATAATAATAATAAAATGTTAAATTAATAATACTAATAACATTGACAATACTTATGATAATATTAATAATAATAATGGTTTTAATACTTGTGACTATGTTAATAATAATAATTATAATACTAACACTAATAATAATTCTAATACTAGTAAGGTTAACAATATCTAATAGCAATAATAATCATAATAATAACAATAAAAATAAAAATTTTAAAATTGAAAACTACCTCAATTAAGCCTTTATTAAAGAAAAATGTCCAAGATGGGGCTCGAACTCACGACCTCTCATTAACCCGAACACCTTCTAAACCACTCCTCTATCTCTGCCTTTCTTGATTTATCCCATACTTATGTTTATTTAACTTAAATTTTATGTGTTCTTCTTTCTTCTTCCTCGTAACAACAATCGATACTGGATCTCACAAACATCACAACCAATTTAATTTCTGCTTTAGACTTCGAAATTAAAACAGAGACGACTTGGTGTGATTAACAGATAACAAAACAAAAACAAAAAAATTAAAAGCAGGCTGCTGTTGTCGCGAGGAACAAAAAAAAATCCAAATATCAAAATCAAAATATCGAACGTTTTAGACAAATATTATAACACGAAATGTGTTTCAAATCACTCTTAGAAACTTCCTCAATCATCAATTTAACTGAAATCATCAAAACGAATTCAAATTTTGCCAAGAACAATTCGGTTGACTTTTTGAAAAATAACTTTGACTCGACAATTGGGATTCGTTAAGAAGAATTGAAGCTTGAAATTTTGCAGAAAGTTTGAGTGTACGATTCCTAATACAACTACATTCAAGGATTTTGAAAATTCATATGAAATCAAATTTCTTATAAAATGAAGTAAGAACAGAGCTTGTCGAACTGTTATGCTTATTTTTGTTGTCTTTTTTTTTCATTCAATCAGACACAAGTTGTAGGAGTTTTATAATTGATAATGGTAATGGAGGATGATTAGATTACACATAGATGATCAATTACTATTGATGTGTGTCGACCCTTTAATCATTCAATTAGATAGGAACCGAAAAAAATAAAAAAAATAGATAAAAAAATGGGAGCAGATATCACGATGGATAAAGATATAAAAAAAATAGATAGTGTTCTGACCTAATTAGGTATCTATCTGTTTCATAAATTTAATTAATATTAATAATAAATAAATATTAATTATAATAATACTACTGATAATAATACTTTTAATATTATTAATAATGATAATTAATAATAATAATAATAATAATAATAATAATAATAATAATAATAATAATAATAATAATAATAATAATAATAATAAGAAGTATAACAATAATAATAATATTAGTAATAATAATACTAGTAATGATAATACTAATAATAATAATTTAAATCATATAATAAATGATAATAATAATAATAATTTTAATAATAATAATATTAATAATAATAATAATAATGATATTTCATTATTTTAATATTAATGGTAAGTATTAATACTAATAATATATTAGTAATTATATTAATGATAATGATAATGATAATGATAATTATTAATAATAATAATTATAATACTGATAATAATAATAATGATTATGATAATTTTTAATAATACTTATATTATTTATTATAATGATAATAGTAATAATAGTAATACTAACAACAATATTATATTGTATAAAAGTTTTACGTTTTTAGTTATAACATTTAAGTCGTATAATATATATATATATATATATATATATATATATATATATATATGTTTATTTAAAATTATTTGTTCGTGAATCATCGAAATCGAAATAAAGATTAAGTTTAAATTTTATCGGAAATTTCTGGGTTGTTATAGTACCTACCCGTTAAAAGAAATTTCATCTCGAAATTTAGTTGTTGCCATCAGTCAGCGTTGTTCGTAAATAGATGAGGATATTTTTGTTTTATTTGGTCTTCACGTTCCCAGGTACGCTCGGGGCCTTGCATGAATTCCAACGGATAGAATATTGTTTTGTTTCAAGCATTTAAATCTTACGATCCATAAATTCTACAAAGTGCATTTTATTATTAATGTGGAGGTTATATAAAGGATTTAACAATAGTGTCATTGATTAGGTTTTTTTTTCAGAAAGAGATGATGACGTCATACAAGCATTTCAATACACATGAAATGTGTTATGAATAATAGTGAGTTTATTTAAACCTTGAGCGTTTATGCCACAATATTAGGGTAGACAAAATAGAGAGGAGTTCGTGAAAATCACGGTCATGAAATTTGATAGAGATCGTCATTGTTTACAACAAGAATGATGAATATGAGTTGAAAAAAATAGAGTTTTATCAACATTGAGTAATATGGATGAAACAATTCGATTACAGGAAGAGTATAAACGAAGCTATCGTAAAAGATTGAAATGAGGAAATTAAATGTTCGCCTTAACTTTTAAAGTTGATTTTCTGGAATTCAAGGGATTTAAAGAATTCTTCATAATCTTTATAAGATTTGATTCTCCGGTAATTAAGGGAATTGGGATTTTCTTTGATTAAATGCGGTGAATTGCCTTGATTGCTGTGTCTGGAATTTTGCTATAAATTAGCTTCTTCCGTTTCATTATCTTCACCACTTCTATACTTTCTTCCTCAATTCATACTTCCAAAAAATGCTCCATCCAGTTCTTATTCTGGATATAGTCCTGACTTTTATATCTATCGTTCTTCTTTTTCATCTGTCGCCGGAAGAGTCAGTTTTCTTCTACTATGCTCTTGGATTTATAGTGTTTTTAATTCTCCCGTGTCTTTATATTGTTATACGCATTGATATACACGGTTTGTAATTTCGATGTTGTTATCAGGCTTTATATTTTCCCTTATATGTCGAAGCTTCATGCTTTTGTAAAGCAAGTAATGGTCCAGAATTCGTAGGTATGAAGTTTCAAATGAACCTAATGTTCTAAGCAGAAAGGGATGTGATATTGCTAAATTACATCATATATATCTCTCGCAATATCGTGAGAAATATTCTCGAATCAAGGATAGTTAAGGCGATTTCTACAAGTAATGCACGAAGGTATGCAAATTTGTACCGGAAAGTGATTTGTGAAGAGTTTTGGTGAATTATGACCGTTCTATAAGTTGTGATTTCATCATAGTTGATTCCGATACAAGTTGTGGTCAAATTAGAGCTCTAAAATGATAAAACAAGGCTTCAGATATGTTGGACGCCGTCCAAAATGATTGGGACTCCGTCCAAATGAAGGGAGATTATGAAAAAACGAGACAGTGAAATTCAGTACAACTGGACGCCGTCCAGAAATCTGGACGCCGTCTAGAAATCTGGACGCCGTCCAGCCCTTTACAACTGGACGCCGTCCAGTATTCTGGATGCCGTCCAGTCCTTCTTTACTGGACGCCGTCCAGTTCCTTGGACGCCGTCCAAAAGTAGATTTCAGCCTACTTTTGACTTTTGGGCCACTTTAACTACTTTAAAACCAGATGATTGAGGGAGATACGATCAGATACGAACCAGAGGAGTTAGAAGACGATTTTAGGAGCTATTTTGGAGAACTCTAAGCTATTTGAAGAGGCTTAAACATCCAAAAATCAAGATTCAACACCTTCTCCATTCAAGATTCATTCTCAATTAGGTTGATTTCTTGTTCTTAACAATGAATTCTACTTATCATTTGATTGTAATTTTGCTTGTTATCATGATTGTTGGCTAAACTCTATAATTTTGTCTAGATTAATAACTAAAGTATTGGATGTAAACTTATTGATTGAATGTATTATGTGTGATAGATTAAAGCTTGAATTAAAGAACCATGCTTATTGATGTTAAATCATTTGTATCTAGTTAATTGATATGTTGTTGATAAAGAGAACTCTTGTTGATGTATCATATTGATTTACAATCAACTTGTCTTAGATTGATTGTTTACTAAACCGGACCAAGGGGGTAAATTAGATCAAAATGATTAGACGATATAGGGATGAATTGTGTAGAGCGAACGCAAAAGACAATTGGTATTCAAGCCTTTGATCTAGCTAATCAACTAGTCACAAACGAAAAAGTCTAGGTGATAGGGAACCCTCCACTTAGTAATTCTAGTTTGAGTACTTGCTAAAGAGAACTCTTGGCAAGTCGATTTGGGTGATTAGCATATATATCATAGTTATTTGGTTACAAACACGAGAACTATAGAGAAAAGGGAACCCTTGATCTTGTAATCGAGTTTGCGTGTTTACTAAAGAGAACTCTTGGTAAATCTATTAGGTAACTTACACACATATTCATTCAATCAGGTCTTAACAATATAACTTACATCCAATACCGAGGGTAAAATATCTAGGTGAACATTTCGTCTCTTTGATCTACATCAAACTATCTTATTTGTTTTCTTTGCACTTGTTTTTATTATATAAACTTAAAAGACCAAAAATATTGTTTTTGCTTTTAATCTTCTCTGATTTAGCTAAATCGTTAAATAGCCACAAAAATATAATATCTTGTACCTTTAAGTTTCATTTACTTAGTTAATCATAATATAGTTTCTAATTCTAGTTTGACTAATACAACTGTCCTTGGAACGATACGCAGAACTAAACCATTATTTATACTACTACACAATCGGGTACACTGCCCGTTAGTGTGTAACAATCTTTAATCGGTATTTTTCCATACTATTTCATATAACAATTCATATACCACGTTTTGCACACCAAGTTTTTGGCGCCGCTGTTGGGGACAGTTTTGTGTCAAAATAGAATTGTTAACTAATTTGTGATTAAGTAATTTCTTAATTCTTTTTAAATTATTAATAGACTTTGATTTTTTTTAAACTTATAGAATCGGTGCGTTTAATAGTTTTGTTAGTTGTGTGATTAACAGATTTTAGGTTGCATATGCCACATACCCGAAGTTCAGATTCTCCATTACTTACACCGCTTACAGAACCTAATAGAAAGCTTGGTAGGATCCCAAAAGAAGTACTTGAACTTTTTGAATCTTCATCAAAGCAAGAAACCTTTGATTCAAAATCAAATACAACCAAGCCAAGATACTCTGAATTTGGTGAACCCGTTCATCCTCCAAATTTTGAAATGGAAGGAGAGGCAAGACAGGTGGTACCAAGACAATCAATGGTGGCCAAGATGAAGGCAACCCGAACCGGACAAGGAAGTGCAATTAATCCGCCCACAGGAGAAGAAAAATTTGAAATAAAAGGACCTATTCTCCAAATGATTAACAACAGATGTCAATTTGGTGGTGGTCCGAATGAAGATGCAAACGAACATATTCGTCTTTTTCAAGAGATATGTCTTCTATTCAAACTTAAACCAGACACTGATCAGGTCATATTTTTAAGACTTTTCCCATGGACACTCCACGGGGAAGCACGAAGTTAGTTAGATTCATTGGCCGAGGCTACGATAGAAACTTGGGATGGAATGATGGAAAAATTTCTTAAGAAATATTTTCCAGCTTCTAAGTCCGCGAGACTCCAACAAGAAATTACCCAATTCTGTCAAAAGCTGATGGAAACCTTATATGAAGCATGGAATCAGTTTTCCAAAATGCTAAGAGGTTGTCCAAACCATGGTCTGGATACCTTCCAACAAGTTCAAATTTTTTACAAGGGTTGTGATGTTGCAACCCGAATTTCCATTGATCAAGCGGCCGGAGGTTCACTCATGGACAAAACTGAGCAAGAGGCTTATGAGATAATCGAGAAGCAAGCCGATTATTCTCATGAGTGGCATCAAGAATGACCAATTACTCGTAATGCTCAAGTCCAAAGCGCCGGTGCTTATGATGACCTTAGTTCCCTAAGTGTGAAAATAGACGGTGTTGCTCGAAACATGGACAAAATCACCAAGGAAATTCATAGTATGAAGGTAGGTTGTGAATACTATGGTGGTCTCCATTTAGAAAAAGATTGTGATGCTGGTTTAACAATGGCTTAAAAAGAAGAAGTGGCTTTCATAAGCCAAAGAAATAATAATCAATTTCAAGGAAGAGCCCAATTTAACCGAAACTTCAACAACCCCTACAACCCTCAAGGTCAAAATTCCAATTACCAACAAGGGTCAAGTAGTGGGTTCCAACAACAAACTCCGGGTTTTTATCAAAAATCCCAACAAGAAGAGAAAAAGTCAAATATGAAGAGTTTGCTGGAGAAGTTAATTGCATCTCAGACCCAGCTTGTCACCAATATAAGCCAAACAAACGAGAAGAACGAACACCAATTTAAAAACCAACAAGCTGTAATTCAGAATCTGGAGAAGCAAATGAGTGGTTTAGCTAGTTTACTTAGTAAAAGAAAACCAGGGAGTTTAACAGGCGATACTAATAAGAACCCCCGAAATGAACACGCCAATGTTATCACCACACGAAGTGGTCTAGCATACGAAGCTTCAAAAATGCCCGAAGATTCTGATTTCAGTGTTTTGTTGAAAAAAATGACGAACCGGTTAAGGAGCCGGAACAAGTGGTTGAGAAGGAAGAACGGGAGAAACCCGTAGTGAAGCCATATCAACCACTGCTCCCATACCCAAGAAAGCAACAACAAGAAAGGCTCGAAGCCGAAAGGTTAAAATTTCTAGATATGTTTAAACAAATTAACATAAATATGCCTTTTATTGATGTGATTTCAGGTATGCCCAATGCTAAGTTCTTAAAAGACTTACTTACTAACCGCAAGAAGATGGAAAGCGTTTCATCAGTCACTTTAAATGCTAGATGTTCAGCGCTGGTATCCAACATACTTCCTGAAAAGCTTCGGGATCCAGGTTGTTTTACTATTCTATGTCTACTGGGTGACCTCGACTGTATGAGGGCATTGGCCGATTTGGGGCTAGTATCAATTTAATGCCCTATTCGATTTACCTTAAATTAGCCCCTGGGGAACTCAAGACCACACGAATGGCTATTCAACTAGCTGATCGCTCTATAAAATTCCCTCGAGGAATAATAGAGAATTTGTTAGTTAAGACCGGGAATCTTATTTTTTCGGCAGACTTTGTGGTTTTAGACATGGAAGTTGATGAAAGAATACCAATTATTTTGGGTCGACCATTTTTGAATACTGCTAGATGTGTCATTGATGTTTATGACCAGCAGTTGACCCTTAGAATTGGTGAAGCTAGTGCGACTTTTGCAATTGACAAGTCATTAAAATATCCTGAATCTTCAGATGATACTTGTTATTTTATGCAAAGCATAGATTCGCATTATGAGTTCTTGCAGGAATTTCCCGAATCGGATGAAACGGGTGGATACGATTTGGCGAGTGGAGATGAATAATTTTCCGTTGAAGAAATGGATGTGATGGCCACTTTGATGGCAAATGGGTATGAATTAACTGAGGAGGAAATAGAACAACTGAACAAGGATAGCGAGTACCGGAGTAAACCCTCAATTGAGGAACCTCCAATTTTGGAGCTTAAGCCGCTCCCTGATCATCTTGAGTACGCTTTCCTTCAGGAAGATTCGAAGCTTCCGGTAATTATTTCCTCACTTCTTTCTAAACATGAAAAAGAACGTCTTGTTTCCTTATTACAGGCCCACAAACCGGCCATTGCATGGAAAAATCCATGATATAAAAGGAATTAGTCCTTCTTATTGCACGCACAAGATCTTGATGGAAGAAAATTCTAAACCAGTGGTGCAACGTCAAAGGAGACTAAATCCTCATATGCAAGATGTTTTCAAGAAGGAAATCATTAAACTGCTAGATGCAGGTCTAATCTACCCAATCTCAGACAGTCCGTGGATAAGCCCGGTTCATTGTGTTCCTAAAAAGGGTGGTATAACTGTTATCACCATTGATAAAGATGAGCTTATCACAACACGAACTATCACGGGGTGGCGAGTTTGTATAGATTATCGTAAGCTAAACGATGCCACGAGAAAAGACCATTTTCCGCTACCATTCATTGATCAAATGTTAGAGAGACTAGCTCGAAATAGCTTTTATTGTTTCCTAGATGGTTTTTCGGGGTACTTTCAAATTCCCATCTCCCCCGAGGATCAAGAAAAGACTACCTTCACGTGTCCCTATGGCACCTTTTCATACCGTCGAATGCCCTTTGGTATATGTAATGCTCCCGCAACATTCCAAAGGTGCATGATGGCCATTTTCCATGATATGATTGAAGAATGCATGGAAGTGTTCATGGATGACTTTTCAGTCTTCGGTGACACGTTCGATTCATGCCTTCTAAATTTGCAGAAAATGCTAATTAGGTGTGAGAAATCAAACTTAGTGCTAAATTGGGAGAAATGCCACTTTATGGTTAAAGAAGGCATTGTCTTGGGGCACAAAATTTCAGGTGTTGGTATTCAGGTGGATCCAGCAAAGGTCGACGTCATTGCCAACCTTCCACCTCTTTCAAATGTGAAGGGTGTGAGAAGTTTTCTTGGGCATGCCGAGTTTTACCGGTGATTTATTAAAGATTTTTCAAAAATTGCAACGCCATTGAATAAACTTCTCGAAAAAGATGCACACTTTGTTTTTACAAGTGAATGCACTAAGGCATTCAATGTTTTAAAACAAAAACTTGTCAACGCACCAATAATCATAGCTCCAAATTGGTCACTACCATTCGAGCTAATGTGCGATGCATCGGATTTTGCAGTTGGTTCAGTTTTGGGCCAACGGGTTGAGAAACGTTTTCAACCCATTTATTATGCAAGTAAGACTTTACAAGGAGCTCAATTGAACTACACAACCACAGAAAAAGAGCTCCTTACTATCGTCTTTTCTTTTGACAAATTCCGATCATATCTTGTCCTATCGAAGACAATTGTCTTCACCGATCATTCGGCATTTAAATACCTTTTCTCTAAGCCGGATGCAAAACCTCGATTGCTAAGATGGGTCTTGCTTTTGCAAGAATTTGATATCGATATTAAGGACAAGAAAGGTGCAGAAAATCTCGCGACTGACCATCTTTCTAGACTTGAAAATCCCAATCTTGAAGTACTCCATGAATCGAGTATTAAAGATGATTTTCCTGGTGAATACCTCATGCGAGTAGAGAAGGTGGAAGACTCGTGGTATGTTGACTTCGCCAATTACATTGTTGGGGGGTACCTAGAAACCGGTTGGTCACATCAGAAATGAAAGAAATTCTTTAGTGACCTAAAATACTATTTTTGGGAAGACCCTTATCTATTTAGGCGATGTGCGGATGGAGTTATTCGCAGGTGTGTTTCGGGGAAGGAATGCACCGAAATTCTGCTTGATTGTCACCTTGGTCCAACAGGTGGGCACTTTGGTCCCAAAATCACGGGGAGGAAAGTTTACGAGGCCGGTTTCTATTGGCCTACAATATTCAAAGATGCCTACACTGTTTGTAAGGCTTGTGACGCGTGCCAACGGGCCGGTCAAATCACTAAACGGGATGAAATGCCTCAACAAAGCATCCAAGTATGAGAGGTGTTCGATGTTTGGGGAATTGACTTTATGGGGCCCTTTCCAAAGTCTCATTCTTACCTCTACATACTTGTTGCCATAGACTATGTTTCCAAATAGGCGGAGGCAAAACCTCTACCAACAAATGATGGCCGAGTTGTAGTAACCTTTTTGATGGAACTTTCTCAAGGTTTGGCACACCAAAAGCTCTTATCAGTGACTTGGGCACCCACTTTTGCAATAAGCAATTAGAAAAGGTGTTGAAAAGATATGGAGTGATCCATAAAATTTCAACATCTTATCATCCCCAAACAAGTGAGCAAGTGGAGAATACCAATCGGTCATTAAAACGCATACTTGAAAAGACCGTTGGTGCAAATCCAAAAGAGTGGTCAGTTAAGTTAAACGATGCATTGTGGGCCTTTCGCACGGCCCACAAAACACCTATTGGAACCACTCATTTCCGTATGGTATACCGAAAAGCATGCAATCTCCCTTTGGAGATTGAACACAAAGCGCATTGGGTGCTAAGGGCATGTAATTTGGATTACCAAGAGGCGGGTCGGTTACGTTTGACCCAGTTAAATGAATTAGACGAGTTGAGGCTTGAAGCCTATGACAACTCTCTAATTTATAAAGAAAAAACCAAACAATGGCACGACAAGAGATTGAAAAAACCAAAGGAATTCATGGAAGGAGATCTTGTCCTTATTTACAATGCCCGTTTCAAGTTATCACAAGGAAAGCTTAAGTCCCGATGGTCGAGACCATTTGTTGTTAGAAGGGTGTACCCTTATGGTACAATTGAAGTGGTGAACTGGAAGGGCGATATTTTTAAAGTGAATGGCCACCGGGTCAAACACTATGTCGATGGTCCCCTGGAAATCGAAGACGAGGTTAGCCTCAACTTCGAGAACAAAGCCTAAATCAAAATGGGGACAAGTTGGGTGAACGACTCGTTAAAGAAAGTTCACGCGTGTAAATAGTGTAAATTGAGTGCTTTACGATTGATTTGATTGTTTTTAATGTACAAAATGATCAATGAGGATGATATGAACTTTTGTGTGTTGAAAATGAGAATTTTAATGAGTTTTTGAGTCACCAGACCAGTGGGACGCCGTCCAAAATTCCTTGAACGCCGTCCAATTTCAAAGGGTTTTCTCAAAAAGAAGTCAGTCCTTTTTAGTGTAATTGGACGCCGTCCAAAATAACTGGACGCCGTCCCACCCTTCTTTACTGGACGCCGTCCAGATCTTCTTTACTGGACGCCGTCCAGAATTTTGGACACCGTCCAGAATTTTGGACGCCGTCCAGACGCCTGACCCAGAAAAATAAAACGCATTTTAAGGGTTTATCCAACCCATTTTTCAACCATACACACTTTAAACTCAGCTTTTCTCTCCCAAACACGAACCAACACTCACAAAACCCTAAAATCTACTTCAAATTCACGATTTCTTCCTTCAAATCCAAGCTTGAATCATGTTTTCTAGGGTAGTGCTACTCCCTTTTCACACTTTTCTTTCTTAATTACTTGATTTGTATGTTTATATGTATAATTTAGTGAAAGATAAGTGTGGGGTGTTTGATTTGCATGATTCTTGTTTAGATTAACATGCCTTAGTTGTTTAATTACCCATTATGTCTTGATTTTGCAATAATTATATGTTTAATTTAATGGGTATGTTCATGATTCTAGGGTTTGTAGTGATTAAATCCGAAATTAGGGTGATTAATTCAGGATATTGAGTTTGTTTGTGTTGTTTATGAAGCTTGTGAAGTGTTTAATTGTTGTTGATGATATAGATGTTAATTTGGCCGGGTCATACATTGAATTTTAGTGAATTTCTAGCATACTTTGAATTGTAATGTTCTTATGAAAGATGTATGCTAGTTTCTCACCTGTTTAAGCCTATTGAAGTGGATTGATGGTATGGAATGCTATAATGTAGTTGCGTTATGTGAAGATTATGGTCATTTTAAACTAAATTGTGATACTTGTGCTATGATTGTAATGAATATCATTAGAATGCAAGTTTAAATGTCATGACCTATGAACGCAACATGCTTGAGTCCTAAGTTGATGCCTAATTGTGAATTTTGAATTCCACATTTTTGTGAGAGTGTATTTGCTAGTTTATGTTGACTTTGGTTGACTGTGATCAATTATTCTGAACATACGCTTTTACTTATATGAATCATAATGCTTATGAACTTTGAATGGAATGACTAATTCCCCTTGCTACTCGGTTATGTTTTTAGCTAACATTAACACAATGGTTTTTATGTTCTTTTAGTTTGGTGTTATTATGTTTTGCAGGGACAATCTAGCCGAGGTGGACAATCGAAAAGAGGCAGGACCTCAAAAAATGTTTCACCACCACCACCACCGGTTCAACAACGACATTCATCATCATCATCTGGCGAAGAAGAAGAGGATCAAAATAATCTAATAGTATGGTTAGAACATCTTCGGGACAATGATGATTACGGGGAAACTTTTGATCAAATTACCCGTAGACCAATTAATGCTACATGGTATTTCGACTGGGCTCCTTTGATTGAAGTGGGTATGCATGCCCATGTCACTCGTTTGTTAGCTATACCATATAATAACATAGTGACCTATGCATGGGAACACATTTTCAGTCTACACGATCAAGTGTTTCCCATGCTATGTAAAGAATTCTACTCAACTTTCTGATTCAATAATGTTCGTGATCCACTATCGGATGCTTTCTTTAGATTTCGACTAGGGGGTGAAGAAAGAAGTTTAAGTAGTTTTGGGTTATGTAGAGTTTTGGGTATTTTTAACGAGCTTACTGACGCACAATTAAGCACATATTTGGTAAGCTCAGATTATCAAGGAAGAGTGGGTTTCAATGAACAATCCTTTTGGAGAAGGATTAGCGGTCCGAATGCATCTAGCCCGTTCAAATCAAGCAGACACAGGTATACCGAAATAGTAACCCCGGATGATAAGCTTCTCCATCAACTTATCGCATGTCTTTTAATGCGAGAGTCGAAGGACATGAAAAGGTAAAATCTCTGGATCTATGGATAATGGATCAAATAAAGCGGGGTTGTCACACTGATATACCGGAGTTAATTGGAAACTATTTGCTGGGTATCGCTAAGGATGCACGAAGAGACAAACCGCTTCTAGGGGGCCACTACATTACGCGGATTGCTCGTCACTTTAATATTGATCTTAATCGCTTGATTGAATGTGACCATGCAATGAAAGCCTTGAAAAAGGTTTATTATGTTAACGCTGGGATTTTGATGTACGATGGAAATAGGCGTTTGGTACCTTTTGTAGCAGGTGGTGCGAGTGGTAGTGGAGCGAATGTTCAACAGGAACAACAAGAGGAAGAGGAAGCAGAAATGGAAGCCCAAACTAATGTTCAGGATCAAGGGCCTTGGAATCCATCCCAAACTAGTTGGGATAATTTGGTTAACAGTGTGAACAACATGAGGTTGAGTCAGCAAGGAATGGAGCAACGCCAGATTGCTCAAGTACATAATCAGGGATGAAACAGTTATGGTATTGATTGGAATAACCATAACATCGAGTTATTTTATTCCAACCCCGATCAGTACTATGGGACAACACGTCTGACACCCCAATACTACACTGATCCTTAAAACCCACCTCCACCTTATCCAATTTATAATACTAACGCTTCGATACAGGATGCCAGGAACCGATTTGAGCAGGAATACCCGCAGGGACGCCCAGGCAGAGATGGCTCAGGAAATTACTTTTGGTCGTACGATAACTGAAGGCCTGCGTCCCTATTATCATTTTGTTACATTACTTTGAAACTATTTATTTATTTCTTGTGGTGTGTTTTTAAACAATGTTTGGTTTGTAATATTAACTAATTTGAAAATGGTTGTGGTTGTAGAAACACCATTATTTTTAGTATAATTTGTTTGGTTTGCTATTTTGTGCAGCGTGATTGAACTTCAAAGACTGGCATTAAGTTCAGCAATATTTGATATTATGATGCATGTTTGATGCTAATCGCGGAGTGGACGATGCTCTTATGCTAGCAATAAGTTCAGCGGCATCCGTCTACATGTTCCACGATTTACAGGTTAAAAATTTTAAGATTTCTACAATCACCCTATCACTTTGCCCTCTAAATTTAATCCTTTTTCTGATTTCATGCAATGAGGGCCTTGCATGATCTCAAGTGTGGGGTGGGAGATAGAAATTTATCGGGAATTCGTTTTACAAAAATTAAGGCGTTTATGATTAAATTTTTCAAATTTTCAGGTAGCCTAAGAAACGAAAATTGTCCAAAAACCATGTTATATACATTGTGTTCTAAAAACTAGAAAAGAAATGTTGAGTTATGTTTTAAATTATTAATAGTCTTTGAAGTTGCACTATCATTCAATTATTTGGATGAAAATCCTACTAGTTTAGTAAAGCTAACTTGTAGGTCACTTGTACCAAAATGAGTGTAAACCGTGAGAGAGCGGTGATTGCATAGCTTGGTCGGAAACCGGACCTCATGCCAGATCAAAAACCTAAGGGCGGTCTTCATTGTTCAGAACCAGAGCAATGCATGTGCTCGACCACTTTGTATAACCCATAGGAGTAAAGTCTCCCAATCGATACACTTGCTGATTTATTTCAGAAGTTGTAGTCCAGACCAGTTGTAGGGTGACGAAAAATCTTGAAAAGTCATTGCTAACATCGACTGGAAATCTACCAGGCCTCAACATCAAACAGGAAAACTGGTAGTCAGACTTATCTCGATGAGGGAGATCTGTCTTGTCAAATGGGGAGCGCACCATGATACACAAAATATCTGTGATTGATCAGATCCTCGGTGGATAACCTCCGGAAAGGTAAAATATCAGCTTTTAAGACTGATGAGCCTCAATCTTCATGATTGATTTAACGGATTAGATGATTACCTCATGATTATCAATGATATCCGGACGTAATGTGTATCCTCCTAAGCACATTATTTTCTTACCAACATCTCGTGATGTTAGGTACTGTGGGAGGGATTGGCTTGACCAATAGCGGGAAACCCACACTCATTTCTTTTCAAAATTCAGAAAATTCAACAAAATCGGAAAACGTGCCTAGTGTAAAAACTAGCACAACATTTTCAAAAACATAAAACGTTTTCATAAGATCCTGATTTTCGTAGGATCAAATTTTTCGGATAATTGGCTCTAATCTCCCAAAAATGTGTGCGTGTGTTCTCATTGTGTATATAGCGTGAGTGTGATTCCAATATAGGTGTGGTGTACTTATAGCGTGTGTTTCATATGGCGTGAGCTGCGTTTCAAATAAACGTGTGTATTTCGTGTGCTTCGCATGATTGGTGTGATGTGTGTACGCTATGTTGTGTAAGTGTGTTTGATATTGTTCTACTTTGTAAGAAAGATTTGCTTGAGGACAAGCAAGGTTTAAGTGTGGGGTGTTTTGATATTGCTAAATTACATCATATATATCTCTCGCAATATCGTGAGAAATACTCTCGAATCAAGGATAGTTAAAGCGGTTTCTACAAGTAATGCACGAAGGTATGCAAATTTGTATCGGAAAGTGATTTGTGAAGAGTTTTGGTGAATTATGACCGTTCTATAAGTTGTGATTTCATCATAGTTGATTCCGATACAAGTTATGGTCAAATTAGCGCTCTAAAATGATAAAACAAGGCTTCAGATATATTGGACGCCGTCCAAAATGATTGGGACTCCGTCCAAATGAAGGGAGATTATGAAAAAATGAGACAGTGAAATTTAGCACAACTGGACGCCGTCCAGAAATCTGGACGCCGTCCAGCCCTTTACAACTGGACGCTGTCCACTATTCTGGATGCCGTCCAGTCCTTCTTTACTGGACGCCGTTCAGTTCCTTGGACGCCGTCCAAAAGTAGGTTTCAGACTACTTTTGACTTTTGGGCCACTTTAACTACTTTAAAACCAGATGATTGAGGGAGATACGATCAGATACGAACTAGAGGAGTTAGAAGACGATTTTAGGAGCTATTTTGCAGAACTCCAAGCTCTTTGAAGAGGCTTAAACATCCAAGAATCAAGATTCAACACCTTCTCCATTCAAGATTCATTCTCAATTAGGTTGATTTCTTATTCTTAACAATGAATTCTACTTATCATTTGATTGTTATTTTGCTTGTTATCATGATTGTTGGCTAAACTCTATAATGTTTGTCTAGATTAATAACCAAAGTATTGGATGTAAACTTATTGATTGAATGTATTATGTGTGATAGATTAAAGCTTGAATTAAAGAACCATGCTTATTGATGTTAAATCATTTGTATCTAGTTAATTGATATGTTATTGATAAAGAGAACTCTTGTTGATGTATCATATTGATTTACAATCAACTTGTCTTAGATTGATTGTTTACTAAACCGGACCAAGGGGTAAATTAGATCAAAATGATTAGACGATATAGGGATGAATTGTGTAGAGCGAACGCAAAAGACAATTGGTATTCAAGTCTTTGATCTAGCTAATCAACTAGTCACAAACGAAAAAGTCTAGGTGATAGGGAACCCTCCACTTAGTAATTCTAGTTTGAGTACTTGCTAAAGAGAACTCTTGGCAAGTCGATTTGGGTGATTAGCATATATATCATAGTTATTTGGTTACAAACACGAGAACTATAGAGAAAAGGGAACCCTTGATCTTGTAATCGAGTTTGCGTGTTTACTAAAGAGAACTCTTGGTAAATCTATTAGGTAACTTACACACATATTCATTCAATCGGATCTTAACAATATAACTTACATCCAATACCGAGGGTAAAATATCTAGATGAACATTTCGTCTCTTTGATCTACATCAAACTATCTTATTTGTTTTCTTTGCACTTGTTTTCATTATATAAACTTAAAAGACCAAAAATATTGTTTTTACTTTTAATCTTCTCTGATTTGGCTAAATCGTTAAATAGCCACAAAAACATAATATCTTGTACCTTTAAGTTTCATTTACTTAGTTAATCATAATATAGTTTCTAATTCTAGTTTGACTAATACAACTGTCCTTGGAACGATACACGGAACTAAACCATTATTTATACTACTACACGATCGGGTACACTGCCCGTTAGTGTGTAACAATCTTTAATCGGTATTTTTTCATACTATTTCATATAACAATTCATATACCACATTTTACACACCAGAACGTAATATCACGATTTGATTTGTTAAATTACCAGAATTACTGAGGATAGACTATCAAGAATATAGGTTCTTGATATGTTCAGAGGTTAAGTAGAATGTAAGAGTCGTGTAACATGGCAAATGATGATTTATAAAGTCTATGAATCATCATCTTTCATTAAAAATTTAGCATGACTTACTGTAATATAATCACGTTGGCCCAACGTCATTATATTATAATAACTCATGCTTCAATTCCCAACACTACTTCAAATCATTCAAAATTTGAATTTAAATTTTACGGAATATAGAAGCTTAAACAGTTTTCCTTTATGATGTAATAAAGAAATCATAAAGAGATAATTAATTGCGGACAAGAATCGTTATGAAGATATCTTTAGAAATATCTAGGATATTTATAACAAAAGATACGATGATATTTTAAAATTTCTAAAATCGAAGGATAATGAAAAAATTCTTCTGTAAGGATTTAGAATGCGTAAAAAGATCTTCTGTGATTTCCTTCAGAAATTGAATCATCTAGATTCTTTGGTTATAGGTTTAGTCCTTGGGATTTGTCCTTGGTCTCCTTTATGGTTAGCTCAATCCGTTTTTCAGTTCCAAATCTGAGCTTTTTCAATACGTCATTCTTTATCATCAAACGTTTGACCATTAAGACCATCTATAGCTTTTGCTGCTTCATCAGCATTATTAGGTTTAACGAATCTGAATCGTTAGTTATCAATCCGAGATGGTTTCAAGAAATTTTATTTTTAGATGATTAAACGCTGATTGTAATCGTCAACGGATCTAACGGTTGACGAAGAAATGTTGTAATTTTCAAAAGTAATGAATGATAGTTTCGGTGGTTTGATGTGATAATACATCACAGAATACGAATGAATACAATTCATGAAAATCGGAATTGAAAAATGTACAATGTAACATATTAGTGTGAGATATAAATATTTCTAGGGTATTACCTACCCGTTAAAATATTTCACAATTAACAGTTTGTACAAAAGAGTTTTAATTACAGTCTTTATGAAAATATACGTACATATATATTTTCCTTCAGATGTAATCATGGATTTAATGAGTTAATATAATATTAAACTCTCCAAATCCTTAGAGGTTTCATAATTGTCTATAAATATTTTGCTAATAAAGTTATGAATCAATACATTCGTCGTTACACTTGATTTATTATGAAATGGAGTTTATTGTGTTGAAGCAGTGATTAACAATTGCTAAGTCATTAACGAAGGATGTACATCATAGCATATTAGTGATATGGATTAACTAAGTAGTACATACTAGTTGAGATTCACACGTAATTGCTTAGTACGACAAGATTTATTATTGTATCAAATCATATATATATATATATATATATATATATATATATATAAAGTATACATATATAATTCTTCACGAAGAATGAGTCAATACATCTTAACTCATTATTGCTAATATTCCTTGGTATCTTTGGGGCGTATGATGTTGATATCCGAGGTACCGAGTGTGATGTTGAGGCGTGGGATGCGGATGTTGTTGTTGGTGGTGAAGATGGTACTGGTGGTGCTGGTTATGTTGCTGGTGCTGCTGATGCTTGTAGAATTCGCACCATATTCTCCAGAGCCACCACTCAAGCGCGAAGCTCGTTGACTTCTTCTACTATTCCGGGATGATTGGCAGTTGGAACAAGGGGATGAATAAGATCTAAAATCTTAGATATTATATAATCGTGACGGGATACCCTGGAAAGAAGAGAGAAAATGGTGTTTCGGACTGGTTCACCGGTAAGCGCTTCAGGTTCTTCACCAAGAGGTGAATTTGGTTGGTGGAAGGGATCACCTTCTTCTTGCCTCCATTGATTGAGTCGGCTGCGGACCCATCCCCAATTCATCCAAAATAGATGATGGCTGATTGGTTCGTTCGTTCCGGTTACGCTGCCGTTGGAGCTCGAGGAGTTCGAGGAATCCCTATTATGTGTTCGGAATAGGGTTTGATATGAAATGAGTATTGAATAATGAATGATATATTCGTCTCCTCGAATACGTATATATAGCAAAAAGATTTTCGTAATTAACGGAGGAAATTTAGGAAAAGTGTTAGATAAAGTCTATTGAGATGGATATGATAAGATATGATAGGATATGATGTGTCTATACTCCCTTTATGCAATAATGGCAGTATGATGTGTCGCATTTAAATGTGGTGGCGGAATTGGATAGTACTTAGGAAAATGAGCAGAGTTCTTAGATTGGCTCAGCATTCTAAGATAAGTAAAGTTTCTAAAGTATAGTATAGCATTTAACAGTTAAAGGTAACAATTAAAGGCACTATGGTCAAGGATAGTTGTAGTCCTACATTGCTAAGGTACCTAATTGTATAAGGCACACTTAAAATGCAATCCTGGTTCTCTATAACAACCTGCTCTGATACCAATCTGTCACACCCCCAAATAGGGCATGGGGTATTTGTGACTAATTATATCAAATCATAGTTGTATAAACGAGAACGACTCTATATGAGACGTTTTATTGAGTTTTGCAGCGGAAGATAAATAGATTACATTGTATTTAGAGCATTAAATGTCTTTAATTGATATGATATGTAATGAAGACTCCAAGCATATCAAGCAATCATCATCAAAGCAGCAGATATACAGCGGAAGCAATATTTAAGTACCTGAGAATAAACATGCTTTAAAAAGTCAACACTAGGTTGAGTAAGTTCATAGGTTTATCATAAATCAATAATTCAGTATAGCATTAGACCACAAGATTTCAGTTTAAAGTTGATTAATACCAAATATATTAATCAAAAGAGTTGCTGTTTGTAATATCGCGACTAAACAAAAGTTACCCCGTGACACCTTGTACTGTCAGTGTCGTTGAATCATTATAATGTATCCAAAGACCACCAGTCAAATGGACAGAGACGTCACTCTCAGTAGCGCTACTCACAATAACTAAGCTTGCATCTTATACCTCAGCAATTAACAATATTACGGCGGGGATTTAGCATGCCAAAGCACGTATATAGCATAAAAGTTTGAGTTCTTGTGTCTAAACGTAAAACAGTTATAAAAGTTGCACATGTATTCTCAGCCCAAAAATATATAAAAAGGGAGCAGATGAACTCACGATACGATATGATAGTTTGTGGTAATTATGCGTATGATGGCACTGAACAAGTGTAGGGTTGTCCTCGGATTCACAAACCTATATCAGTTGTATATTTATTAATACATATAATTAATATGTAATAATAATCAAACTAGTTTATGTATATTACTTATTTAATTTAGTAATATATTTGTTACTTCAAAGGTTATATATACATATTTATTTTGTATATTAATATTTATACATATAGTTATACTAATACATATATATCTATATAATTAGTTTTATATTGTTAAATCAAAATTTTGTTATATGTAAATATTTATGTAAACATGTTATTAGGTTTAATATATAATGTATATGTAATATTAATATAGTTATATTATATGTAATAAGTATATTTTTATATACAAAATATTTCTTTGTTAAAATGATAGTTTTGAAAATAATGGTTTACTAATAATAATAATAATAATAATAATAATAATAATAATAATAATAATAATAATAATAATAATAATAATAATAATAATAATAATAATAATAATAATAATAATAATAATAATAATAATAAGAATGATAATAATAATGATGATAAGGATAATATTGGTTATGTTAATGATAATAATAATCATAATAATGATGATAATAATAATAATAATAAAATGTTTAATTAATAATACTAATAACATTGATAATACTTATAATAATATTAATAATAATAATGGTTT
Organism: Rutidosis leptorrhynchoides; assembly: GCF_046630445.1. Classification (NCBI taxonomy): domain Eukaryota; kingdom Viridiplantae; phylum Streptophyta; class Magnoliopsida; order Asterales; family Asteraceae; genus Rutidosis; species Rutidosis leptorrhynchoides. Next base: position 617,472,644 of record NC_092333.1, on the reverse strand, counting down.
TAATACTTGTGACTATGTTAATAATAATAATTATACTACTAACACTAATAATAATTATAATACTAGTAAGGTTAACAATATCTAATAGCAATAATAATCATAATAATAACAATAAAAATTTTAAAATTGAAAACTACCTCAATTAAGCCTTTATTAAAGAAAAATGTCCAAGACGGGGCTCGAACTCACGACCTCTCATTAACCCGAACACCTTCTAAACCACTCCTCTATCTCTGCCTTTCTTGATTTATCCCATACTTATGTTTATTTAACTTAAATTTTATGTGTTCTTCTTTCTTCCTCCTCGTAACAACAATCGATACTGGAACTCACAAACATCACAACCAATTTAATTTCTGCTTTAGACTTCGAAATTAAAATAGAGACGACTTGGTGTGATTAACAGATAACAAAACAAAAACAAAAAAATTAAAAGAAGGCTGCTGCTGTCGCGAGGAACAAAAAAAAAATCCAAATATCAAAATCAAAATATCGAACGTGTTAGACAAAGATTATAACACAAAATGTGTTTCAAATCACTCTTAGAAACTTCCTCAATCATCAATTTAACTAAAATCATCAAAACGAATTCGAATTTCGCCAAGAACAATTCGGTTGACTTTTTGAAAAATAACTTTGACTCGACAATTGGGATTCGTTAAGAAGAATTGAAGCTTGAAATTTTGCAGAAAGTTTGAGTGTACGATTCCTAATACAACTACATTCAAGGATTTTGAAAATTCATATGAAATTAAATTTTTTATAAAATGAAGTAAGAACAGAGCATGTCGAACTGTTATGCTTATTTTTCTTGTTTTTTTTTCTTTCAATCGGACACAAGTTGTAGGAGTTTTATAATTGATAATGGTAATGGAGGATGATTAGATTACACTTAGATGATCAATTACAATTGATGTGTGTCGACCCTTTAATCATTCAATTAGATAGGAACCGGAAAAAATAAAAATAAAAACAGATAAAAAAATGGGAACAGATATCACGATGGATAAAGATATAAAAAAAATAGATAGTGTTCTAACCTAATTAGGTATCTATCTGTTTCATAAATTTAATTAATATTAATAATAAATAAATATTAATAATAATACTAATAATAATAATTATATTAATAATAATAATACTTTTAATATTATTAATAATGATAATTAATAATAATAATAATAATAATAATAATAATAATAATAATAAGTATAACAATAATAATAATATTAGTAATAATAATACTAGTAATGATAATACTAATAATAATAATAATTTAAATCATATAATAAATGATAATAATAATAATTTTAATAATAATAATATTAATAATAATAATAATGATATTTCATTATTTTAATATTAATGGTAAGTATTAATACTAATAATATATTAGTAATTATATTAATGATAATGATAATTATTAATAATAATAATTATAATACCGATAATAATAATAATGATTATGATAATTTTTAATAATACTTATATTATTTATTATAATGATAATAGTAATAATAATAATCCTAACAATAATATTATCTTGTATAAAAGTTTTACGTTTTTAGTTATAACATTTAAGTCGTATAATATATATATATATATATATATATATATATATATATATATATATATATATATATATATATATATATATATATATATATATATATATATATATATATGTTTATTTAAAATTATTTCTTCGTGAATCATCGAAATCGAAATAAAGATTAAGTTTAAATTTTATCGGAAATTTCCGGGTTGTTATAACCGCACTTAATGAAATTCAAAATCAAAGTTTCCTTTGGATATCAACTCACTCGAAAAAGAACAATATCGAATGGAATCCTTGGCTAGAGAATCCAAGTATATATGACGACCATGGTTGTGTTGAAGCTAGTATTCTAGTGTAGTCCTGATAATGCTAAAAACGAACATATATTTCATAGCATTATCCCTCAAGAAAGACAAACTTTTAGTTGCAATTGTTCTATTTACAAGTGATATTCGTTTAAATAATAAAAGGTGAAGACAAAAGACAGATTCGACGAATTGAAGACGCAAACGACCAAAAAGCTCAAAAGTACAAAGTACAATCAAAGAGATTCCAATTATTGATAAGAAACATCTCAGAATTACAAGAGTACAAGATTCAAAACGCAGAGTACAAGATATTAAATTGTACGCAAGGACGTTCGAAAATCCGGAACCGGGACCAGAGTCAACTCTCAACGCTCGACGTAACGGACTAAAAATTACAAGTCAACGGAGTACAAGAATATAATATAATATATATATAATTAAATTTAGTTATATATATTATATTATATAATAAATAAATAAGCAGCCCACGTTTTTAAAGACTTTTGAGCCTCCCCAGCTGGCCATGCGATCGCATGGCCTTGAAGGGCAAAGCCCATGCGATCGCATGAGGCCCTTTTCCAGCCCACATGCCTATAAAAGTCGCAGTTTGGTGCATCAAAAAAGATATATATCCATCCATCCAACTCTCAACGTGTATATATATATATATATATATATATATATATATATATATATATATTTATATTTATATTTTAATTTTAATTTTAATTTTAAATTCTAATAATAAGGGTATGTTAGCGAATGTTGTAAGGGTGTAAGTCGAAATTCTGTCCGTGTAACGCTACGCTATTTTTAATCATTGTAAGTTATGTTCAACCTTTTTAATTTAATGTCTCATAGCTAAGTTATTATTATGCTTATTTAAGCCGAAGTAATCATGATGTTGGGCTAAAAATATTAAAATTGGGTAATTGGGCTTTGTACCATAATTGGAGTTTGGACAAAAGAACGACACTTGTGGAAATTAGACTATGGGCTATTAGTGGGCTTTATATTTGTTTAACTAAATGATAGTTTGTTAATTTTAATATAAAGATTTACAATTGGACGTCCCTATAAATAACCATATACACTCGATCGGACACGATGGGCGGGATATTTATATGTACGAATAATCGTTCATTTAACCGGACACGGGAATGGATTAATAGTCTATGGACTTATTAAAACAAGGGTGAAATTATGTACAAGGACACTTGGCATAATTGATAACAAAATATTAAAACCTTGGATTACACGCAGTCGATATCCTGGTGTAATTATTAAACAAAGTATTAAGACCTTGTTACAGTTTAAGTCCCCAATTAGTTGGAATATTTGACTTCGGGTATAAGGATAATTTGACAAGGACACTTGCACTTTATATTTATGACTGATGGACTGTTATGCACAAAAACCAGACGGACATATTAAATAATCTAGGACAAAGGACAATTAACCCATGAGCATAAAACTAAAATCAACACGTCAAACATCATGATTACGGAAGTTTAAATAAGCATAATTCCTTTATTTTCATATTTAATTGCACTTCTAATTATCGTATTTTTATTTATTGTCATTGTATTTAATTGCACTTTTAATTATCGTACTTTTTAATTATCGCAAGTTTATACACTCGCACTTTTATTTATCGCATTTTCATTATCGTTATTTACTTTACGCTTTAAATTAAGTCTTTTATTTATTTAATATTTTACATTAGGTTTTAACTGCGACTAAAGTTTTTAAAATCGACAAACCGGTCATTAAACGGTAAAAACCCCCTTTTATAATAATAATATTACTTACATATATTTGTATTTTTATAAATTAAAACTAATATAGCGTTAAGCTTTGTTTAAAAGATTCCCTGTGGAACGAACCGGACTTACTAAAAACTACACTACTATACGATTAGGTACACTGCCTATAAGTGTTGTAGCAAGGTTTAGGTATATCCATTCTATAAATAAATAAATATCTTGTGTAAAATTGTATCGTATTTAATAGTATTTCCTAGTAAAAATAAAGCTATTTCATATACACCTCGCATAACATCAAGTATTTTTGGCGCCGCTGCCGGGGAACAAATCTAGCTTAAAAGCCGGAAGCGCAACGCTATATATATAAAAAAAGATTTTTAATTTTTAGTTTACTTTTATAAAAAAAATACGCTTTTGTAAAAATACGTTTTAAATATTCTAAAATATAAAAAGAAAAACAAAAATATAAATATTTTTAAGATTTTGTTAATTATTTAAGTTCTATAAAAGTTTCTTTATCTTTATTTTATAAAAATATAAGTTTTATTTAAATTATAAAAATATATTATATATATTTATTTCAACACAGCAAAAAAAAAAATTAAAAACTCTCGGCCTGGTACTGTAGCAGCCCGTATCCTGGCCCAAAATCCAAGCTCATGCGATCGCATGAGCCCGAAGGCAATTACTCATGCGATCGCATGAGGGTCTCTGACAGGCCACAGGAAGCCCTAGTTCAGCATTAATTACGGGTTATTATTTTTATTATTTAATTTAAAACCCCAATTAGGTTTTTAATATTTAATTAATTAGTTTAGATTTTAATTAATTTGTATTTTTAGTTTATTTAGTTTAATTAAATTATAAAATTAATAGTTTTATAAAATAAATAATATAAAAATAATATTTTTATAAAAATTGTACTTTTTACAACTTTTAGTATATTTTTATATTTTGTCTTTTTTTAATTATTTTAGCGTAATTTTTGTATTTTTCGCTCGTATTTAGTTTTAATCCATAGTTTTTGCCATAGTTATTTTTATTTCTTGATTTTTAGGCTTTGCCGTAAAATCCCTTAAGTGCTTTTTCTTTAGACTAAGATTTAGGTGCTTTAGAATTTTGCGACGCTGTTTTTAAGTTTTAGTACCTCTTTAAGTTATTGCCATTTGGGATATAGTATTTCTTTTAAACTTTAATATTTTTAGACGCAACTTTTAATTCTTAGTTTTTAGTTCCTTTTTAAGTTTCAACGCGCTACTTTCTTATTTATTTTTCGACGCCTTTTACCTATGTATCAATTATCACTCCAATTAGTAATCTCAATTTGCAATTTTAATTTTAAGTTAGTGATAATAATAAGGTTGGGTTAGTCGAGTATTTTAAAGTTTTATAAGTCACTCTTTTTCTTTCTTATTTCTCCAATTTTAATACCGACGCGCTCTTTTTCTTTCTTATTTCTCGCCATTCTAGTTTTTAGGACATAGAATTTTCTACTTCTTCTCTAAATTTCTTTAAATTACGAAAAATTATTTTAAGCGGTTAAATTGATAGACATCAAAATTTTCTGGTTCGTAGTAATAGTTGGATTTGTACGTGGGCCGGGTTATTGGAGCCAAACAGTACTCAATTATATTGAGACCAAACGAATCCTGCCCCTCTGCTGCATCTTTTGGCTATTCGAAACGTGGGCAAAATCAGAAAAGTCTATTAATTGGATAACTTATATAATTTTTCTTTCTTTTTAAAAAAACTAATAGGATATTCAGTGAATGCACCGAGCAAAACGTTCACCACCTTTTGTATGTTCACCACCTGTAACTCGATCAAGACATCTAGCAAATATTGTCGCCGTTGATTTTTCTTTAGAATCGTCATCCAGTCGACAAAGTACTCCAATTCAAATTTCCGATAATCCATTTTTTGAACCCGACCTCACAATTGAGAATCCGGAGAATATTCAGGGACGATTCATAGATCCTGAACCATTAAATTTTTCCTCCGGAACCACCAATCATTCAAACAGAGATTGTTGAGGAACGAACCATTAAATCAGAATCATCTAGTGATTCAGATTCAACAAAATTCAATCATGGAGAATCTGGAACCTTTAAGTATGGAAGACCGAATGAGAGCTAAACACACTGGACAAGGTCACGCAATTACTCATCCTGACATTAATGCGCTAGATTATGAAATCAAAGGACAAATTCTACACATGGTGACTAATCAATGCCAATTTAGTGGTGCGCCGAAGGAAGATCCAAATGAATATCTTCGTACCTTTAATAGGATCTGCACTCTGTTTAAAATAAGAGAAGTTGAAGATGAACAGATATATCTCATGTTATTTCCCTGGACTTTAAAGGGAGAAGCCAAAGATTGGTTGGAATCGTTACCTGAAGGGGCGATTGATACATGGGACGTTTTAGTTGAAAAATTTCTTAAACAATTCTTTCCGGCATCTAAAGCCGTGAGACTTCAAGGAGAAATTGTTACATTCACACAGAAACCAAATGAAACTCTATATGAGGCATGGACCAGATTTGGAAAGTTATTGAGAGGATGTCCGCAACATGGTTTAGACACCTGTCAAATAGTACAAATATTCTACCAAGGATGCGACATCACTACAAGGAAAGACATCGATATAGCAGCTGGTGGTTCCATTATGAAGAAAACAGAAACGGATGCTTACAAAATTATTGATAACACTGCTTCCCACTCACATGAGTGGCACCAAGAAAAAGATATCGTTAGATCATCTAAAGCAGCTAGAGCCGATTCTAGTCATGACTTAGATTCCATTTCTGCAAAGATAGATGTTGTCGAGAGACGAATGGAAAAGATGACCAAAGATATTCACTCAATACGAATTAGTTGTGAGCAGTGTGGAGGACCACATTTGACAAAAGATTGTCTCAGTATTGAACTGACAATGGAACAAAGAGAGAATGTTTCATATCTAAACCAAAGGCCTGGAAATAATTATCAGAATAATTATCAACCGCCAAGACCGATTTACAATCAAAACCAGAATTATAATCGAAATGTTCCATACATCAACCAACAAGGTCCTAGCAATCAACAAGTATCCAACAATACTTACAACCAGCAAAGACCTAATTTTCAAAACAAACCACCACAAACAGATGATAAAAAGCCGAATTTAGAAGATATGATGACGAAGCTAGTTGAATCTCAAACACAGTTTTTCACATCTCAGAAACAAACGAATGAACAAAATGCTCAAGCATTTAGAAATCAACAAGCTTCTATTCAAAATCTGGAACAAGAAGTAAGTAACCTAGCAAGGTTAATAGGTGAAAGAAAATCGGGAAGTCTACCTAGTGATACAAATGCTAACCCCCAAAATGAAACAGCTAAAGCTATTACCACAAGAAGTGGTATTACACTTAAACCACCTTAAATACCTGTAATTTCTAATGAAGCTATTCCTACTCCACAAGAACCACAACCTGATCAAGATAAGGAAAAAGAACCGATAGTTGAAAAGGTTAATGAAGATAACACAGTTAAAGCTAAACCTTATGTTAAACCATACCAACCACCACTTCCTTACCCGAGTAAGATGAAAAAAAGAGAGACTTGAAGCCGAGCAATCCAAATTCTTGGATATGTTTAAACAGATAAATGTAAATCTTCCTTTCATTGATGTAATTTCAGGAATGCCTAGATATGCTAAATTTCTGATAGATCTAATCACAAATAGAAAGAAAATGGAAGAACTCTCGGCTGTTACTATGAATGCTAATTGTTCTGCAGTGCTGTTGAATAAGATACCAGAAAAATTATCTGATCCAGGAAGTTTCACAATTCCATATTTTCTGGGTAGTCTTAGTTCAATAGAAGCATTGACAGACTTAGGTGCTAGTATAAATTTAATGCCGTATTCACTATACACTAAACTAGACCTTGGAGAATTGAAACCAACAAGAATAAGTATACAACTAGCCGATAGATCAGTAAAATATCCTAGAGGGATAATGGAAAATATGCTAGTTAAAGTTGGTACTTTAGTATTTCCAGTAGATTTTGTTGTTCTGGACATGGAAGAAGATTCTCAAGTTCCTCTCATATTAGGAAGACCATTCTTAAACACGGCTAAAGCAACGATAGACGTGTTCGGTAAGAAACTGACCCTAAGTATAGAGGACGAGAGTGTTACCTTTTCAGTTGATAGAGCAATGCAACAACCGCAATCTGCAGATGATACATGTTACTATATTCAAACTATAGAATCACATGCAGAATTGTTAGAAGAATTTCTAGAATTACAAGGAACAGGAGAATGTTCTTTAGGAGAAGGAACTGAACCAATTGATGAAACTGAAATGTTAGCTACACTTATGGCTAATGGATATGAACCAACAACAGAAGAAATTCAAATGCTAAAAGAAGAAGACAGATATCGATATAAATCATCGATAGAAGAACCACCGAAATTAGAGTTAAAGCCACTTCCAAACCATTTGGAATACGCTTATTTACATGGTGAATCTAAATTACCTGTAATAATATCGTCTTCTCTTACTGAAAATGAAAAATCTCAACTCATTTCTATGCTAAAAGCTCATAAACCAGCTATTGCATGGAAGATTCATGATATTAAAGGAATAAGTCCTTCGTATTGTACACATAAAATCCTTATGGAAGAAGGTCATAAAACATATGTGCAACGCCAACGAAGACTAAATCCTAATATGCAAGATGTTGTTAAAAAAGAAATTATTAAACTGCTTGATGCAGGTTTAATTTATCCAATTTCTGATAGTCCATGGGTAAGCCCAGTTCAATGCGTGCCTAAGAAGGGTGGCATGACTGTCATTACAAATGAGAAAAATGAGCTTATTCCTACTAGGACTGTAACAGGATGGCGTGTTTGTATTGATTATAGAAAATTAAATGACGCCACCAGAAAAGATCACTTTCCCTTACCTTTTATTAATCAAATATTGGAAAGATTAGCCGGAAATAGTTACTATTGTTTTCTTGATGGTTTTTCCGGATATTTTCAAATTCCAATAGCACCCGAGGACCAAGAAAAAACCACGTTCACGTGCCCTTATGGTACTTTTGCTTACAAACGCATGCCATTTGGACTTTGCAACGCCCCTGCAACCTTTCAAAGGTGCATGATGGCGATTTTTCACGACATGATAGAAGAATGCATGGATGTTTTCATGGATGACTTTTCAGTCTTCGGTGATACATTTGAATCATGTCTAGTTAATCTTGAACGAATCCTTATTAGATGCGAACAATCAAATCTAGTACTTAATTGGGAGAAATGCCATTTCATGGTTAAAGAAGGCATCGTTCTTGGACATAAAATTTCAAAGGAAGGAATTGAAGTGGATAGAGCTAAAGTAGATGTAATTGCTAAACTTCCACATCCCACCAATGTTAGAAGAGTTAGGAGTTTTCTAGGGCATGCCGGTTTTTACCGACGTTTCATAAAAGATTTTTTTAAAATTGCCACTCCTATGAATAAACTCCTAGAAAAGGATGCTCCATTCATCTTTTCAGATGAATGTTTCAAATCTTTTAATATTCTTAAAGAAAAACTCACTAATGCGCCGATTATGATAACACCAAATTGGAATCTACTGTTTGAACTTATGTGCGATGCAAGTGATTTTGCAATGGGAGCCGTTTTAGGACAAAGGATTGAAAAACGATTTCAACCTATTTATTATGCTAGTAAGACGTTACAAGGAGCACAAACGAATTACACAACTACTGAAAAAGAACTCCTTGCTATTATCTTTACTTTTGACAAATTTCGTTCATATCTCGTTCTAGCTAAAACGGTGGTCTATACCGACCATTCTGCTCTTAGATACCTATTTTTGAAACAAGATGCTAAACCAAGATTAATCCGTTGGATCTTACTCTTACAAGAGTTCGATATTGAAATCCGAGACAAACAGGGAGCAGAAAATCTCGCCGCTGATCATCTTTCTCGTCTTGAAAATCCTGAATTAGAAGTTCTAAATGAATCGGCCATACAAGACAACTTTTCTGATGAATATCTATTGAAGATAGATTATAATGAAATTCCATGGTTTGCAGACTATGCAAACTACTTAGTATGTGGATTCCTTGAAAAAGGATTGTCGTACCAAAAACGAAAGAAATTCTTTAGTGATATAAAACACTATTTCTGGGAAGATCCACATTTGTTTAAAAGTTGTCCAGATGGAATAATACGCCGATGTGTATTCGGAGATGAAGCTAGTAAAATCTTAAACCATTGTCACACAGGACCAACAGGAGGGCATTATGGGCCTCAGCTCACAGCAAGAAAAGTTTATGATGCTGGATTCTATTGGCCTACAATTTACAAAGACGCACACCTTCTTTGCAAATCCTGTGATGCTTGTCAAAGGGCCGGAAAAATAAGTCAACGTGATGAAATGCCACAAAATGTCATTCAAGTATATGAAGTATTTGACATTTGGGGTATTGACTTTATGGGTCCATTTCCAAAATCTCATAATAATCTCTATATTCTCGTAGCCATTGATTATGTATCTAAATGGGCGGAAGCACAAGCTCTCCCAACTAACGATGCACGAGTTGTAGTCAACTTTTTAAAACGTCTTTTTGCAAGGTTTGGAACACCGAAAGCTTTAATAAGTGATCGGGGTACTCATTTTTGTAACAATCAACTTGAGAAAGTTCTCAAAAGATATGGAGTAACTCATAAAATCTCCACTGCATATCATCCACAGACTAGTGGACAAGTTGAAAATACCAACCGAGCTTTAAAACGTATTCTAGAGAAAACCGTAGGATCAAATCCGAAGGAATGGTCCACTAAATTGGAGGATGCACTCTAGGCTTTTAGAACAGCCTACAAAACTCCAATTGGAACCACACCTTTTAAACTCGTTTACGGAAAAGCATGTCATCTTCCAGTAGAAATTGAACACAAAGCATTTTGAGATTTGAAGACATGTAATCTTGATTTACATGAAGCTGGACGTCTACGATTAAGTCAACTAAACGAATTAGAAGAATTAAGACAAGAAGCATACGAAAATTCGCTAATCTATAAGGAAAGAACGAAGAAATGACATGATAAAAGAATCAGAAGTTCAAAAGAATTTAAGGAAGGAGACAGAGTTCTTCTTTTCAATTCACGATTCAAGCTATTTCCTGAAAAATTGAAATCAAGATGGTCTGGACCATTCATAGTCAAAAGAGTTTTCCCATACGGCACAGTAGAATTAATAAATTCAAATGAGATTGAATTTAAGGTTAATGGTCACAGAGTTAAACATTACATAGATAGTCCGATGGAAGTTGACAATGAAGTTAATCACAATTTTGATACCACAGCTAACTAAGTGTGGGGAGAAGCAAGTCTTTAAAGGATAATATGTATTTCTGTTAGAGTTAGATTTTCTGTTTTCGTGTAGTTCTCGAAAATGGAACCCGAATGGTCTTTCCCTAGCAGACCCTAAAGAACTAGTCTTCTCCCCCCATTCTGAATTTTTATTTTTTTTAGGTTTTTACGAAATGAAGACTTCCTGTGAACTAAACCATGGTCTAATGCTACACGCTTCGATTACTAAATGTAATAATGACACACTTTCGAGTGAACTGGTATCAGTAATCAGAGAAAAATTGGACGAAGTAAGAAAAGAATCCAGATGCGAAGATAATAAGTTACAATTTGGTAAAGGAAAATCAAAATCCGCAGCAAAAAGGAGAGCACGACACCTTGAAAGATGTCACAAATGCGAAAAATGGTCACACGAAGGTAAATGTTCAAATAATCAAACCTATTCAAATACCGAATTTGTTACTCTATGCAGAGATGGACCGTTCATATGTTTAGAAGAAAAAACGTTAAATGCTCGAGGTTACGCCTATGTAGCCATGGAAAATCAATTAGTCCGACTATCTTATGAGTGGGCTAGAGCATATCACTAAGAATACTATCTCACAGGTAAGTCTGTACAGTTTTTATTTTTATTTTTATTTTTAACCTTTTGATAATAAACGCTAATTTGTTCGCTATAAAGTATTAAATTGATATTCAATAAAATTAGGTCTTGCGACCGAAATTATTGATATCATACAAAAATTTATTACATCACTGCGAAATTTAACGTTTATTCTTAAGGTATAAATATCTTTAATCAATCAACCCAAAATATTTCAAAAATTCGTCATGAGTTAAATTAGGTCGTTGAACCGAAATTACTTTACCGAAAAGAGGGGTGTATATTTTTGATTGATTAAAGTGGGATAAAAGACCAAAAAGATTTTTAATTTTATTTTTACTTTGTTTTTAAAATTAATATTAAAATAATATTGTAAACTTGTTAAAATTAATATATATTTAAAATTGTAAATATTTGAAAAATTAATATTTTTAAAACAAAAATATAATTTAAGTTTGGTGTGAATTTTTAATATGAATTTTTAATTTTATGCATTTTAAATTCAAGTTTGGTGTGAATTTAAAAACAAAAATTTACTTTATTTCGTAAGTTAAAAATATGATTTTTAAAATTCGTCGTGAGTTGAAGACTAGGTCATTGAACCGAAATTGCTTTACCCAAGGGAGGGACGAGAACTTTTATTATCATTATTTTTAATCTTATTGAACTAAAGTATGCCAAAAACATTTAAAAAAACCCAAAAATCTTTACTTTTAAAACCGCGCTTTGAATTGATGAAATTTTAAAATTTTGTCGAGGGACGGACTAGGGCAACGATCCGAAACACCCTCGTTCCTAAAGGAAAACATAATTTTTAGAATTTAGTTAATTATAAGTTTTATAAAGTATAAGGTTTTACAAAAAAAAAAAAAAAAAAAAAAAGCCAAGTGTGGGAAAATTTACCAAGTTATTTAAAACATAAGACACATATTTTTGTAACAAATAACTGAAGATACTTTTGTTTTGGACGATTTTAATCAGTTTTACCCGATTTACTGTAATATATTTGAAAGAAAGATGGATATACACGATGAATCAATTCCATCGTTAAAAGGAAGTAAAGTCTTCCGAAAAAGAAACGCGCTTCTTGATTTATGTGATGACCCGAAAATTTTTGACTTATTTAAACCAATTCTCTATACGATTTATTATTTTAACACGCTAAACAAAGTCTGTTAGATTGAGTCTCAAAATTTTAGAACTGTTTCATATATACAATTACCTTTGATTACTCTCGACGATTCATGAACAATTATATGTATGTATATATGTATATATATATATATATATATATATATATATGTACAAGTAAAAACGACTTTTCTACAGTAAAACCCTATTTGCTATAGTAAAAATTACTTTGCTACAGTAAAACACTATTTGCTACAGTGAAACCGTATTTTGCTACAGTGCTACAGTGAAAACGACTTTGCTACAGTGATTTGCTACAGTAACACTATTTGTTACAGTAAACACTATTTGCTACAGTAAACACTATTTGCTACAGTAAAACACTATTTGCTACAGTAAAATACTATTTGATGTCGACGAACTAGCAAACAAAAATGAAAAAGGCGGCCATGCGATCGCATGGCAAAAACACTGAAAACTCATGCGATCGCATGAGCTACAGTAAATCGAAAAGTACTATAAAAGGCCAGTTTGTTCGACGATATATTCACATTTTATTTTTCATCTGTATTTTAAATTTAAATTTATAATTATAATTATAATTTAAATTTAAGTTTAATAATAATAAGGTATATTTGAGGGTGTTTTAATTCGAGTTTCAAACCGCTTTAAGCTAAGGAAATATTGGGTATTGTTCGGGGTATTGTTCTTGAATCCAAGGCCAACCATACAGTCGTCTACCATCATTACGTCTACGCAATTTGCCTACAATATTGAGTCTCAATATTGAACTGTGAGTTATAGTCTCCCTTTTTAAATGCTTTAAATATTTTTGGGCTGAGAATACATGCAATTTATTTTAAACGCAATATGACACAAGTACATACTAAATTCTACACTGAGTTAAACCGAAAATCCCTTAGCTTTGGTAACTAGTAGCTGCCAGTACATAGGATATGGACTGGTGGGCGTGAATAATTGTATATGGATCCATAGGGCTTGACATCCCCGTCCGAGCTAGAGCGCTAGCCTTTTAACGGACGTATGTTATTTGAGTTTAAGACACGTTGGTTTGCGTGTATTAAAACGAATGGGCTAATTATCACTATAGCTTTAAGTTTAGTTACCAGGGTGCTCTGTTACGTAGAATCTATTGATAAACTTTTGATGAAATCTTGTGGTCTATCTTTATATATGTTTATGACTCGAGCAATTAAACCTATAACTCACCAACATTCGTGTTGACTTTTTAGCATGTTTTATTCTCAGGTCCTTAGAATGCTTCCGCTGTGATGTGCTTGTTGCCTGCATGGAGTCTCTCATGCTTTGTACAAAGCTTATTGCATTCAAAATAAAACTGCGTTGTGTAATAAATAATTGGACTGTGCTGTCAACCTGTAAATTAAAAACTTATGTATTTCGGGGTTTTGCTTATGCCTAAGCACTCGCCCACATGTTTATAACTTTCTATGTTTAGAAAGTCACTTATTTTAATGAATGCAATATTTTATCAAAACGTATCATATAGAGGTCAAAACCTCACTGTGGAATCAATGATTAACGTGCCGCGTCAATAGCGATTTTGACGGGTCGTTACAGTTGGTATCCGAGCTTGAGGTTATAGGGAACCAGAAATTACATTAGTGTGTTTAACTGGTAATTGTTAGGATGCATTAGTGAGTCTGGACTATGACCATATCTGTTTTTACTGATTTTTGCTTATTATTTGGTCAAAAACATTATATGTGATATATTTATATGCTAACGTAATTGTTGTTTCAATTATGTGATAGATGACTTCTTCTAATCCTATCATTTTGTACGACTCGGAATCGGACACTGAATCTATTCTATCCACAACTGAAAAAGGCGTTCCGATACCTATTAAAGAAGAAATTGTGTTAGCCGGAGAATCTCAACTCCCGGTAAACCCAGAGGAGGTTCCAGCTCCACCCAACTCTAGTTTTCCGGAGCCACAGTATCGTTGGCATGGACCCATGATCCCTGGAGTAAACGAGGATCGTCTATTTCTAAACAAATATGGACATTGGTCCAGATATACCGCCGACGGGCGGGTTGTGCCGATTACGCCTGGCAGATTTCGGTTCATGACCACCGGTACATATTCTTGCAGTTCGTCATCATATTCTCCTACACATGACTCAGACAGTTCGTCATCAGACGAGATCAGTAAGGAGGAGGATTTCGCTAATGAAATAAAAGAGATCATTAAGGAGAAATTCCAACTTGCTATAGATAATAAAAACAACCACAATAATAAAATGTCCTTAATTATTAAAAAAGAACAGGACCATTCGATCCGTAACCACCCTTATTGTATTAAACCCACTGAGGCAACGGGTACCTCAAAACCCCAACTAAAAATAAAATACACTGCCAGAATGTCTGTCGGACCATGTGCACACAAACAATTGGCAGAGAGAACCAAATGGGAAGAAGTTTCTGATAGTTCTGAATAAACGACCTCGCAACCATAAATCTTCCATGCGCTATTTTATTGCTTTTGTGTGCTACTCTATCTTGTTATGTAAAATAAGCATATGTAAAATATCAGTATTGTATGGTATTGTATTATTTTGGTTTATTAATAATAAATGCATGGAATGATTATTTGTATTATTACTACTTCTTATTATTATTATTACATAATAATGTAGTAACTCGCTATAATTTTTCATAGTGAAATATTATTAGGATTTTAGTAGTTAATTCCTTGTACTAGCTATTATGTATGAACTTAACGGGTAGGTAATACCCTAGAAATAATTATAAAATGCTAATAAGAAGAAAAAGCTTTTATAATAATTGGTTCATATTATTAATATGCTACGATTAACTATTGACAACTCATTTTACCTATAATATTCTATATGATTAAATTATCTCTGTTGTGTTTATTGAAGAAACATGTCTCAAATGTCGGATGCTGAGTTTGAGCAACTAGTCAAGAAACGTGTGAATGAAAGAATTGCTACAGCAGAGGCAGCAAAAGCAACAACCGAAGTAGCAGCCAAAGCAGCAGCCGTAAACACAAACTCACAAAACGGATACTCATACAAAACCTTTCAAGGATGCAAACCACAGACATTTAGTGGAACCGAGGGACCAGTCGGTCTAACCCGATGGTTTGAAAAGATGGAGTCCGTTTTCAAAATCAGTAATTGTGCGAACGGAGACAAGTCAAAGTATGCTTCGTGCACGTTGCAAGACGGTGCACTTACTTGGTGGAACAATTATGCTAAAGCAGAAGGAATAGATACGGCATATGATATCTCTTGGGAAGAACTGAAAAAGATGCTAATCGAGGAGTACTGTCCTCGAAACGAGATCAGAAAAATGGAATCTGAGTTACGTAATCTGAAGGTTATCGGCGCGAATCTCAATAACTATGAAAAGCGTTTCATGGAACTAGCCTTGTTGTGTCCCGAATTGGTGCCAAACGAGAAACGAAAGATAGAAATGTATATTGACGGTTTATCGATCAATATCAAAGGAAATGTTACATCGTCCAAACCAAATACGATGCAGGAAGCCATGACAATGGCACACCAACTCATGGACCAGATCACAGAGAGTTCGATTAAGGCACCAATTACCGAAGTTAAGACAACTGAAGGAAAGAGGAAATGGGAAGACTATAAGGGCAAAAGTACTCAACTAAAGAAACAAGAAACTTTTAAAGGTAAACAAGATGGGGCAACTGGTAGTCCAAACTATAAGGGACCCCATCCGTTCTGCAAAAGATGTTACACACATCATGCAGGTTATTGCCAAGTGGTCTGTGATAAGTGCAACAAGAAAGGACATGTGGCGAAAGATTGTTATGCCACCGTTTCTGAAGTAAAGACAAAATCGACCGATGTCAAGAAATGTTATGGATGCGAGAAGTCTGGTCACTTTATAAATCAATGCCCTGATAAGGAGAAGAACAAAGAACCCGCACGTGGGAGGGCATTTAATGTTAGTGCCAGTAAAGCACGTGAGGATCCTAATCTTGTCACTGGTACGTTTACCGTTAATAATCAACTAGCTTCTATTATGTTTGATACGGGTGCTGATAGAAGTTATATGTGTAAAGACTTTAGTTCTAAACTAAAATGTGCATCATTACCTCTAGACGATAAATATACTATTGAATTAGCTAATGGTAAACTGATAAAAGCCGATAAAATTTGCCATGGTTGCGAAATGAATCTCGCTGGTGAAACCTTCAAAATCGATTTGATACCCGTGGAATTAGGAAGTTTTGACGTAATCGTTGGCATGGACTGGATCTCCAAAACAAGAGCGGAAGTTGTTTGCGCTGAAAAAGCAATCCGCATCCCTCGTAAGGATGAAACGTCATTAATGATTTATGGGGAGAAGAGCAACTCAAAGCTGAACTTTATCAGCTGTATGAAGGCCCAGAAACTTATAAGAAAAGGTTGTTATGCTATTTTGGCACACGTAAAGAAGATCGATACTGAAGAAAGAAGCATTAATGACATGCCGGTTGTAAGAGAATATCCCGGAGTATTTCCAGAAGAATTATCGGGGCTACCTCCACACAGATGTGTAGAATTCCAGATTGATCTCATACCAGGAGCTGCACCTGTAGCCCGATCTCCATATAGACTTGCACCTTCAGAAATGCAAGAATTACAAGACCAGTTGCAAGAATTATCGAACCGTGGATTTATTCGTCCCAGTTTTTCACCTTGGGGTGCTCCTATTCTGTTCGTCAAGAAGAAGGATAGATCTATGAGAATGTGCATAGATTACCGAGAATTAAACAAATTAACGATCAAGAATCGGTACCCATTACCGAGGATTGATGATTTGTTTGATCAATTGCAAGGATCAAGTGTTTATTCCAAGATTGATCTACGCTCCGGATATCATCAGCTGAGAGTGAAGGAAGAAGATGTTCCTAAAACCGCGTTCAGAACCCGTTACGGTCACTATGAGTTTCTAGTCATGCCTTTTGGATTGACTAATGCTCCAGCAGTATTCATGGATCTAATGAATCGCATCTGTAGACCGTATTTAGACAAATTTGTCATTGTTTTTATCGACGACATATTGATTTACTCGAAGAACAAGGAAGAACATGAGCAACACTTAAGACTGGTACTGGAAGTACTCAAGAAAGAAGAACTGTACGCAAAATTTTTGAAGTGTGATTTCTGGTTACAAGAAGTACAATTTTTGGGCCATGTTGTTAGTAAACATGAAATTAAAGTTGACCCTACCAAGATCGAAGCCATTAGTAAATGGGAAACACCGAAGACTCCAACACAAATCCGCCAATTCTTAGGTCTTGCTGGTTACTACCGAAGATTCATTCAAGATTTCTCTAGAATCGCCAAACCCTTAACCGCATTGACTCAAAAGGGAAAGAAGTATGATTGGTCCACGGAACAGGAATCCTCATTCCAGTTATTAAAGAAGAAGTTAACGTCTGCACCCATTTTGTCATTACCGGAAGGAAATGATGATTTCGTGATCTATTGTGATGCTTCGCGCCAAGGTTTAGAATGTGTATTAATGCAACGCACAAAAGTCATCGCATACGCCTAACGACAACTAAAAATTCATGAAAAGAACTATACGACGCACGATTTGGAACTTGGAGCAGTAGTTTTTGCACTCAAAATATGGAGACACTATCTATATGGCACCAAGTGTACAGTGTACACCGACCATAAGAGTCTTCAGCATATTTTTGATCAAAAACAACTCAATATGAGGCAACGTCGCTGGGTAGAGTTGTTAAACGATTACGATTGTGAAATCCGTTACCACCCCGGAAAGGCTAATGTTGTAGCTGATGCCCTAAGTCGGAAAGAAAGAGTAAAACCTCTTAGGGTCCAAGCTTTGAATATTACAATTCGTACTGATCTCACAAAGCAAATTCAAGCAGCACAGTTAGAGGCTTTAAAAGAAGAAAATGAAAAAGGCGAAATGAGCAGAGGGTTAGAAAAACAGCTTGAAGTAAAAGCCGATGGAACTCTGTATTTTGCTGATAGGATATGTGTACCAAAACATGGTAATCTAAGGCAACTAGTACTAGATGAAGCACACAAAATGAGGTACTCAATTCACCCAGAAAACGGGAAAATGTACCATGATCTCAAGAAGTTTTATTGGTGGCCTAATATGAAGACAGAAATTGCTACTTATGTAAGCAAATGTTTGACGTGTGCAAAGGTCAAAGCTGAGCACCAAAAGCCGTCAGGATTACTGCAACAACCAGAAATTCCGCAGTGGAAATGGGAAAGAATAACTATGGATTTCATTACGAAATTGCCAAGGACTACAAGTAGTCATGATACTATTTGGGTGATAGTTGATCGTCTAACTAAATCAGCTCACTTTCTACCAATAAAGGAGACAGACAGTATGGAAATATTAGCACGCCTATATTTGAAGGAGGTAGTTTCCAGGCATGGTGTACCCATCTCTATCATATCTGATCGTGACACCCGATTCACATCACGTTTTTGGCAGTCATTACAAAAAGCATTGGGAACTCGATTAGATATGAGCACCGCTTATCACCCACAGACAGATGGTCAAAGTGAAAGAACAATACAAACATTGGAAGACATGTTACGGGCATGCGTGATTGACTTTGGAACCAGTTGGGATAGACACTTACCGTTGGCAGAATTTTCATAAAATAACAGCTATCATACGAGCATCAACGCAGCGCCATTTGAAGCACTTTACGGTAGAAAGTGCAGATCTCCTATATGTTGGAGTGAAGTAGGAGAAAGACAACTTACTGGACCAGAAATTATTCACGAAACCACCGAAAAGATCATTCATATACAACAGCGATTGAAAACGGCCATGAGTCGCCAAAAGAGTTATGCTGATGTAAGAAGAAAACCGCTAGAATTTCAAGTGGGCGACAAAGTCATGTTGAAAGTGTCACCCTGGAAAGGTGTTGTACGATTTGGTAAACGAGGAAAGTTAAGTCCTAGGTACGTAGGACCCTTTGAAATCACCGAAAGAATTGGAACAGTTGCTTATCGATTAAAGCTACCGCAAGAACTTAGTAGTGTTCACAACACATTTCACGTGTCAAATTTGAAGAAATGTTTAGCTGAAGAGGATGTCGTAATTCCTCTTGACGAAATACGAATCAATGATAAACTCCATTTTATCGAAGAACCTGTTGAAATCATGGACCGTGAGGTCAAACAATTAAAACAAAGCAAAATACCGATAGTTAGGGTTCGTTGGAACGCAAGACGAGGACCCGAGTTTACTTGGGAACGTGAAGATCAAATGAAGCAAAAGTATCCACATTTGTTCACTGATATCGCTCATGAAACAGGTACTACTCAAAATTTCGGGACGAAATTTTCTTTAAGGGGGAGGTACTGTGATGACCCGAAAATTTTTGACTTATTTAAACCAATTCTCTATACGATTTATTATTTTAACACGCTAAACAAAGTCTGTTAGATTGAGTCTCAAAATTTTATAACTGTTTCATATATACAATTACCTTTGATTACTCTCGACGATTCATGAACAATTATATGTATGTATATATATATATATATATATATATATATATATATATGTACAAGTAAAAACGACTTTCCTACAGTAAAACCCTATTTGCTATAGTAAAAATTACTTTGCTACAGTAAAACACTATTTGCTACAGTGAAACCGTATTTTGCTACAGTGCTACAGTGAAAACGACTTTGCTACAGTGATTTGCTACAGTAACACTATTTGTTACAGTAAACACTATTTGCTACAGTAAACACTATTTGCTACAGTAAACACTATTTGCTACAGTAAAATACTATTTGATGTCGACGAACTAGCAAACAAAAATGAAAAAGGCGGCCATGCGATCGCATGGCAAAAACACTGAAAACTCATGCGATCGCATGAGCTACAGTAAATCGAAAAGTACTATAAAAGGCCAGTTTGTTCGACGATATATTCACATTTTATTTTTCATCTGTAATTTAAATTTAAATTTATAATTATAATTATAATTTAAATTTAAGTTTAATAATAATAAGGTATATTTGAGGGTGTTTTAATTCGAGTTTCAAACCGCTTTAAGCTAAGGAAATATTGGGTATTGTTCGGGGTATTGTTCTTGAATCCAAGGCCAACCATACAGTCGTCTACCATCATTACGTCTACGCAATTTGCCTACAATATTGAGTCTCAATATTGAACTGTGAGTTATAGTCTCCCTTTTTAAATGCTTTAAATATTTTTGGGCTGAGAATACATGCAATTTATTTTAAACGCAATATGACACAAGTACATACTAAATTCTACACTGAGTTAAACCGAAAATCCCTTAGCTTTGGTAACTAGTAGCTGCCAGTACATAGGATATGGACTGGTGGGCGCGAATAATTGTATATGGATCCATAGGGCTTGACATCCCCGTCCGAGCTAGAGCACTAGCCTTTTAACGGACGTATGTTATTTGAGTTTAAGACACGTTGGTTTGCGTGTATTAAAACAAATGGGGTAATTATCACTATAGCGTTAAGTTTAGTTACCAGGGTGCTCTGTTACGTAGAATCTATTGATAAACTTTTGATGAAATCTTGTGGTCTATCTTTATATATGTTTATGACTCGAGCAATTAAACCTATAACTCACCAACATTCGTGTTGACTTTTTAGCATGTTTTATTCTCAGGTCCTTAGAATGCTTCCGCTGTGATGTGCTTGTTGCCTGCATGGAGTCTCTCATGCTTTGTACAAAGCTTATTGCATTCAAAATAAAACTGCGTTGTGTAATAAATAATTGGACTGTGCTGTCAACCTGTAAATTAAAGACTTATGTATTTCGGGGTTTTGCTTATACCTAAGCACTCGCCCACATGTTTATAACTTTCTATGTTTAGAAAGTCACTTATTTTAATGAATGCAATATTTTATCAAAACGTATCATATAGAGGTCAAAACCTCACTGTGGAATCAATGATTAACGTGCTGCGTCAATAGCGATTTTGACGGGTCGTTACAATTTAGGTCATGAAGTTGTCGTCCAGACCAGCTGTAGGTTGACGAAAAATCTAGAAAAATCATCTCTAAAATCAGCAAGAAATCCACGGACCTCAGCATCAAACAGGGTCGCCAAGTGGTCAGACTTATCCTAACCATGAGAGGATCTGTCTTGTAAAATGGGGAGGACGCCGTGCAAATTAGCTGGATAAGACTAATGAATCAGATCCCCAAAAAGGAAAATCTCCTTTAAAAGATCAAAAATCAATTATTAAGACTGATAAAACTCAATCCTAGAGATTGACCTTAAAGATTGAGAATTACAAACTCATGGAATTCGATGATATCTAAACTCGAGTTTGAACGAGAAAATATTTTGATCAAAATACAAACCGATTTGTTTTCTAAAAACCCATTTTCAATGCGTTCATTACCATTGAACGTAAAATCCTAGGAATTCACCTGGAATTCATTAGGTCACCTGAACCAAATCGGGTGTCAACCGTAAGAACGGTGGTTGCATAGCATGGTCAAAGACAGGACCTTGTGCCAGACCGAAAAATTATAAGAGTGAGCTTTACTATTGCTCCTACAAAGGATAGTAATTGCATCCGATACGTTATAATACCATAATTAAAAGCATGTCAGGGGACATTGCCTTAACAGTTGCTTGTTCAACGCTTTCCTTTACAACCGGACGGTAGTTTACCGAAAGGTAATATACGGAGCAAGTATACTGGACTTGTTGCTTTCCCAATACAAGGTTAGCAAGTGGGTGACACAAAACCACAAGTTTTGAGCTAAAATTTTCAAATCTAAAACCCACCAAACCCACAAAAACAATTTGCAAACATCGGTGAAGGGTTATTCCGGAAAACTTATCTAGGGTAAAAACTAGATTTAATTTTCAAAAGATCAAATGTTTTCATAAAGATTCAATTTCCTTAAAGGATCTAAATTTTATAGTCATGTGGGACTGTAAACCACATCGTTACTACCATTGTTTATACCGCCGTATAGAAATCACTGATGTACAAAGTGTGAAGAATAAAGAGGTGATTCTAGTATTTCAAGACTATATTGCTTGAGGACAAGCAACACTCAAGTGTGGGAATATTTGATAATGCTAAAAACGAACATATATTTCATAGCATTATCCCTCAAGAAAAATAAGCTTTTAGTTGCAATTGTTCTATTTACAAGTGATATTCGTTTAAATAATAAAAGGTGAAGACAAAAGGCAGATTCGACGAATTGAAGACGCAAACGACCAAAAAGCTCAAAAGTACAAAGTACAATCAAAGAGGTTCCGATTATTGATAAGAAACGTCTCAGAATTACAAGAGTACAAGATTCAAAACGCAGAGTACAAGATATTAAATTGTACGCAAGGACGTTCGAAAATCCGGAACCGGGACCAGAGTCAACTCTCAACGCTCGACGCAACGGACTAAAATTTACAAGTCAACGGAGTACAAGAATATAATATAATATAATATATATATATATATAATTAAATTTAATTATATATATTATATTATATAATAAATAAATAAGCAGCCCACGTTTTTAAAGACTTTTGAGCCTCCCCAGCTGGCCAAGCGATCGCATGGCCTTGAAGGGCAAAGCCCATGCGATCGCATGAGGCCCTTTTCCAGCCCACATGCCTATAAAAGTCGCAGTTTGGTGCATCAAAAAAGATATATATACATCCATCAACTCTCAACGTATATATATATATATATATATATATATATATATATATATATATATATATATATATATATATATATATATATTTATATTTTAATTTTAATTTTAATTTTAATTTTAAATTCTAATAATAAGGGTATGTTAGCGAATGTTGTAAGGGTGTAAGTCGAAATTCTGTCCGTGTAACGCTATGCTATTTTTAATTATTGTAAGTTATGTTCAACCTTTTTAATTTAATGTCTCGTAGCTAAGTTATTATTATGCTTATTTAAGCCGAAGTAATCATGATGTTGGGCTAAAAATACTAAAATTGGGTAATTGGGCTTTGTACCATAATTGGGGTTTGGACAAAAGAACGACACTTGTGGAAAGTAGACTATGGGCTATTAGTGGGCTTTATATTTGTTTAACTAAATGATAGTTTGTTAATTTTAATATAAAGATTTACAATTGGACGTCCCTATAAATAACCATATACACTCAATCGGACACGATGGACGGGATATTTATATGTACGAATAATCGTTCATTTAACCGGACACGGGAATGGATTAATAGTCTATGGACTTATTAAAACAAGGGTGAAATTATGTACAAGGACACTTGGCATAATTGATAACAAAATATTAAAACCTTGGATTACACGCAGTCGATATCCTGGTGTAATTATTAAACAAAGTATTAAGACCTTGTTACAGTTTAAGTCCCCAATTAGTTGGAATATTTGACTTCGGGTATAAGGATAATTTGACGAGGACACTCGCACTTTATATTTATGACTGATGGACTGTTATGGACAAAAACCAGACGGACATAATAAATAATCCAGGACAAAGGACAATTAACCCATGGGCATAAAACTAAAATCAACACGTCAAACATCATGATTACGGAAGTTTAAATAAGCATAATTCCTTTATTTTCATATTTAATTGCACTTCTAATTATCGTATTTTTATTTATCGTCATTGTATTTAATTGCACTTTTAATTATCGTACTTTTTAATTATCGCAAGTTTATACACTCGCACTTTTATTTATCGCATTTTCATTATCGTTATTTACTTTACGCTTTAAATTAAGTCTTTTATTTATTTAATATTTTACATTAGGTTTTAACTGCGACTAAAGTTTTTAAAATCGACAAACCGGTCATTAAACGGTAAAAACCCCCTTTTATAATAATAATATTACTTACATATATTTGTATTTTTATAAATTAAAACTAATATAGCGTTAAGCTTTGTTTAAAAGATTCCCTGTGGAACGAACCGGACTTACTAAAAACTACACTACTATACGATTAGGTACACTGCCTATAAGTGTTGTAGCAAGGTTTAGGTATATCCATTCTATAAATAAATAAATATCTTGTGTAAAATTGTATCATATTTAATAGTATTTCATAGTAAAAATAAATCTATTTCATATACACCTCGCATAACATCAAGTCCATCAAATATCCATCGAGTATTTTTTTTCCTTCTTATTTACGTGTTGTATTATAACATCTCATGTAGTTTCTCCTTTGCTGTTTCGCATTTTAATGCTTGTTCTCCATGCTTGTATGTACTGTACCTTCTCATATTAATATAATTCATTTGCCTTTAAAAAAGTAAGTGGTTAGACACTTAGACTTAAAATACATGTGACAATCAAATTTTCTTGAAGTGTTTGTTTTTTGTATGAGAACAATAAATTTAGAATGAAGGGAGTAACAATTATATTAATAACAACAACAATGATAATTATAGTTGATTTTTAATAAATGAAAAGTTATGTGATTGATTTGTGATAGCGAGAAAATAAATATTAACCATTTTTGTATTTTAGTTTATGTTTTGTCGAAAATAAGGACCCAATTGTCTTACCAATAAAGTGAGACATACATCGTCGATTGGTAAAAACCATTCAACAAAATAGAAAAAACTATATATACGAGTACAATAATAATAATAATAAAAATGAGTAGTTATTGAAAAATGAAAAGTTATGTGATTGATTTGTAATAAGTGAAAAAGTTAAAAATTAATAAAGTGAAAAGTTACGTGGTTGATTTTTAATAGGTGTAAATAATAATAATAATAATAATAATAATAATAATAATAATAATAATAATAATAATAATAATAATAATAATAAAATGAGTAGCTATTAAAATGTAAAAAATAATGTAACTGATTTGTAAAAAGTTAAAAGTTGTGTGGTTGATTTGTAAAAAATAATAATTTTTGTGTTAATTTGTAAAAGTTTAAAAATTATTATTTTATCATTAACAAATTTTAGAAGGCCGTTTAGTTTAATTTAATATTGAATTGGAGTCCATACATGAAGTACAGAATAGTAGACATATTGCCTTATAAAATCAATCATATCCATAAAATGATGCAAAAGCCCATCTTAAACATAATTGAAGATATATTACTCAAACACAAACTAAGGCTTGAATTAGCACTCAAGATGAATCATCAATTCAATGATCGGTTATTAAAGAAAGCCGAATTAAACATGACCAAAGAAAATTCTTAGTAGAAAAAAGCCTCGAACAATCAAACTCGAACTTTAGCTTAAAAATGATTATAACGAGAATTTATTCATGAAACACCAATAATGAAGAAAGACTATTAATTAGCCTAACTCCTTAAAATTCTTAGATATTTATTTATTTAATTTTGTGAAAAAACTGAAAGTTTATATGAAGGAAAGGTATTATATAAAAAAGATAAAAGCCTGAACATGATACAAAGAAGACCGATAATCAACGTCTTAAACAAAAGAACCATACATCTGAACAAACTAAACTACTCCGTATGTTTTTTGTTGTTGCAAAAAACGATAACTCATATAGAACGAATCCGTTTTTCAAAAGAAGGCTACTGCACTGCTGCTGCTCTCAGCCGTTCAGATCAGTAAGGTTTGATTTAATTAAATGAGTTTGATTTAGGAAGAAAATTAGGGTTTATAAAGACATACAGGGAAGAAGATGAACACAATGTTCCAGAGTTTTTATTTGAAAATAAAAGAAAAGAGCTGAAAAGAAATATTTTAAAAATGGTATTCTTGAGTTTTTTTAAGGAGAAAAAAAAGAAAGAAGTGAACCAAATTTTTTTGTTGCCTAATTTCCTCTCCACTTCTTTCCTAATTGAAAGGATTTATTTTCTTTTATTTTCTCTTCTTTTCTCTTCCATTCTTTTCTTTTCCTAAAAAAAACTCGCGAACATGGTAGAAGCTAAAAGGGAAAGATAAAAATACATATTTACCCTCATGTGAAAGACATGTGGTTAATTTTAACGGAGGCTGTCAACATCTGTCAGACAGAGTAACCTTTTTTCCAACATTTGCATACCATAGTGGTCGTTTTTGTCAAAAAATAATTTAATGACTAAACTTGCAATTTGAAACAAATTATGGGGACTGCTTTTATAATTTTGTCAAAAGTATATTATAATTACTTTTATGAGTACTACGATGTCAATTGATCGGTTGTGGATTGAGTGGTGCCCTATTCATATCCATATCTATTTATTTTTTTGTTCATCCATATCCACATTTATTTATTTTTTGTTCATCCATATCCATATACATATCAATATCCATTTATTTTCAGTTCATCCATTAATATCCATATCCACTGGATAAAGCGAGTTAATGGATATCCACTAGACATTATAAAAATGTTACAATATTTTTCTAATAAATACGTAGTACAACAAAAAATAAATATAACATGACGTAATTAAAATCTATTCACAAAATGTGTGATCTTTGTCGAAGATATAACATATATTGTTGAATTTTACTATTAAACATAGATTATGTAAAATTAAATAGGTAATTTATATGTTTATTTTATTAGATATACATGTTTTATTCTAATATATTATAGTTATTTTAGTATAAGATTGAAAACAAGATATAAATTTAAGAGTAAATGCATGTGTAATAGTAAATATGTAATCATACACATATATTTATATATTTGTATGTGTATTTCGGATTATAATTGATATATCCATAGATGAATTTTTCAACTATATCCATATTCATATCCATTTAGGTTCATCAATATTCGCATTCATATATGTTTAATATTCGCATCCATATATGTTTAAGGTCATCCATATTCATAACAAAGCTGGTGGATCAGATGGATATCCAGTGAATCCGGTGACCAATTGCCATTATTTAAATATACTTTTTATAAATATTACCCTTTGTTAAAAAAACTCTTTAAAGTTTGTGCAATGACTTTTTAAAAGACATTTGACCAAAACGTTCATTATTTTGGGCGTGAATAACAAGCAGATTGATCTGGACGGCTGAGATCAGCAGCGGTGCACGATAGCCTTCTGTACTGGTCAAGACCGCCAAAGAATCTCGAGAGTTGCCACTGGGACGAGATATATATACACATTCCACACAAAACAAAAACCCTAATTTGAAAGAGTCATCAGCGCATCTCCTTTTCAACAAAAAAATCTGCGCATATCAATCGCCGTTGCTCATCCTCTCATTGTATTCGTTTTGTATATGTAAGCATATTTCTTCTTTATGTATCGTATGTCATATAATTATGATTATTGAACTGTCTGAAATCTGATCACCGGTAGGTTGTTATTGTCAATTTGATTTTAATTCGGTTTAATCATTTAACGCGTGGTTATATATGATATATGAATATGAAATACGGTGATTGATTTGGAGTATTGTAGATATTGTAACTCGTTGCAGCTATTTAGGTATTTTTTGTTTTGTATTGTAATTGCTATGATGATAATGATGGTAACAATGTTCGTTGAGAGGTTTGGTATAGCTAATGAATTTCTAGGGTTTATAGGAAGAAGATGCGTACTGTTACTTTAAACTGTACTGAAATAAACACCAATACACCTTCTTATTGTTTTACTATACATGATGCATATGCTCTTTATTTGTTCACATTGTTATGCAAGTAACTTTTATATTATGTATGAAGTGTTGATACCTGAGTAGTTGAGTTGGAGACTTGAGTGTTGAACGGACTCATATAACTGAAATTAAAAGATTCAATTAGAATAGGGCTTAGTTGTATACAGCGTTGATTTGATAATGTATGGATCTTTTGGTGACATTCCGACCACATTCACACAATATCAGAGACAATCATCTACATCACGAGATTCCTAGCCCTTTTACAAACCAACCCTGAAAGTTTTATTCATTTCCGACCACTGGACAACCGCCACAAGCCGCTATCGGGACTTTTTTGTTTGGCCGAATTCCCCATTATTCCTAGCGTATTTAGTATCACAGGTACCGGAATTTACCGATTGTTTGACGTGTTTCGAATTACCATCACCCTAAACCACTATCTTGATTAATTTCGACCGTATACACCTGATCCTCGTTTGACGCGACCGTCCGCCACCACCGACCGCTGTCCGTCAACACTTAACACCACTAGAATCTTCACAGCCTTGTAAGGCACCCAAGCATTTAAGTTGTTAGCTAACTTGTAACTTTTGGAAATAAGAAGCTTATTAATAATAATAATAATAAAAAATAATAATACAGTAATAAAATAAATAAATAATAACAAATAATAATAATATAAACCAATCCTAGGCTATACAATAGCCATGATCGCCGCCGTGAACCATCGTAGAGTCACTGACAACCGTCGCTGTCGCTACAGGAACTCCAAGTCAGTTAAAAAAACAAAAAAATAAAATAAAATAATAATGACATTGAAAATGTCTTGAGGAAAATGCTACAGTATCAGTTGTTATCTCAATTTGTAGGCCATACAACAACTACTTTAACAGTTGACCGCTTTTGACTGTAGTAAAAATCCCTTATTACTCCCGATTAATTTCTTGATTAAAAACATGCCATACACGGTCCAATGCCCACCATATACGGCGGTGGCATTTAGGTGCCGTATACAGTGTTGATATGGTAGTGTAAGGTCTAGATTTATCTATATATACGTCTATGTAATCCTCATTACAACACACAATCAGTATAAAATGCACACAATTATTATTACCTGCTTAACTTGCTACCTATTTTACTATATTATATAGTTATTGTTGATCTGACTTACCTCTTTTATCTGTTTTGTTATATATTCTTTTATATTTCAGTTGTCTTTTTATTTTGTGTTTTCATAATGATACTGCTGACTCCCTTTAATTTCTTTTGATCATATCCGTTTTGTTTGGGGTGTATGGTCATTGTAGAGTTTCTGGATTGTTTTGTACCAGTTGTCATACTTGACTATGCGTGTTTTCTCTAAGTTATTATCCAATTGCACAGTGCATTGCATTTCTATTTGTCTGTATATTTTTTGAAGTATCGCCTGTTACAAACATCTGCTCCCATACATTCTTGATGGTAAACTGACCCATCAATTTATGGATTACAACATGTTGTTAGGGCCTTTGTTTCCTTAAGATTATCAATTTCTATTAATCAATAGTCATGTGTATTTTAATTTAGTTTCATTTATGTTGCAATAACTTGATAACATGTAGTAGTTATTCCCAAAAATTACCATCCTTCATGCATAGTAGGCTGAACACTCCATGACAGTTCATTTTACTTGTAACATCATTAGATGGTATTATCTGTCAAATATTTGTGTGATGCTTATTTGACATATGACGTGTCACTCAGGCTGTGATTGGAAGCTGGGAGTTGTAATCTGTATACTAATCCAGTAAATCACAATGGGCAACGGTCCGGCACCCTTTTCAGATATTGGAAAACGAGCAAAAGGTAAGTCTCATTTATCTTTATATGCTCAGCTTCTTGGTGTCAAAATTATGATAACTCAGAATGAATTTACTTCTCCAGTGGTCAACCACCTATTAAATTGAATTTATCATTGTTTGATCCATCGTTTTCTTCCTTTTGTATCAAGCCTCTAATAGTTGCTTATGTTTGCTGTTATGTTTTATTCATGTATGCATTAATATGCAAGTTGCAAATTCAAGCTTGCCTATTGTATGCTGTCAATTTCATGAGGCTTATCCTATGTTGAAAAAACCAAGTATGTAGTGTTTGGTGTTACAATAATGGTAAAAAGGTGGATGAGGCTGTCAATCTTACAAACTATAAAAAAAGGAGGCCTGCATTATATACCTGTAGAGACATTATAATTGACCTGTGGGTTTTGTATCAACACTAAATTTCACTAATATATACACTAGACCCTGCATTTGTGAAAGGTAGGGATCTTTCTCTGATGAACTAGTAATATGAGATTATTACCACTTCGACGTTTACAGTTTTTTGTCACAAGTATATGAAATTATTAATGGTGGTTTTATTCAGTTTTAGCTTAGTGATATTTAAGTACGTGAATAGTTTTTTCTATATACCCAATCCTTCACCTAGAATGGTTTTTTTGTATGTTTATATGAAGGCTAAAAAGTTTCTATTTAGTTACTGTAACTGCGATAAAGCTGAGTTTTATTGTTTTATGGTGTATTATAGATCCGGCTTTTTTAAATGTAAAATTTTGTGTTTGTGCGCTTGAAAGGTATAAAATTTTTGGATATGTAAAGATGATGTCTGATATAGTGCCTATGCTTAAATAAGACAGTTGCTTTTTCATCAGATAAAATGTTGCTGACCATTGTTATTGCTTAATACAGATCTGTTGACCAAAGATTACAACTATGACCACAAGTTTGTATTATCAGTTCCTGGATCAACTCCCATGGTATGTGCATGCTTTGTATGTCTAATACGTACCTCATCATACATGTTTATGATTTATCTATTTTTTTTGTTTTTTATCTTCATTAATCATGGAGGTGAACTTCAAAACAACTTGAGCAGTTGTCTGTAGTTTGTGTAGGTTTAATGGGGACTCGAAACAATCCAAGAACTTTTACTAGAACTTGCAGCTCT
The DNA here is from genome assembly GCF_046630445.1 of Rutidosis leptorrhynchoides. Taxonomy (NCBI): domain Eukaryota; kingdom Viridiplantae; phylum Streptophyta; class Magnoliopsida; order Asterales; family Asteraceae; genus Rutidosis; species Rutidosis leptorrhynchoides. The sequence continues at coordinate 617,441,291 of NC_092333.1, read as the reverse complement.
TTACTAAACGCCCACTTACAAACTTATACTGTTACTCGGTGGCTGTAATTAGTTTAAACACCCAAACTTATATGGGTTGCAATCCAAGGGCTCAAAAGATGTAGTTTATTGGAATCTTTCGAAACATGAACTCATTTTTTACATGTTTACATGGTCATAGTATCCTACCTGTAGTCACCTTACAGGTTCATTTTTGTGGCAGTGTGAAATAATCTTATAAATGTGTCTAACATTTGATTGAAACTCTGGCACGTTATGATCAGTCATTCTGAGCGCGCTTAATTTGACACATGCTGTCTTTTGATCATACTAAAGTGAACCTGTTAACTTTAGATTGTTTGTAATGGTACTTCTAGTGAAACATATTCCATATTTCTTGTTCTAGGCTTTAGTGAATTTCACTCATGTTCTGTATTGTAAGTTTGTAACTTTAACTTTTTACAGGGGCTGACGGCTACTGGTTTGAAAAAAGGTCAAATTTTTCTTGGGGATATAAGTGCTCAGTACAAGAGTGGAAGGGCTATTGTAGATGTAAAAGTTGATACATATTCAAATGTAAGAACTTATGAGTTTTCTACCTGGATGAAGTGCTCTGTTTTTTATATACTGTTTCTGATAGGAATTGTTGGCCGACTATTTTTTTAAATATCAAGCTGCTTAAAATGGTTTATTCAATGTTTTGTTAGGCATTCTAATTTTTCATCATTTTGCAGGTGGCAACAAAAGTAACTGTTAATGAAGTAATGCCTTGTACGAAAGCAGTATTAAGCTTTGATGTTCCTGATCATAAATCTGGAAAGGTCAGTGGTTTTACATGTAAAGTATAATATAATACTCTGTATAATATGTATGCTGTATGCTGTATTCGCTACTTTTCAAAATTATTAGAGGTTCTTTTTTCTTTTCTGTGCTGTTTGGAGATTTTGGGTTCCAAGTATATCTCCGAAACAAGATCCACTAGACTGTTAACGTTTTGTACATTGAACGTTTGTGCACATCTTTTGTTTTTTGTATGGGTTTGAATCTATTTCAAGTATATTTTTTGTTGTTGTTGATATCAGGTATCGATCATACAAGAATACCGAATAATTAATGTGAATTGTTTTGTATATGCTCTCAGCTTGATGTTCAGTACCTTCATCCTCGAGTTGCTATTGATTCAAGTATCGGTCTGAACCCGTCCCCAGTTTTAAATGTTGCTGCAGCAGTTGGTCACAACGATATACTTCTCGGTGGTGAAGTTGGGTTCGATACCGCCTCGGGTTCTTTTACCAAGTACAATGCTGGGATAAGCTTTAACAAACCGGACCTCTCTGCTGCTCTTATACTGTATGAATTCCCATCCTATATTTTCCTTTCTTAAGTATCATGTTTTTGGTCAATTATCATAGTCTGTCTTGCTTTCTGTTGGTGATGGTTTCATGTGTGTAGAAAGTTGATTGTTGTGAAACATAAAAAGTAGCCGTCTATAGAGACAATTTTTAACTTTTATGGACCAAAATTTATGCAATAGGTTTTTTGGTAGTGATGTAAATGAGCAAATTTACGGTTGGTTATTCAAAGATGAGAAGAAAGCTTATCCAGCAGATTAGTTTACAACCCTTATGTATTCCTTCTATAAATTATTTTTGCTTTTTTTTGCTTAAAATTTGAGTTAGAGGTGTCAAATTGGGCAGGTTTGGCTTGTTTTGTATAGGGTAAATTTGGTGTGGCTTGTTGTCTATAAGGTAAATTTGGTTTGGCTTGATACTTGTTATGTTTGAGTATGGTTTGAACTAGGCGGGGTCGGTCTGACCTGCAACTTTGTAATGATAAGAATTTTTTTGAGTATCTAAACAATATCATTTTGATAGTAAACTAGTTTTTAATAAAAACATTAAAGTCTGAATTTGAGTTATTTTCATGTACATAGGGAATATTAATGATGGAAAACTTGTTTATTTTTCACGTGAATGAGTTTCTGTGTATTAAAAAAAGTAGAGCTACCCACAAATAATAAGCTGAAATTGCTTTCTACCATTTCTTATTGATGTAATTAGCCTAATTATGACCTCACAAATGCAGGGCAGATAAAGGGCAAACATTGAAAGCATCATATGTACACACTGTGGATGCTTCAAACAATACACAAGTTGTTGCTGAAATGACACACGGATTATCCACATTACAAAACAGTTTTACAATTGGAAGTTCTCATGTTCTTGACCTTTACAACACGGTCAAAACTAGGTTCTCCGACAATGGAAAAGTGGCAATGCTGTGCCAACGAGAATGGCGACCAAAATCATTGATTACTTTTTCAGCAGAATACGACACCAAGAACACTGAAGTGGCTCCCAAGTGGGGTCTTGCTCTAGCTCTGAAGCCTTGATACGTTTTCCAGGTGGATCATTTTCGTTTGTTAAAATTATTAATCTTTGTTAGAAGCCACATTTTCGTATGGCTTGATAAAATCATTTTGGAACATTCTGACATTCAAAGGGTATATTGATGTTGAATTTCATTTGGGAAAATTGACCCAAATTTTGTTAACATTCATGTTCATGTAATCGGGAAGACGCAAGTGTATGTTAGATTGTGATGGGGGCATAAGTTGTCCCATAAATCATATTTTTCAGCTTAATAATCCATGATCATGTTCTTACAAGATTCCTCACATGCATATTGTTTTTTCTTTTTTGCCCTATGCTGTGATGATTCTTTTCTTCACTTTTTCCATCTTTACTTTCGTTGGTGAATGTTAATGTTATTATTACTGGTATTTGCATAATTATCTTATGCTCATGATTGGTTACTACAATCAGAGCTTGTTATTCATGATTTAGTTTCAAGCGGTTTTGAACTTGAGTATTTTTATCAATATATGTTTACCAGTCAACTCAATGTATGTCTACCCAGAATGTGCAGCAAAATTTTTTTTGAACGTGGTATCAGTATATCATTTCTTTCAACGGCCCTCATCATTTGCACGTAGCACACACGTTCGGGCGGAAACCCAAACCCGATCGACGGTATTCAGGAACACATCCATTCGGGCAGAATGTGTAGCAAATTATCGACTCAAAGATGTGTAATGGTATGAAGGTGTATTAAGTTGCTTCATAAAGACTGAAAACAGAGTTATATCCCTACAAGAACTATAAAATAGCTAGAATTAAATCTTTATTGTTTAATACTATAATAATATACATATATCATCAAAATTTTGTATTATATCACCAATACCATCAACTAAGGTATATGATACGATTTGGAAGGTTTCAAATTTTGGGTAACGTTAAAATACTCCAACGTCCGAATCCACCGCTCTCGAGTCTTGAGATGGTGTATCGCTATTGTATTTGGCCAAAACTCATGTGTACACCCCGTTGGGGCCTCGGGATAATCATACATAGACCACTTAGCATCATACCTATTTTTCGCACGACCTCCCTCTTTAAGCCACTCTCCAAAAAGTTTATCTTCGGGCCCCACAAAATGTTTTTTCGGAATATCTGAATCTTTAATCCACTCGACTATATCCCATGATACCAAATATCCGAATCCAGCCATGTAATTTTCAAACGGATCCATACTATAACACGGGACTACAAACCCGAAGTATAAGTCTTGTCTTGGTAATGGCCTCAACTTATCCACCAAATTTGGTAGTCGAAAATAAGCATCATCATCAGCTTTTACAACATAATGGTACGGTGGGTTGACCGAGTCAAACTCATCTTTCAGCATATCTGGTAAGCTTGAGAAGTAGGTGTAGGTCTTGCCTTTATCCATATTCTCTTGACAGTTCAATATTATGATATCGTTGTGTAGCATTATTTCAAGTGCTATTAATACCCTTTGCTCTTCTTTTGTTAGATTGCAGAAGACGAACTTTAAGTCAATTTTTGCTTTAACTACCACTGACTGGGTCCCATAAATGAGGCGGAGAAAGTTTCGACGTTCGTAGTGGTCTGGCCTTGTTAGTATTCCGAAGAGGATTCGTATTTCGTCTTCTTCTGACGATACGAGGGGAGAAGACGAGTTTGTTGAAGAAGGTGATGAGATGGCACATTTGTTAAGGGTTAATAGACTGCCGAATTGGAAGTTGTTAAAATATAATGAAATGATCAAGAAGAATGTGACCAAGATGAAAGATGCAAGTATGATTTTTGTCTGCTTTGATACATCCATTATAATCCTATTGAAGAAGTTTGATTTACATAAAAAAATGTAAGGTATAATTAAGAGATTTGTTAGACTTATAGTGTTGTTATATTATATTATATTAATATTAATATCAATATAATATCAATATTGATATTATATATATATATATATATATTATATTTGATTAAATTACGTATATTATATTATATTATATTATATTATATTATAGAATGTGTTTTTTCTAGACTTAAACATAATTTAATATTAAATTAAATAAATTAAATTGATCGTTAAAATAAACAAATATTTCTAAAAGTACCTGAAATTTATTACTAACACATGACATGTCCATTCCTTGCATTAATACTCTCTTTAAACCAACTTTAACTATGACGGGTAAAGGTGGCGTGTTGATGAGTAGGGATGAAGTATTTGACAGACATGCTGGTAAACTGAAAAGTAATGCGCGACATGTTGAGTAGTGTGTTAAAATATGATTGAAAGTTGGGTGAAATAGTGGATAAAAATCAAAATAAATAAAAGAAATGATCAATCAAAAACAAGTTAATATGCAACACACCACATTTTTTCATGTGCTAGTAGTCAGCACGCCAGCATCCAGTGACACCAACACGCCGCACTAGAGGCGTGTTGAGTCCAAATCGAGCTCGAGCACGCCGCGTTATTGATGGTCTTACCCAACTTCTTAGCCAAATGCTTAAGCAATTGCATTATTAATATTACGTGCATCCGTATGGTTAATATCTGAGTGATTCCAAACTGTATATATATATATATATATATATATATATATATATATATATATATATATATATATATATATATATATATCTACCCTCTTAAAGTGGATTAGACGTTTCATCTAAGAAATTGCATTATATAACTATGTGCATCCGTATGGTTAATATCCAATATCTTAAAGTAGACTAAACGTTCTGTCTAAGCAATTGCATTATTAATTTTTATGCATGTGTTGACTTTTTTATTTTATTTTTAGTAGAGTTCAAATCATAATTTTAAGCGGATATTTGATAGCAACACATCTAAGATCACTCTTATCCTTGACACCCGTTATGGAACTACACTGGTGCTACCTCAGCGGCACCTTATCACCTTCTTTCAACCACATTTCCAACTAAATTCACTAACATCCATCACACCCACCACATTTATATTTTATTATTATTATTATTATTATTATTATTATTATTATTATTATTATTATTATTATTATTATTTACTTTTATTAATTTTATTATTATTTTTTATAAACCGTATTTATATTTGATTATAAATAAAAATAATATTATTCAATTTATTTATATCTATTTATCTATTCAATTTATTTATATCTATTTATATTTATTAGTACTCCGTATTTATTTATATCTATTTATCTAAATCTAATACGTAGTACTATATTTGCCCACCAACCCACCTTCCCAAACCATCTCCCCCATCTCTTTCTGCTTTCTGTGCAAATCCCCATTTTCATCCTTCAAAATTCCTAAAATCCCCAAAATCCCTAAACTAGCAGCAGTTTAATTTTATATATTTTTAATTAAAACAAAAAAGAAAATAATTAAAAATCCCTAAATCACCGTCTTGCAATCGGTCGTTGCAGAGCATATTGGACCGCGGTGGTAGCAACCCCGCCCCAACCGCGCTTGCTAGCATCGGTGTGATGCAACGGCGGTGGGCAACGAAGCTCCAACCGCGGACCATGGATGGTCTAAAAAGTTTCATAATATGACTGAATTGATATTGATATGAATTTATTTATTTATTTTTTTATAATTTTGTTGATAGATAGAATTGTCGAACGAACAAAGTGTACGTTATATTTATTTTTAAATAATCAATCATTTATTTACCACTTTAAGTACTAGTGAAATGACCCGTGAAAACACGAGTTTGTTTAAACGAAACAGTTTAATGATATGTTTTACGTATTAAGTGAATGTAAATGTTAAAGTCATTTAGTTTATTGCCGCGTGGAACCACGGATTACGACTAAGAAACTTGTCGTTGATTTTACAAACATAAAGTTCGCTCAAAGTTGAGTATTTATATTTATATTTTTAATAATGATAATAATAATTAATAATAATAAATGCCTTTTAAAGTTTTTTAGAAAATAAAATTACAATTTAGGAGAGATTAATATTTCCTTTTATAAAAGATTTTGTATTATTTTTTAAATTAAATTAATATGTAATTATGACATCATCATTATGAAAATTAAATTTAATTATGATATCATCATTTTAGAGATTTATTAGACTATATAGATTAATATATTTTGACCATGTAATTCATGGATAAATTGTCAAAATCGTCCATGTTTTTGTTTATTTTTTTCTCTTTTCATTCCTGATTTTCAATTTTTGCATTTTTCATCTCTAATCGCGTAAATATGTCCCAAATTAGTCCTTGTGTTACCGTTATGTTAAAGTTGCCGATAGTTTATGGAACGTGAATGTCACGTGATTTTACTAACATATCTAATATGTCCCAATTACAACAACGGGCCGTTCCGTTGCACGACGGAGACGATTTTGGTTCTCAACGAATTATCTTGCGACAATAGAATTTTTGACGATCGTATGTTTTTTCCTTTATTTAACCGGAATCTACTGACTCAAAATCAAGTAGATCATGAACAAAAAGCTGATTGCACAGATTCGTTAGCATATTTGTTTATCAGTGAGCGTGCATAATCGGTTTCTTCATCGACGAAAGGTGAAGAAGCTTCTGGAGTGTCTTGTGTATGGAGACATAAAACAAATACAGGTAATTCATCGCCTTTAAGTAAATGTAAAAAAAAAGTAGTTCAACCGGATCTGGATCAAAATAGTGGAGAATTAGGGACTTATTACGACGGAGTAATAGTGAAGGAAAGTAACCGATGATGTTGTTGTTGACTTATAATAGTAATAGGAAGAAACTTGGTGAGGTTTCGAAACTAAAACGGAGTTCCGGTGAAGTCGTCGTGGTTTCCACCGAAAGATCAAAACCGTCGGTGCATCAATTATTTTACGTGCATTAACGAGCTAAGCGCGATGGGGTTAAAAGGAAATCGTATTTACCGTATACACAAGGTTTGGTAGGGTTGTTTAGCACTAATGTCAACAGAAAGGGTAATAAATTCCCGTTTTTGTAGACCGTTTATTACAATTTTTAATGAGTTATCGTAATCGTAATTCGTATCATGTAAGCCGTTCATGATTCGTTTTAGTAAATTATAATTCTAAATTCTATTGTGTTATCCATGTTTGCATGTGACAAAACAAAAATCGCCATATATATAACTATTAAATGCAATTAAATATTTAAATTCTTGAACACCACATTATTTACCTAAAGTTATCATGCAACTAACGAAAACTTTAACCTAATGTTAACACAAGGGCTAATTCGGGACATATTTACGTGATTAGGGATGAAAATTGCAGAAATTGAAAACTAGGGATGAAAAGTGATATCGGCCAAAAAGTCACATTTTTACCCCCAATATTAAGCCCTAGAACAATAAAGATTCAAACTTTGTCGGCAAAATTATCGCTTTTTCGGTTGATTTTGTAGATTAAGTAATTACGAAGGCGATGCAAAAAGAATCAAGAAAACGGAGCTATAACGAAGATTCTAGAGCGAAAACGGTGAAAGACAAGAAATCAAGTTACGATCCAGGAAATTCAGCTGACCAGGCAAGCCAAACTGCATGCCAAACGGCTTGCCTGGCTCAAAAACGGCCTGCCAAACGGGTCAGGCAAACGACCCCTACAAACGGCTTGGCCTGGCAAACGGCCCCTGCAAACGGCCTGCCAAACGGCCTGTCAGCCGTTTGCAGGCAAAAATCAAGTCTATTTAAAGGGCTTTCTCCATCCATTTCAACCGACACTCAATATGTAATTCACTTTATATTTTCAAGCTTTTAGTTAGTTTTTAGTAGTAGTTAGCTTAGCTTTTATTTTCCGGAGGATATCCCGGCGAGTCCCTGCGATCTCGGACAGATTTCTTCGGCCTTTTCAGGTTTTTATCCGAAACGCTTGTCTTTTGTATTAAACATGTGTTCTTACTTTTTATGTTTAATAATGCGTTCTGATATTACCATGATAGCTTAATTAATCTGTATGTTGCCATGATAGAAGTTTGAGTTAGCGTAATTATGTTAATTTAGTAGCTTAATTAATCTGTATGTTGCCATGATAGAAGTTTGAGTTAGCGTAATTATGTTAATTTAGTACGATTACTGTTGCGATACTGAACTAGGAAGTCCGATAGATTTGTATGCTAGCATCTTAAGGATTGACCAACCTAGGTTGTGATCAGGACTTGTCCACCTATATGAAATTAGCTACTTCATAGGATTAAGACCCCTGGTTATACTGTATCTGAAGATTCTATGAACTCGGTATGGTCGGAGTTCCCGAGAGGCAATTAGTGCGCTTTTAGGACACAGAACTTAGGAATTGAGACATGAATGACCTAGCATGCCTATTGACTGTTCCGAAGAGACTTCTTAGGAGCTGTTAAGATCTAGTTAGTGCTTTCACTGTGTGACCCAAGCCTATTGCATGTTCTTGTTTGATTGTTGCCATATAACTTAGTCACATCAACTGTTTAGGTACTTATTAGGTTTCTATCTGCTTTACTATCAGTATATCAACTGTAATGCTGTATAATGTTTGAATTGATATGATCTCATTAGTATGATGGAAAGGTTGTTAGTTTTCACTTAAGGTTTTGCCAACTTAAATCGACGGATCTCTCCTGTTTGTGATCAGTGTTCAATCAACACGGCACATTGTTATTCAGTTAACCAAACTGATAACGAAGGTTAGGATTAGAGCTCAACTCACTAATAAACCTAGTACTTTACTGAGGATAACCTCCGAGGTATAGCTACCTTTAAATTATACGACCAAGTGACATACTTCTCACTATTCAAAGAGAACTCCGAGAGTTCAGAGACAAGTAGGTCTGTGTAATTGGCTCATCCAACCAGATCTACATCATTCCAAGCATAGTCTTAACATAAGCATAATTACATTTCCCTAAACCAACACTGATATCTTGGTTAACATTTCCGTGATCTGCATACTCCGGATATCCTTCCAGTTATTTACTTTTCCGCACTTAGAACTTTTAGCTTAAACCAACTACTATCCTTTATCTAGGTAATTTAACTAAAAGACAATTATCCACTTGATCTTCAATTCGTTAATCCATTAGAAAAATACGACACTAGGTTAACTTACACCTTCTACACCTTAGAAAGTAAAAGTAAATTTAGGCCCCGCACAATATAAATAAAAAAAAACCACTGTGTGCTACCTTGACCAACTGAATCAGACGTCCTGCGGCCTAACGACACCGCACGAATTAAACCGTCCGTTTCAACCGTACCTTTGTAGTCACATCAAAAAGAGAAAAAAGAAACAAACACATGGACAATTTTAGTAATTTTTGTCTAATTCATGCTTGTACGACAAATCAAATAGATATGTGGTTATCTTAAAAGAAACATAATGTCAATGGATAGGATGATGTCGTATCCATATTAATATTCATTTAATTTTTGTTCATCCAGATCCATATCCATATCCATTTAATCTCAGTTCATTTACATTAAATGAGTTAATGGATATCCATTAGATATTAAAATAATGTTATAATATTTTCTAATATATGATTAAAATAAAAACGTTGTATAACAAAAATAAATATAACATGACATAATTAATATCCACAAAATGTGTAATCTTTGTCGAAAATAGAACACAAATTTTAAATTACTATTAAGCTTAGATTATGAAATATTAATTACGTAATTTGTATGTTTATTTGTTAGATATATGTATTATATTGTAATATATCATATCTAATAGTTATTTTAATATAATGTTGAAAAAAAATGTAAGTATAATAGTAAATGCATTTCTAATAGTAAATATGTAAGCATATATCTATATTTATGTATTTTTATATGTATTTCGGATGTTAATGAATATATCCATGGATAAAACTTTTCATTCAAATCCAAATCCGTATCCATATCTATTTAGGTTCATTCATATTTGTATTCATATCCATATTGGTTCATTCATATCCATCATGACGCAGGTAAATCGGATGAATATCCACTGAATCTGGTGACTATTGTCATCCATACATAAGAGGGATGTTTAACTCTAATATATCTAATTTCAAAGTATTAAATCTTAATTGTTGATGATTGATAAGTTGAGTTTAAACAAGTATTTGGTTAGCGCTTCGATGCGTAGGGAAGCTTTTTTGTACATAACAACTATATGTTTACAGTTAAAATAATTTAACGTTGATGAGCCTAACGTAACCGAGAGGACAACGTTTATTTGTTTTAAAGGAAAAATCAATAATAAACAAAATATTAGACATATAACAAGAGCAGCTTTCAGAAGTTGTGATGTGGTCCAGCGGTTGGTGGCCTGCCTCCTTTAGGGGAGGTCAGGAGTTCGACCCACGTTGGCTACATATTAATCACACAATTTGATCCTTGCCATGAAGCACCAACCATGACACCTTTTCCACATCACGTTGGGGGGGGGGGGGGGGGGGGTTTACCGTGGGATTGGTGCGCGTATCCTCCTGGACACGTAGTTGGGGGATGAGTATAGCAACTGCTGGAGATGATCGCGTGAGTGGTTAAGTCCCCCTAGGTGATCCCCAACTAACTGTTGTCAAAAAAAAAAAAAAAAAAAAAAAAGAGCGACTTTCAAATTGAAAAAAAAATGTTTGTCAAATATATAATTAAAAACAACAATTTATACTTAAAGATATACGGAGTATTAAATATGCGGATTTATCGTAAATTAAATTTAACGGTTCTTGTGTTTCTTTTAGTAGCTAATTATACTCCAACCAAAAAAAAAAAAAAATCACAACTAGGTTTTGAACCCCCCAACCACTAAGTTAATAGGCACCACCTTACAACTCGTTCAAAACTACTTTTGTGTTATAATTAAGACATTATTTATTTATTATTTAAATAAAACGGATTGTTGTCTTTAGCATAAAATAAAATAAAAAAGCATAAAATAAAAAAAAGGTGAAAACATTCGAACCCACAACCACTCGATTAATAAACAAGCGCACTCGATTAATAAACAAGCGCTTAACAACTCCTCTAAGAGTGTTTTTGTGTGCTATAATTAGCACATTATTTATTATCTAAACAAATCGATTTAGTTTGCAGCATAAATTAAAAAATAAAGTGACCGTGTTTCAAAACGTCGACCACCAGGTTAATAAGCATGCACTTAACCACTTCTCCAAGAGTGCTTTTATGTTAGAATTAGCACTTTATTATTTATTATCTAAAAAAATCGAGTTTCAAAATGAAATATAAAATTTTGATGAACAGTAAATTGATTTAAATTAACTTGTTCTCATTTGATGATATTATTTGTTCTCTATTAATATTAATCGATATTAACATTAATACCACCGAACATTTTTTACCAGTTATAAATAACATGCACTCCGTATTTATTAATTTAGTGGTAGAGGTTACATGAACCTACAACTTTATAACATGTGTTAGTTATAGTCATAATGGTTGTCGCTAGTAAAATCTTTATTATTATTATTATTATTATTATTATTATAATAAATAATAAATAATAATTTTTCCTTCAGTCTCATTTAAAGTATCCACATTTTTATTTTTGGAATATGTCATTTCAAGTGTCCACTTTATATTTTAACCAATCATAAGAGGTTATTCTGGAGAGAGAAGATTTATTAATAGTGAATAATGGATTTATTGAGATTTCTTAAAATTGTGTGCATAAAATAAGTGAAAACTAGTAACGGAATGGAAGTAATAGGATAAGCGTTTGCACGATGTGGTGGATTTGTATAAATTGTAGAGCCATTGTGTCATTATTTGAAATTAAATAGTCTTATTCAAAATTAGATAGCTATTATTCGAAATTACACATCAGTTACTTGAAAATTACGTAATCATTATTCGAAATTGCACAATCGTTATATGAAATTTATAACCAATATTCAAAATTGCACAACTATTATTTAAAATTTGATAAATGTTATTCGAAATTACAAACTAACTATTTGTAGTAGTAATAATGATAATATTAATATTTGATAACTATTATTCAATATTTTAAAGTAATTATTGTAATAATAATAATAATAATAACAATAATATAATAGTAGTTATTTTGTAATTTGTAATAATAATAATAACAAAATAATAATGCTAATAATAATAAAATGATGATAATAATAATAATATATTAATTAATATTAATATTAATATTAATAATAATAATAATAATAACAAAAATCATAATAATGTTGACGAGTTTTGCTCTTTATAAATATATTTATATTTTTGATCCCTGTATTCTTGTTTGTTTTGGTTTTATAATCTGGTTTAAACATCGTAACCGTGCTTTTGGGCCAATAAAAATTGTGAAACACTTATTATTATTATTATTATTATTATTATTATTATTATTATTATTATTATTATTATTATTATTATTATTATTATTATTATTATTATTATCATATTTATAATTATAATATATAATTATTATTTATTTATTACAAAACATAGTTATATATATATATATATATATATATATATATATATATATATATATATATATATATATATATATATATATACTTATATAAAAAGGTGATTTGTTTAGCTTATTTGTCAACAAAATTATTTTTAAGGGGTTAATGACAAGTGGAATCAACACTTGTCAAATTTTCAGTGATTGTGATTAAAATTTATTAAATAAATGATTAAAAATAATATTAGAGAATAAAGAAATTAATAAAAAAATGAGAGCAATTTAGTACGGGTAATTTTAAGAGATTGTTGTAACTAACCAATTAGAAAAATATGCTTAATTATAGTAGAACATATCTATCCTTATAAGTTATAACAACTCACGAGTCAAATATAATTTATTTTGTTCTTATCTTTATCTTTACTTTTATCTTTTGGCTACTATTTTATATGTAACTAATTCAATACATATGTTAATTTAAGATATACTTTTTACTTACCACTTAATAATTTGTTTATGTATAACTCTTAATTTAGTAAGTAAAATTGCTGTTTATTTGTCATTTAATCTGTCACTTAATCTGAAAATTGATCTGTGTCTAGGAAACATGGAATCAGACACCCCTTCAGGATAAAAGGCAAATGAAAACAGAAGCAAATTAAGGAAAAAAAAGAAGTAAAAACCCCTTACTCTATAGCAAGCCATATAGATTAATTACCACTTGTGATTAGAAGACCACTTACGATACATATTCATTATTGTGTCGTTATTCATTTGTATATCATTATTGTAAACCAAGATCTCTAGAGAGAAAAAAAATTATGTTTAAATGTAACTAATCGTCAAACAGATTTTGCGTAGCCGTGCAACGCACGGGCTCAAAAATTAATATATACATACATACATACATACATACATACATACATACATACATACATACATACATACATATATTTTTATGCATGAAACGTTTTTATATTATTGTGGTTATATACTTACTTATAATTATAATGCTGTAGTAATTTTTATTATTTATTACGATACCGTTCGGAAAGAGTATTAAGATAGAAAATGAGTACAAGCTTCCGATATATATATATATATATATATATATATATATATATATATATATATATATATATATATATATATATATATATATATATATATATATATATATATACACGCACACGCACACATACACACACACACACACTAGGTTTTAGAGCCAGTGTGTTGCACGGTGGGTAAAATAATCGTGCAAAATTAATTGATATTTTAAATAATTAATTTTTTCAGTTTAAAAGCTCGTGGTGTTGACAAATTTTAAAAGTTTTTTTGAGTATAAGAGCCTGGGTTGTTGACAAATTTTAGAAGTGATTTTGGGTGGTGTTAGTAACTTAACGTCTACAATTATTTTTTTATTTCTCACCATTAATATATTTTTAATTATATATAAATTATATATCACGTAATATTTAGAGAAAATATGAGTCCATTAAAAATTTGTCATGGAACGTGTCAAATGAATACACGTTAGTAAAGTCTAAGTTATATTTGTTATATGTTATCATTATATAATAACTCTTATATAAAACATATATATGTCACATGTCAAAAAAGAAGCTCAGTTTCGAATATAATTAGTTGCGTTTTGTTCGTAAATTTCTTTGGGTTGAACGGTGATGACGGAGAAACCTTACTCGCATCGAAATAAAAGATAAGGCTTGTAAAACAATTGGGTGGATTTTTTTTATTGAGTATTATTTTAATTGAAAGTTACATTTTAGTTCCCCGAAGTTACATTTGGTACCCCCTAAAAAGTTATAGTTGATATCAAAAATTAAATGGGTAAAGCTGTAAATATGCATGAATAATTACATTTAGTACCCAAAGTTAGGGGGTTAAAATGTGTAACATCCTCTACTGGGCCTAGCTGTTAGATTACTAGTTTGCCCTTAAGTTTGTGTTACATTAATATATGATTTTATTTTTATTTAATATTTATTATTATTTAATGATGTGGTTAGGACCAGTTTGTGACAAGGGTCACAGAACATGTTTGTTTATTTAATTTGGACTTCGTTTGGGTTACCAAATGACGTACAAAAGATATCAGATAACTGATAAATACCCGTGCGTTGCTCAGTCTGGAAAATTAACCCAATTAAATGACTAGTGCTGCCCATTTCTTTCATTTTCTAGAATATTCACACACACACACACACACACACTCGTTCTTCATCTCTTCCAACTACCAAACCCTAGATCTTAAATTCTTGTTCTTGAGCTCAAATCTTTTACACTATCTTGTTCTTTGTGATTTACTGATTTTATCAAGGTAAAAATCAAAGTATTTCATGATCTAATCTTTGAGAAAATTGAGTTTTAGTGTTAAGTTTTTTAAAGTGTGTAATTTGGATCAAAATGGTTAGATTTGATGTTGTTTGAGTCCAAAGCTTGTGAGTTTATGTTTCTACAAGTTTAGTGTCTTCGATTTAGTTAAATTTAAGGTCATAATCGAGCTCTAGATCGAGAATTGGTGAGTTTGGTGTGAAACCCGTTACTTTGGCAGCTGATGCTGCAGATGAACTTCCTTCAGCCGATGGTAGTAGACCATCGATCGATGGTGTCTGACGATCGGCTGATGGACTAGACCGTCGACCGATGGTGTGAGTTCTTCGACTAACGGTTGTAATTTTAACAATCGACCGATAGTGCAGTCCATCGACCGATGGTGTAGTGACGATCGGCCGACTGTCTTTGACAGTGGAAATTTTATTAAGTGTTGATTTCTAGCCGTTATGCTGCCCGTTTGTATATTTATGATTATGATATTATAACTAACTTGGGTATATGTATTTCTCAGGAGAAAAGGAGAAATAGAAGGTTCAGTGATTAGATAGCTGAACACCTTCTCGTTTGCTGGTAATCGGTGAGTGGGACTAACTAGAGATTAATAGTATAGAGTAGCTTGTTATCCTATGATTGTCATGCTTGTTAGAATTAATATGCTACTACTGTTAGTTATTATTGTGATGATTCTGTGTTAGTTGATGTTTGTGGGAGCCCAGTGCGTCCTTATCCTGCGGTAGCCTATTTCGATAGGAGAGATCAACCTGCGGATTGGGTTCCTCATGTGGTAACCTAATTGCATTCGTGTGCTATATGTCTGAATGACGCCTTCGTCGCATGTGGATGATTTATGCAGCACGGTATGTAGGAGGAATTTCCGGTAAATCTCAGCCTGATCAACTGGTGGTTAATGGTTTGGTCGAACCGCCGGAGTCTCTATAGACTACACTACTGGGTGATGATTATGTGTTAGCTTATGTGACATGATTAGTATGACAGTACTATATGCTATTGTCTGTAGTTAGTTATACTCACTTAGCTTCGTGCTAATTCCCCTCCATCTCTTCACTGCAAGTTGTTAACTTTTGTAGATTGTGCATTTGAGGAGAAGACGGGCATGGTGATGTTATGTTTGACAGGATTTAACTCTGATGTGGTCTTACTTTATTTAAACAGTGATCTTTTGTAAACTTAATGTAATTATTTATTTTCCGGTTAAATATGTATTTTGTTGAAATGACACGTGAAACTGGTTGTACTGTAACAACCCTAAAACGTAACACGAGAAAACACACCTCTTTTTTTTTTATAACAACAACATTAATTTATGCCTGACCATATGCGTGACGCGCATATGGGTGTGCGGCGCGGTTTAAAACATAAAACAAAAACAGAAATTGAGCTCGGCAACAGTTACCTGCACTTGTCCACTTGCGAGGCGCGCTCTTGTACACAAAAGTAGCTGTCCCATTTTGACTCACATGCATATGCCTAATTTTCTCAAACACAATTCCTTTACAAAACCTATTCGACAACTCATACAATCAAATGGTTTAATTTCTACCCAAATATATATTTAAACGAGTTAGGACTCTGTAACCCAACCCGATACCAAGAGCATAATCCTGGGGACCACCAAATCCCCAATCCGCATATAAATATCCAAAAGCTACCCCGTCGAGCCCAAGCGCTCCTACGCATCTAGTCTATCAACTAGCTAGCTTCACAATCACAATACCTGTAAAAAGGTAAACAACGAGAGGGTAAGCATAAAGCTTAGTGAATGCAATAATTATACATATACATATATAACCTACTTACTTGCAGTCACTTACACAATTATCGCATACACGCTAGCAATATAATTAGCATACCATCGTAAAGTATAACGCTAAATCTCCAATACGCAAGCTAGCACAAACAATAGCATATAACTCGAACAATATAATATGCTACACTACAACACATAACCATGGTTAACCAATCGTACAAGGGAATGGTACTCGCATTTCCCATCGGTGTTCATAACAACCATTAGAGTACTTAACACGTCGTACACTAACCCCACGGGTGGCATCTTAACACATCGATACTTCACCCCCGGGTGGTGTCTTAACACGTCGACACTTCACCCGTCATACTTCCCGGAGTGGTGTCTTAACACGTTGGCACTTCACCCCCGGGTGGTGTCTTAACACTTCCACACTTCACCCGTCATACTTCCCAGAGTGGTGTCTTAACACGTCAACACTTCACTCGTCACGTGACATGTGGTGTCTTAACACGTCGACACTTCACATCTACGCTACACAAATAAATACATTATATACATACACGTATAATTATTCCACTCACCTTGAAATGCCCGCACAAGTCATGTATGACATGATCTCCATCCTCAAATCTGAGCAAGTAACCACTTATATATCACATAGGTATAATATACACATAAGTAGCCGTTCTCTAAAAGAGAACCCGACACAAACATCCCTTAACCAAGGGATTATACCTTGCTCGCCAAAAGCCCGCCCATTTAACACCTAATGGACACAAATCAATTACCACTTCGGGTGGTAATTCGAACCCACACAACAAAGTACAATTTAACCCAAATCATACTTTACACCAATTAGACCAAACTTAGGTCCTAACACTAAATTACTACTTAGGTAGTAATCATTTCAAACGTCATTTACATTAGAACCTCAACACGTGCAATATTGACCCATATTGCGTTTGACCACATTTGACTTATGTTAAAAAAATGTCACTTTGACTCAAAATCGCTTATCATGTGTGATTACTTCTAAAAACGCCATTTAACACTTAACACAAGTGTTTAAACATCCATTTGACCAAAACTAGCGTCATTACCAAATTCGACCTAATTCAATTCACCCATTTGACATAAGTCCCAAAAATGCCCAAACTAACCAATAATCACTATCACAAGTGAAAATAGCCCTAATACACCAATTAAACCAAATCACAAGTGTTAAACACTTATTTTACCCAATTTGACACATAAACCCTAATTTTGACCCAAATCAATACTAATCTTTCAAACATACCCAAATGGGTTCCAATACTTCCATAATCACCGAACTAAGTGATTACACCCAAAATCAAAGCCTAATCATGGCCAAAACGTCAACCAACCCAAAAACCACCAAGTATCAAAAATAACTAGTCACAATAAACCCACTTCGTCATCTAAACGGGTTTCACAACTAAACAAGCTCAAACCCTAACTTGAATATCAAATCAACTAAATAAAATTGGGAGTTGAGACTTACCAATACCACCAAAATGTTGCCGTTGACGAGATGAACAACTTTAACTCTTGAGACCCGACCCGAATCACTCTTCTTCTTCTCTAAATCCCCAATTCTCTCTCTAGAACCCCTCTCTCTCTCTAGGGTTTGATGTATTTGAGAGGATAAGAAATGAGGATAAGATAATATTTTGGCCAGATTTGTAGCCTCAAAACCGGCCCCAATGCAAAATACCCAAAATGCCCCTTTTTAAAACATTTAAAATCACAAAGCTTGCTGTCAGCACGTTTTGCGCGGTGTGCATAATTTTGCGCGGCGTGCAAAAGCCGAAATCAACATTTTGTGAAACTTGTTTTGGTCGTAACTTTCAAACCGTAAATCCATTTTTGATGAATCAACTATCGTTGGAAACATAATTAGGTGTACTTTCCAATGGTAAGGTTTTAGAATATCAACTCCAATTTTATTTGGGGTCAAAATATATGATCACATGCCTCGTAATTCAAATGACATCCAAAATAACGCATAACTGAAAAACGAGATGTTACATGTATTGAATTAACAATAGTTAAAGTGTATTCTGTAATTAATTAATAAATGCTTCCGCCACGTGACACTGGTTGACCTGAATTAACAATAGTTATAGTGGTTTTTTTTATAAATTATTATTAATTTAATATTTCATTTATGTTTGTAAGTGACTTTTTTTTTCCTCCGAATCTTGTAGCTTTTTAGTTAAGCTCGTCCATCTTTAATTTGTGAAACATAATCTACACATCTATCTATCAATTTATCTATCTATAAATTATACATGAAACAAGTACTTTATATGAAGTAGGATAGTGACTGGAGTATTACAAACCCCACACCTAAACTTTAGTCCTTGACTTCGTAAGATACTACGTGATTTTAATAGTAAAGTTTACATTATATATTCGTAAGATACATTTATTTTTAATAAAATAAACATATAAGTATGTTATAATAATAAAGTGATACCAGTAATTGCATTTAATATTTGTACATAAATAGCTGCATAATATCTGTAATATTTGTTAACTGATAATTGATTTACTACCAACTGTATAATAGCTTATATGAAATATATTCGTATGATGAATTAAAAGTGTACACTTAATTAATATAAATATTATATGATGCAGTCAGTTGCAAGAGTTGAACTCTAGATTCAATGAGTCGGTGACGGAACTTCTTCAACTCAGTGTTGCTTTAGACCCAAAAAAGCCCTTCAATAAAAGTGACATCTGTAAGTTAGCAAAAACGTTCTATCCTTTAGACTTTACAGAGCAAGAGATGATCCACTTAAAACTTGAGTTGCAACATTATGAGCTAGATGTGCCAAATCATCCAGAGTTAAAAAAGGTTCAAACTGCTGCTGAGTTATGTAGAGGCCTACAAGAAATTGAGAAGTCAAAATCGTATCCTTTGCTTGATAGATTGATTCGCCTTGTTTTAACTCTTCCCGTTTCAACTGCCACAAATGAAAGAGCTTTCTCATCAATGAAAATTGTTAAAACAAGTGATAATGCTAAAAACAAACATATATTTCATAGCATTATCCTTCAAGAAAGACAAGCTTTTAGTTGCAATTGTTCTATTTACAAGTGATATTCATTTAAATATTAAAAGGTAAAGACAAAAGACAGATTCGACGATTTGAAGATGCAAACGACCAAAACGCTAAAGAGTACAAAGTACAATCCAAGTGGTTCAATTTATTGATGAGAAACGTCTCAAAATTACAAGGGTACAAGCTGTAAAACGCAAAGTACAAGATATTAAATTGTACGCAAGGACGTTCAAAAATTCGGAACCGGGACATAAACCGAGAAGAAACGCGCAAGTCAACGGAGCTAAAATTACAAGTCAACGGAACACAAGAATATAATATAATATATATATAATTATATTAAATTATATATATTATATTATATATATTAAAAAATCATAGCAGTCCATGTTTTAATCGATGAGTGACCAGGAATAGGCGGCCATGCGATCGCATGGCTAGCATGAGAAAATCTCATGCAATCGCATGAGCCCAACAGTGTGACCACATCTATAAATAGCAGCATATTCTGGACGAATGAAGTACACCATATATCCATCTACTCTGTAACGACCCTACTTTTTCCGTTATCTTTTACCATTTATCATTTAACGTCCGTTAATCGTTATTCGTGCCACGTCATTTTTATGACCTATATTATTATTTTAATAATAATATATTAATTATTATGTGTTATGTAAATATTTGTATTCATATTTTAAGTGGTACGTTTCTACGAGTCACGGATTTCTATCCGGCGAATCTTTTCGGTTTTCAAACCAACGGTCAAGCTTTTGGGATTTTTAAATCCAATTTATTTTAAATATGATATTTTGATGTCATATGATTATATATAGTGTTTATATATTTTATTCGTCGCGTATTTGTTATCTCTCCAAAAAATCAATCGCGTAGTAGCGTTTTCGCGTTTCGGGCTTCGTTCGGGCATTTGGGCCACAAGCAATTATACATTTTATCAATTTGGGCCAAAGGAGGGCCCACCCCATGAGGATTTCGGCTGAACCCCTTTTAGGGAGGGCGTTATGTGCATTTTTTTGTAATTAGTACTAATTAGAAGGAAACCTCATTTCTCCATTTTCACTTAAACATTTTATTTCACTTTTCCTCTCCTCTTTCTCTCCCTTTTTGGCCGCCACTTTTCTCATCATCATCATCTTCAATTGATCATCATCTAGAGCTTGGATCAAAGGGCTTTTAACATCAAAGCGTTCCTCTCGTTCTCCTCTACACGATCATATCCTTCAATTCTTGATTAGGGTATAAACCCTAACCCTAACTTTTTAATTTTTCTTTAATTTTACTGTTTTTATATGTTATATTGATAGTATGATGATTATATGTTATTGTATTATTGATAGTATGCGTAGAAATGCTCGTTAATTCATGTTTTCGGTTTGATTGATTTGGGACAGCGGTTTGTTTGATTGTTTTTGTAAACACAACTAATGTAAAAGTGAAATTAAAGTGTCTAGATGAGTTCCTCTCATCAAGACATTAATTTTAGACTCCGGATTCATGTTATTTCAATTCCCGGAACATAAGTTATGATCAAAATGGTGTTTAATTGAAATTAAAATGTGAAAACGAATTGGTACAGGTATGGTCTGACTTTGTGACTATTTTTAGAGTCTTTAAGGTGTACTAGTGTGTTAGGATTGATGATTGGATGAACATTCATGTTCGGGTCATCGAAATCCGAGCCACGGATCACCCGTTATGACTAAAACATGTTTTTGAACGGATTAAAGATCCAAATTGAGTTATGGCTGTAAGTCATGACTTGGTGGCTGTTCTTGGGATGTTCTTGAGCATGCTATGGTGTTGGGTGGGCTGGTTAGGCGAAAATATATATAAGACTCGCCAAAAACTGATTCCCGGGGCTCAAGTTATGACCCGATGAACTTTTAATTAAAACTTATGGTTATGAAATAAGACTTATGATATGAATAATGATTTTCATTATTAATAAATTACTTATGATATAAAAGTAATTATTTTAATTTAAGACTTATGATATACATATTTATTATATCATTTATTAATTAATTATGATTAATGAAACTTTAATTAAACTTTAATTAAACTTATGATTAATAATACTTTTATTATTAATGAAAAGTACTTATGGTAAGTATTAAACTTATATTATGAGGTGATTATAATAAGACTTATAATAAGAATTAATTGATTATTTAATTATTATAAGACTTAATTATTATTTAATTTTAATTTAATTATTAAATACTTATGATTTAATGATTATAATTAGAAACTTATGATATGATTAATAATTCATTATTAATTAATAATACTTATGATATGATTTAAAACTTATTATTAATTAATAATACTTATATTATGATTAATACTTAATTAATTAATTAAATACTTATGGTATATTAATTATAACATTTAAACTTATGTTAACTTTAATAATTCATTTTAATTTAATTAAATTTATGATATGACACAATTATACATAATTGACTTTAATTAACATTATAACTTATTTTATTAATATAACTTATACTTTAAAATTTAACGTTGACTATGTTTGACCAAGGTTGACTTTTGAGTTGACTTTCGGTTGACTTTGACTTTCAGTTGACTTTTGTTGACTTTCTAATTAAGAAAACTTTCCTAACTTATAAACTTTCCAAAAATAGCAACTTTCCAAATATGGAAACTTTTCAAAAATAGAAACTTTCTAAAAATAGTTTCTAAAAATAGAAACTTTCCAAAAATAGAAACTTTCAAAAAATAGAAACTTTCCATAAATAGAAACTTTCTAAAAATAGAAACTTTTCAAAAATAGAAACTTTCCTAAAATAGAAAATTGCTAAAAATAGAAAATACGTGTCCTAACGCTGTTCTGATCAAACCGAAGCATGTTGAGTGTTGTTCTATGTCTACTTGCAACAAGTACAATAGCTATCATACTAAGACTTGACCTAAGTTAGTTATTTATACCGACCTGCT
This sequence comes from Rutidosis leptorrhynchoides, assembly GCF_046630445.1. Taxonomy (NCBI): domain Eukaryota; kingdom Viridiplantae; phylum Streptophyta; class Magnoliopsida; order Asterales; family Asteraceae; genus Rutidosis; species Rutidosis leptorrhynchoides. Next base: position 617,418,327 of record NC_092333.1, on the reverse strand, counting down.
TTATTTATAGGTCAGTGTTGTGATCATTCCTGATCACTTTACTTCATTGATGTTCACATTTTTGTCTGGTTACTTCATTTGTTTTAAGGTGAGTTATAGTCCCATTTTTCTATTTTAAATCTTTTGGGATGAGAATACATGCATTTTATTTTTACGTATTGGACACAAGCGGAAGTTGGTTTAAATTATTCATTGTGAGTCGAACAAAAATATTTCCTAATCTGGTAATTGTAATCACTGGTTTCTACTGGTAAACACGAATCCTATGGATAGATCTATCGGGTTTGATAACCCCATTTCGAGCTAGTCGCGCTAGCAATTTATAATTAGAATGTTTAGTACTTCATATTTAGTTGAAGATACACTTGTTCGGTGTATATTATTTATTGTGTTTGGCAAGGGTAAATAAATGGTTAAGTGGTTACCAGGTGGCTCACGGAAGATGGAATAATGTTTTTATATGTTTTCTAGCATATAATTTTGTGGTCCAAAAAAGGAGTTTTTATGTTTTCAAACATAAATTTTATGGTTTAAATTAAATATTGATTACAATATTAAACCTATAATTCACTCAACATTTTTGTTGACAGTTACTCGCATGTTTTATTCTCAGGTTCATGATTGATTGCTTTCGCTGTGCTTAGAGAGTCTGCATATTTATGATGGCAGCTTTTGTTAAACATTAACTTGCATTCTATTTTGATACATTTAATAGTGGATGTTGTTGACTTTATTTTGGTTAACTTTTGGTTAAGTAATAATGTATGGTTTTTCTAAACTTACATATTTTGGTAGGTTTCCTTTATAGGAAATCATTTTTAAATAAAGAATGCAATGTTATTTATCAAATTCATATTGAGTTATGATCAAGCTGTGGAACCAAGATAACGATGGTCGTCAAGTGTACTTTGACGGGTCGTTTCAGTTGGTATCAGAGCTCTGGTTGTAGGGAATTAGGCTGCATTGATGTCGTTACCTGAGTCAATAGGGTGCATTAGTGAGTCTAGTCTACATCCAGGCCTATAATATATTATTACATGTGGTTATTTGTATCGTATTGGTATGTATATTGTTATCATACATACATCTCTGTTATGTTCTGAATCCGGGAGGAACTCCTGTTCTGATTTAAATGTATTCTCCGACTCATGCGAGTTCATCTCTATAAGAACACCTCGGATAGGGAAACCGAGGGATGTCATTCTTGACTTCTGAAATTCTCGACATTTCTATGTCATCTGTTATGGTTATGTATATAACATTTGAGTTATATTACGCGAGATGTCATCCTTGACTTCTAAAGGCTTGGCATTTCAATGTCAGCTATTATGTTTAGGTATATAACATTCTTGTTATATTATGTGCCTTTGTGTCGTGGTGTCTTTGTGCATTGGGTTGCGAATCGGAAACGTCATTCTTGACATTTAAAGATTCTTGATACTTCAAAGATATTTTTATGTCATCGTTACTCTTATTCATTACTTTTGATGTTTTTGCCTCTTGTGCTATCCATAGCACATTATTTAAGAAATCGTTTTAGAGAAATTGTGTGGAAATCTGAGGTTGATCGCGTGTCCTGACCTCATGTAGTGCTATTGGAATGGAACTATGAATTAGTGAAATATAATGGCGTCAGGCCAACGTGATTATATTACGTTAATTCATAAAGAAGTCCCAATATTGTGACATGAGGAATAGAAAGCGAGTTAAAGAATTTTTTTTTACACTACTCATTCAGAAATTCCGATGTATTACATGGGTAGGGAAAATATTCATTATCTTATTTGTTGATATACGAGGAGCTCGTTTTAACCAGATTATCTGTCTCATGCTCTATACTTCATAACTCGCTTGTTAGCAATAGCTTCGCTTGGGAACAGTTTTGGCCCAAGGACTTATGTCCTGATAATAGTCAAAACAATATTTAACTCATTGGGTTTCATGACCTCGTAGCAATTGTTGATTAGATGTCGCAAGACGATTCAAGTCCTTTACTCGATCTTCCACGATCTTACTTCAACTTGTAACCTTTGAAATACAGATACTCTGTTTATCATCTAGAGTTTTACACATTTGTTTAATTGGGCGGTTCTCACGAGATTTATGGGCGAATAGAAGTAATGAAATATTTTGTCATGTATACAATTTATAAAATCATATATGTACGTATGGATTCAAATGAATAAGTTTACCCTTACCTATTTTGGCTAGTATATACTAAATCATACCTTCAAAATTATTTTAAAACCACTCATTTATTGAGCTGTTTGACAGTCAATTTGTTTTATATAAAATGGTACACGTTGTACATACTTCTAAATTTACTAAGAACTTCGTTCCGTTTATGTTGTCACATCAAACGTTTAAAGCTTTCTCAAAACTCCTTTGGTTGATTTTATCAAATTTTCGCATTACTCTACAGAGTGTTTGGATCACAGTTCTTCTCATCCTCCGTTTAAGGATGAAACTTACCATTAAGTTCATAGATAGAAACTCTTACACCACTTTGGATGCCAGTTTTATAAAATTTATTGAATAGTCTTTGCGCTCATAAAATTTTCCCTCTTATAGTTGGACATGGCTGAAACGCGGACCAATAAATCAATTTTCTGGGGTACACTCGGTGGTCACCCTATTGTAGGAAAGGCGCTAGGTGGGTTTCTACCCTAACTGTTGTTATAGTGGGTATCATGAATATATATTACACTAGACCGTTTGAGGAGTTTCTACTCTCAATATTCGCTGTTAACCGCAACACCCTCGTAAACATCAATCCTAGGATTCAATACTTTGAGGTGCACGACATTATATTTGGAGATTCATCTCACCTGGAGGCGCCCATTCTCTATAACCCATGATTCGCGTTCTTTTCATCTGCACATAAATTTAAGAATATGGATCAATCCTAGATTTTCTCGCTCATTGTACAAGGAAGTTCACTCTCATTGAAATATCACACCTTTCTTACGTCTTCCTTTCAAAATGTAATGAAAATTTACTTTGAAGTCCATGATCCTCGTTATCTCCTTTGAGAGAATTGCCTTAAATGTCTATGCCACTGATGTGACTACTCTATATATTTCTTCCTTCGTTGTTACAACTATATTTCATTCGTCCCAGTTCGTCCCCTTGGGGAGCTCCTGTTTTGTTTGTTAATAAGGAAGATGGTTCGTTCCGATGGTGTATTAGTTATCCCGAGTTGAACATGCTTACTGTTAAGAATTGTTATCCTCTTCTGAGAATTGATGATCTGTTCGATCAGCCTCAAGGTTCGTCCGTTTATTCTAAAGTTGATCTCTGTTCTGGTTATCACCAATTGCGCGTTAAAGAATCTGATATTCTGAAAACCGCTTCCCGTACCCGTTATGGTCACCACGAATTTCTTGTTATGCCTTTCGGATTAACCAACACACCTGCTGTGTTCATGGACCTCATGAACCGTGTGTGTAGAGCCTATCTGGACAAATTCGTGATTGTTTTCATTGACGACATCCTTATTTATTCCAAGAGTGACGAAGAACATGAAGAACATTTGAAGTTGGTGCTTGACTTGTTGAGGAAAGAAGAGTTGTACGCTAAGTTCTCTAAGTGTGATTTCTGGTTAAGAGAAGTTCAATTCCTTGGACATGTTGTTAGTAAACAGGGAATACAAGTTGATCCTGCCAAGATTGAGGCAATTGAGAAGTGGGAAATTCTGAAGACTCCTACACAGATTCGTTAGTTTCTAGGGTTGGCAGGATACTATAGAAGGTTTATTCAAGATTTCTCTCGTATAGCGAAACCTCTAACTGCTTTAAGGCACAAGGGGAAGAAGTATGAGTGGAAGGATGAACAAGAGACTGCCTTTCAAACTCTGAAGAAGAAGTTGACTACCGCTCCGATATTATCACTACCTGAGGGTAATGATGATTTTGTCGTCTATTGCGATGCATCACGACAGGCTTTGGTTGTGTTTTGATGCAACGAAAGAAAGTTATTGCGTACGCGTCACGTCAGTTGAAGATTCACGAGCAGAATTATACAACTCATGATTTAGAGTTGGGAGCTGTTGTGTTGCACTTAAGATTTGGAGACATTATCTCTATGGGGTCAAAAGTACAGTGTACACTGATCACAAAAATCTTCAACATATCCTTGATCAGAAACAGTTGAATATGAGGCAACGAAGATGGGTTGAGACGTTGAACGATTATGATTGCGAACTTTTATATGATCCTGGAAAGGCCAATGTTGCGGCTGATGTGTTAAGTCGTAAAGAGAGGGCTGAACCTCGCAGGTTTAAAGCCTTGAACATGACAATTCGAATGAACCTCGCAAGGCAGATTCTTGAGGCACAACAAGAACCCTTGAAGGAGGAGAATTTTGTGAACGAGAAAGTCAGAGGCATGGCTAAGAAGTTTGAGGTACGAACTGATGGTACTAGGTACTTTGCGGGACGTCTTTGGGTTCCAAAGTTTGGTGATCTGCGACAACTGGTTTTAGATAAGGTTCATAAGTCTAGGTACTCTATTCATCCTGGTTCAGGAAAGACGTATCATGATCTTAAGGAGATATATTGGTGGCCTAATTTGAAAGCTGATGTGGCTACGAATGTGGCTAAGTATTTGACTTGTGCTAAGGTTAAAGCTGAACATCAGAAACCGTCTGGACTTTTGGTGCAACCTGAGATTCCCGAGTGGAAGTGGGAAGGTATTACGATGGATTTTATTACGAAGTTACCGAGAGTTGTGGGTGGTTATGATACCATTTGGGTGATTGTTGACCGACTCACAAAGTCAGCTCATTTCTTGCCGATTAAGGAAACAGATTCGATGGAGAAGCTTACTCGTTTGTATTTGAAGGAGATTGTTTCAAGATATGGTATTCCTCTATCTATTATTTCAGACCAAGACAGTCGATTTATATCGAGGTTTTGGCAATCCTTACTGGAAGCTTTGGGAACTAAGTTGGATATGAGCACCGCTTATCATCCGCAGACGGATGGTCAGAGTGAAAGGACCATTCAAACGTTAGAAGATATGTTACGAGCATGTGTTATTGATTTTGGTAATGGGTGGGACAGATATTTGCCGCTAGCTGAATTTTCCTATAATAACAGTTATCATGCAAGTATTAAAGCCGCACCATTTAAAGCTCTGTATGGTAGAAAGTGTAGGTCTCTTGTCTGATGGAATGAGGTTGGGGATGCTCAACTCACAGGCCCAGAAATTATTCATGAGACTACCGAGAAGATCGTACAGATTAAAGAAAGATTGAGAACTGCCAGAAGTCGGCAAAAGAGCTATGCCAATAAGAGGATGAACGACATTAAATTTCAAGTTGGTGACCGTGTTATGTTGAAGGTATCACCTTGGAAAGGTGTGGTACGTTTTAGTAAAAGGGGAAAGTTGAATCCTCGTTTTGTTGGACTATTTGAGATTATTGAGAGAGTTGGACCCGTGGCTTATCGTTTGAAATTGCCACAAGAACTCAGTGCTGTTCACGACGTTTTTCATTTATCGAATTTAAAGAAGTGTTTGGCCGAGGCCGATGGGACTATTCCTCTGGAGGAGCTTCATGTTGATAAGCAACTACATTTTATTGAGGAACATGTTGAAATTATGGATCGAGAGGTTAAGACTCTTAAGCAGAGTAGAATTCCTATTGTTCGAGTTAGATGGAACGCCAGACGCGGTCCCAAGTTTACTTGGGAGCATGAAGATTAGATGAAGCAGAAATACCCGCATTTGTTCCCAGATGCTGAGTCAACCCCTGCACCTGCTTAAATTTCGGGACGAAATTTCCGTAACGGGAAGGTACTGTAACGACCCTACTTTTTCCGTTATCTTTTACTGTTTATCATTTAACGTTCGTTAATTGTTATTCGTGCCACGTCATTTCTATGACCTATATTATTATTTTAATAATAATATATTAATTATTATGTGTTATGTAAATATTTGTATTCATATTTTAAGTGGTACGTTTCTACGTGTCGCGGATTTCTATCCGGCGAATCTTTTCGGTTTTCAAACCAACGGTCAAGCTTTTGGAATTTTTAAATCCAATTTATTTTAAATATGATATTTTGATGTAATATGATTATATATAGTGTTTATATATTTTATTCGTCGCGTATTTGTTATCTCTCCGAAAAATCAATCGCGTAGTAGCGTTTTCGCGTTTTGGGCTTCGTTCGGGCATTTGGGCCACAAGCAATTATACATTTTATCAATTTGGGCCAAAGGGGGGCCCACACCATGAGGATTTTGGCTGAACCCCTTTTAGGGAGGGTGTAATGTGCATTTTTTTTGTAATTAGTACTAATTAGAAGGAAACCTCATTTCTCTATTTTCACTTAAACATTTTATTTCACTTTTCCTCTCCTCTTTCTCTCCCTTTTTGGCCGCCACTTTTCTCATCATCATCATCATCTTCAATTGATCATCATCTAGAGCTTGGATCAAAGGGCTTTTAACATCAAAGCGTTCCTCTCGTTCTCCTCTACACGATCATATCCTTCAATTCTTGATTAGGGTATAAACCCTAACCCTAACTTTTTAATTTTTCTTTAATTTTACTATTTTTATATGTTATATTGATAGTATGATGATTATATGTTATTGTATTATTGATAGTATGCGTAGAAATGCTCGTTAATTCATGTTTTCGGTTTGATTGATTTGGGACAGCGGTTTGTTTGATTGTTTTTGTAAACACAACTAATGTAAAAGTGAAATTAAAGTGTCTAGATGAGTTCCTCTCATCAAGACATTAATTTTAGACTCCGGATTCATGTTATTTCAATTCCCGGAACATAAGTTATGATCAAAATGGTGTTTAATTGAAATTAAAATGTGAAAACGAATTGGTACAGGTATGGTCTGACTTTGTGACTATTTTTAGAGTCTTTAAGGTGTACTAGTGTGTTAGGATTGATGATTGGATGAACATTCATGTTCGGGTCATCGAAATCCGAGCCACGGATCACCCGTTATGACTAAAACATGTTTTTGAACGGATTAAAGATCCAAATTGAGTTATGGCTGTAAGTCATGACTTGGTGGCTGTTCTTGGGATGTTCTTGAGCATGCTAAGGTGTCGGGTGGGCTGGTTAGGCGAAAATATATATAAGACTCGCCGAAAACTGATTCCCGGGGCTCAAGTTATGACCCGATGAACTTTTAATTAAAACTTATGGTTATGAAATAAGACTTATGATATGAATAATGATTTTCATTATTAATAAATTACTTATGATATAAAAGTAATTATTTTAATTTAAGACTTATGATATAAATATTTATTATATCATTTATTAATTAATTATGATTAATGAAACTTTAATTAAACTTATGATTAATAATACTTTTATTATTAATTAAAAGTACTTATGGTAAGTATTAAACTTATATTATGAGGTGATTATAATAAGACTTATAATAAGAATTAATTGATTATTTAATTATTATAAGACTTAATTATTATTTAATTGTAATTTAATTATTAAATACTTATGATTTAATGATTATAATTAGAAACTTATGATATGATTAATAATTCATTATTAATTAATAATACTTATGATATGATTTAAAACTTATTATTAATTAATAATACTTATATTATGATTAATACTTAATTAATTAATTAAATACTTATGTTATATTAATTATAACATTTAAACTTATGTTAACTTTAATAATTTATTTTAATTTAATTAAACTTATGATGTGACACAATTATACATAATTGACTTTAATTAACATTATAACTTATTTTATTAATATAACTTATACTTTAAAATTTAACGTCGACTATGTTTGACCAAGGTTGACTTTTGAGTTGACTTTCGGTTGACTTTGACTTTGTGTTGACTTTTGTTGACTTTCTAATTAAGGAAATTTTCCTAACTTATAAACTTTCCAAAAATAGCAACTTTCCAAATATGGAAACTTTCCAAAAGTAGAAACTTTCCAAAAATAGAAACTTTCTAAAAATAGAAACTTTCCAAAAATAGAAACTTTCCAAAAATAGAAACTTTCTAAAAATAGAAACTTTTCATAAATAGAAACTTTCTAAAAATAGAAACTTTTCAAAAATAGAAACTTTCCTAAAATAGAAACTTTCCAAAAATGGAAACCTGCTAAAAATAGAAACTTTCTAAAAATAGAAAGTACGTGTCCTTACGCTGTTCTGATCAAACCGATGCATGCTGAGTGTTGTTCTATGTCTACTTGCAACAAGCTATCATACTAAGACTTGACCTAAGTTAGTTATTTATACCGACCTGCTTTATTTATAGGTCGACGTTGTGATCATTCCTGATTACTTTACTTCATTGCTGTTCGCATTTTTGTCTGGTTACTTCATTTGCTTTAAGGTGAGTTATAGTCCCATTTTTCTATTTTAAATCTTTTAAGATGAGAATACATGCATTTTATTTTTACGTATTGGACACAAGCGGAAGTTGGTTTAAATTATTCATTGTGAGTCGAACAAAAATATTCTCTAATCTGGTAATTGTAATCACTGGTTTCTACTGGTGAACGTGAATCCTATGAATAGATCTATCGGGTTTGACAACCCCATTTCGAGCTAGTCGCACTAGCAATTTATAATCGGAATGTTTTGTACTTCGTATTTAGTTGAAGATACACTTGTTCGGTGTATATTATTTATTGTGTTTGGCAAGGGTAAATAAATGGTTAAGTGGTTACCAGGTGGCTCACGGAAGATGGAATAATGTTTTTATATGTTTTCTAGCATATAATTTTGTGGTCCAAAAAGGAGTTTTTATGTTTTCAAACATAAATTTTATGTTTTAAATTAAATATTGATTGCAATATTAAACCTATAATTCACTCAACATTTTTGTTGACAGTTACTCGCATGTTTTATTCTCAGGTTCATGATTTATTGCTTCCGATGTGCTTAGAGAGTCTGCATATTTATGATGGCAGCTTTTGTTAAACATTAACTTGCATTCTATTTTGATACATTTAATAGTGGATATTGTTGACTTTGTTTTGGTCAACTTTTGGTTAAGTAATAATGTATGGTTTTTCTAAACTTAATATTTTGGTAGGTTTCCTTTATAGGAAATCATTTTTAAATAAAGAATGCAAGGTTATTTATCAAATTCATATAGAGTTAGGATCAAGCTGTGGGACTAAGATAACGATGGTCGTCAAGTGTACTTTGACGGGTCGTTTCATACTCTCTATCTCTCAAATATATATTTATATTTATAATTAAGTTTAATAATAATAAGGTTATGGTAGCGAATGTTGTAAGTTTGTAAGTCGAAATTCTGTCCGTGTAATACTACGCGATTAATACTCATTGTAAGTTATGTTCAACCTTTTTAAATTAATGTCTCGTAGCTAAATTATTATTATGCTTATTTAAATCGAAGTAATCGTGATGTTGGGCTAAATATTAAAGACGAGGTTATTGGGCTTTGTACCATAATTGGGGTTTGGACAAAAGACCGACACTTGTGAAAATTGGACTATGGGCTAATAATGAGCTTTATATTAACTAAACGATACCTCGTTAATTTAATATAAAGGTTACAATTTGACGTATCTATAAGTAACCACATACGCTTAATCGGGTACGGTGGGCGGGATATTTATAAATACAAATTATTGTTCATTTTACCGGACACGGGAATGGATTAATATTTAATGGACTCATTAAAACAGGGGTGAATTACATTCAAGGGTAATTGGTGTAATTGTTAACAAAGTAGTAAAACCTTAAATTACACGCAGTCGATAACCTGGTGTATTCATTAAACAAAGTATTAAGACCTTGTTACAGTTCGAATCCCCAATTAGTTGGAATATTTGACTTCGGATATAAGGTTAATTTGACGAAGATCCTCGCACTTTATAATTATGACCGATGGACTATTATGGACAAAACTGTATGGACATATCGAATAATCCAGGACAAAGGACAATTAATCCATGGTAATAAATTAAAATCAACACGTCGAACATCATGATTACGGAAGTTTAAATAATCATAATTCCTTTATTTTATATCTTATCGCACTTTTAATTATTGTACTTTTTAATTATCACAATTTTATTTATCGTCATTTTATCGCACTTTAAATTATCGCACTTTTATTATCGTTATTTAATTTACACTTTAAATTAAGTCATTTGTATATTTAATATTTTACATTAGGTTTTAATTGCAACTTAAGACATAAAATCGATAAACTGGTCATTAAACGGTAAAACCCCCTTTTTGTAATAATAATAATACTACTTATATATATATATATATATATACATATATATATATATATATATATATATATATATATATTTTAAACTATATTTGTATCAATATATATATATATATATATATATATATATATATATATATATATATATATATATATATATATATATATATATATATATATATATATTGATACAAATATAGTTTAAAATAAATATAGCGTTAAACTTGGCTTGCTCCCTGCGGAACGAACCGAACTTACTAAAAACTACACTACTTTACGATTAGGTACACTGCCTATAGTGTTGTAGCAAGGTTTAGGTGTATCCACTCTAATAATAAATAAATAACTTGTGTAAAATTGTATCGTATTTAATAGTATTTCGTAGTAAAAATATAACTATTTCGTATACACCTCGCATAACATCAAGTATTTTTGGCGCCGCTGCCGGGGAAGAAAGCGAAACGCTATAAAAAAAAATTTTAAAATATTTTTGTAAAAATATAATATTTCTTATTTTGTAAAAATATTTTATTTTAGTAATAAGTGTTAAAATTACAAAAATATAAAAACATAAAAATATTTATGTATATATTTTTAAGTGTCTAAAAAAAGTTTATATTTTAGAATTATAAAACTAATAAGTAATATTTTTTTTATTACATAATATTTTATATAAAGATAAATCAGAAAAAAAATAATTAAAAGAATAATCGGGCCTGGTCCTGTAGCAGCCCAACAACCTGATCCGAAATTCAGGCCCATGCGATCGCATGAACCGGAGGCTTCAAATCCATGCGACCGCATGGTGATGTCTGACACGTCTAAAACCTTGGACAGTCGAATTAGGGTTAAGGTTTATTAATTATTATTATTAATTAATTACCTAATTAGGGTTTTATATAATAATAATTAGTTTTAGTTTTAGTTTTATTTAATTTGTATTTTTAAGTTATAATTAGTTTTAATAAATATATAAACTTAATACTATTATAAAATAATAATATAAAAATAATATTTTTATAAAAATAGGTAATTTTATCATTTTTGTATCTTTTTATTATTTAGTACGTAATTGTATATTTATCGTAACTAGTTTTAAACTTAGTATTTTTCCATAGTAGCTCTAGATTTTTAGGCTTTCCCGTAAAATTCTTTAAGTGCTTTTTCTTTAGACTAAGATTTAGGTGCTTTAGAATTTTGCGACGCCGTTTTAAGATTTTAGTACTTTTTAAGTTATTGCCGTTTTGGATATAGAATTCCTTTTAAGCTTTAATACCTTTAAACATAAGTTTCAATTTTTAGTTTTTAGACCTTTTAAGTTTCGACGCGCTACTTTCTTATTATTTTTCGATCTTTATTTTTTGACGCTTATTTTTCGACCTCTTATTTTTCGACGCATTCTTTTTCTTTCTTATTTCTCGACGCTCTAGTTTTTAGGACATAAAATTTTCTTTATTTTCTTTAAACTTTGACAAAAAATCATTTTAAGTGGTTAAATTGATAGACATCCAAAATTTTCTGGTTCGTAATAATAGTTGAATTTGTTAGTGGTGAGTTGTGGGCTTCCGATTTAAAGGGTCCTGGCTACCTGCTGCATCTATTGGCTATTCGAAATGTGGACAAAATCAGAAAAGTCTATTAATTTGATAACTTATATAATTTTTATCTTTATAACTAATAGGATATTCAGTGAATGCACCGAGCAAAACATTCATCACCTTTCATACATTCACCACCTGTAACCAGATCAAGACATCTAGCCAACATTGTCGCCGTTGATTTTTCTTTAGAATCATCATCTAATCGACCAAGTACTCCAATTCAAATTTCCGATAATCTATTTTTTGAACCCGACCTCACAATTGAGAACCCGGAGGATATTCAAGGACAATTTTGAGATCTAGAACCACTAATCATTCCTCCTGAACCACAAATCACTCATCCAGAGATTGTCGAGGAAGAAACCATTAAATCAGAATCCTCTATTAATTCAGATTCAACAAGTTCAATCATGGAAAATCTGGAACCTCTAAGTATGGAAGACCGAATGAGGGCTAAACGCACTGGCCAAGGTCATGCAATTACTCAACTAGATATTAATGCGCCAGATTATGAAATCAAAGGACAAATCCTAAACATGGTAACTAATCAATGCCAATTTAGTGGTGCGCCGAAGGAAGATCCAAACGAACATCTTCATACCTTTAATAGGATTTATACTCTATTTAAAATCCGAGAAGTTGAGGATGAACAAATCTATCTCATGTTATTTCCCTGGACTTTTATGACGATCGCTCCAAATCCATATGGACGAACACGTCATTCATCGATTTCATTGCGAGGTATTTGACCTCTATATGATACGTTTTGTAAATATTGCATTCTTTTGAAAAGGCACACCATAAATGAATATTTAAATCAAAGGTTTTCTACATCTGATGATTTCTACATATAAACAATCACCGTAAATAATAGTTTACAATAGTAATTCCGTTGACAATGCAGTCAAAATAAGATACATGGTGATGATTTGGTGAATGCAACGTTTCCTTGATAAATATGCCATGTAAGACTCCATGCACATAGCTTGTCTAACATATAAGCAAATAGCGGAAGACATCTAGGGAACTTGAGAATAAACATGCTAACAAGTATCAACACAAAGGTTGGTGAGTTCATAGTTTTAGTGTTTCGCATAATCTGTATATAAAGGTGGATCACAAGATTTCAGTTGTTTCATCCAGAAACGTTTATCAAAATATTCTACAAGATTGAGCACCCTGGTAACTAAACTTTAACGTCTATATAATAAGTACCCCTGGTTTAACATACATGCAACCAACATGTACAATACACGTAAACCAACGTGTACTAAACTCAAATAGCATACGTCTGTTTTATAGTTCAGGCTAGGGTTTCTATAGCTGGAACAGGCGGGGATGTCTAGCCCTATGGATCCATATACAACTACTTGTGCCCACCAGTTCTTATAACCGGCAGTTACTAGTTACCAAAGCTAAGGGATTTTCGGTTCAAACTCAGTGTAGAATTAAGTATGTACTTGTGTCCATTGCTTTTAAAATAAAGTGCATGTATTCTCAGCCCAAAAATATAGATTGCAAAAGCAATTAAAAAAGGAGCAAATGAAACTCACCTTAGCAGCACATAAATTCGTTCACCGAAATGTGACCGAAACTCAGAATACCAAATAACCGTAGATCTCAACCTAGAGAACATATGTTGGTCAATAAATATCTATCAAGCTAGGTCTGGTCATAGTGTATCATAATCCTAATGCTCGAGATCGACTTACAAAAGTTATCCAAAGTCGTTTCAAAAGGTCAATTTTGACAATAGTTCAACAAAACGAGACGTACCTTATATAAGGATTCATTTACTCGGTTGGTAATATTCAAAAATCCAATTTATCAATCTTATAAACAAGTTGTTTTAAATATTAATTGCAGATTCAAAAGCAATTCCAATTAACGTCAATCATAATTCAGTTGACCATATCTTTTGATTCGTTCATCGAAATTACGCGATTTCTAAATGAAAAGTTATTGATTTTTTTTCGCCAGCTTTCCAAAAACATGTATATCATATACTTTTTACCAGTAATATATGTATTTAATTCGTGATTCATCATAAACTGTTTAACGAAAAAATTTAGAATACAAGCATGCATAAATATATATACTAGAGCACTAGACATGGATACACAATTAATATACAAAAGATAAGATATGAATGCTCACGTATCAATATTGTGATTCAATATTGTAGAAAAGTACGTAGACGCAACAGAGATGATAAACACTAGGTTTGACTTGCAAACAATACCCATGAACGTTACCCATAACCTCCATAGCTATAACCCATAGTTTTCTTAGCTCTATCCCGCTCGAAAACCCATTTCAAAAGTGACCCGCTCATGACCTCGTCGTAGTATTTTATGTATAATATTTCTAATAATAATAATAAGATAATAATAATAATAATATTAATCTTAATAATAATAATAATCATAATAATAATATATAATATAAATAATAAGTATATAAGTAATTGATAGAGAGATTGAGAGATGTGTGTGTGCAAAAACAGAAATCGACTGAATTTATAGATGTTGCCTGCCCAGACTTCCCATGCGATCGAATGGGTCTGAGGCACAATGGCCATGCAATCGCATGGCCTCTTTTTCCAGCTCAGATTCGTTTTATCGTGTTACTTGTCGACATATTTAAATATTAATATAATATATATAATTTAAATTAATTAATTATATATTATATTATATTCCCGTGCATAGTTGATTTGTAATTTTTGTTCCGATAAGTTGTACGTCATCACGCGACTTATGTCCCGGTTCCGGTTTTTCGAATGTCCATTCGTACGCTGAGAAAACTGGCTCTTTACGTTTCGTGACTCGTACCTTTGTTAAAATATAGTCTTAAATTATCAATAAACTATATCACTCAAAGTGTATCTTAAACTTTCGAGTGTTTTGGTCATTTACTTCTATAAATCATCGTCTCGTAGTATATACATATACATTTTCAATTTGAAATAGTGTTTTACTGTAGCAAAGTTTTTTTTACTGTAGCAAATAGTGATTTTCGAAAACACTGTAGCTTTTCGGGTACTGTAGCAATTCGAAAATACTGTAGCAAATTAGTGTTTTACTGGTTCATCTTAAACGTTTTAGTTAACTTATCTAAATATCAATCGAATCAATAATCGAATGTTACTATTGTTTACTAAATAACTTGAAATCATATATATATATATATATATATATATATATATATATATATATATATATATATATATATATATATATATATATATATATATATGCACATTAAGTCATATATATATTGTTCGTGAATCTTCGAGAACAGTCAAAGAATAATTGATTACATGAATATAGTTCCAAAACTTTGAGACTCAACATTACAGACTTTGCTTATCGTGTCAAAAACATTAAATCATTTAAAGATAAAGTTTAAATTTGATCAGAAATTTCTGGGTCATCACAACTTTAAAAGGAGAAGCCAAAGATTGGTTAGAATCGTTACCTGAAGGGGCGATTGATACATGGGATGTTTTAGTAGAAAGATTTCTTAAACAATTCTTTCCGGCATCTAAAGCCGTGAGACTTCAAGGAGAAATTGTTACGTTCACACAAAAGCCAAATGAAACTCTATATGAGGCGTGGACAAGATTTGGAAAGTTGTTGAGAGGATGTCCTCAACATGGTTTAGACACTTATCAAATAGTACAAATATTCTACCAAGGATGCGATATTACTACACGAAAAGACATCGATATAGCAGCTGGTGGTTCCATTATGAAGAAAACCGCAACTGAAGCTTACAAAATTATTGATAACACTGCTTCCCACTCCCATGAGTGGCATTAAGAAAAAGATATCGTTAGATCATATAAAGCGGCTAGAGACGATTCTAGCCATGACTTTGATTCCATTTCCGCAAAGATAGATGCTTTCGAGAGACGAATGGAAAAGATGACTAAAGATATTCACTCAATACGAATTAGTTGTGAGCAGTGTGGAGGACCACATTTGACAAAAGATTGTCTCAGTATTGAACAAACAATGGAACAAAGAGAGAATGTTTCATACATGAACCAAAGGCCTGGAAATAATGATCAAAGTAATTATCAACCGCCAAGACTAAACTACAATCAAAACCAGAATTATAACCGAAATGTTCCATACAACAATCAACATGGTCCTAGCAATCAACAAGTATCCAACAATACTTACAACCAGCAAAGACCTATTTTTTCAAATAAACCACCACAAACCGATGATAAGAAGCCAAATTTAGAAGACATGATGTCGAAGCTAGTTGAATCTCAAACGCTATTTTTCACATCTCAGAAACAAACTAATGAACAAAATGCTCAAGCATTTAGAAATCAACAAGCTTCGATTCAAAATCTGGAACAAGAAGTAAGTAACCTAGCAAGGTTGATAGGTGAAAGAAAACTGGGGAGTCTACCTAGTGATACAAATGCTAACCCGCAAAATGAAACAGCTAAAGCCATTACCACAAGAAGTGGTATTACACTTAAACCATCTAAAATACCAGTAATTTCTGATGACTCTATTCCTACTACACAGGCACCACAGCCTGAGCAAGAAAAGGAAACAGAACCGGTAGTTGAAAAGGTTAATGAAGATAACACAGTTAAGGCTAAACCTTATGTTAAACCATACCAACCACCGCTTCCTTACCCAAGTAAAATGAGAAAAGAAAGACTTGAAGCCTAGCAATCCAAATTCTTGGATATGTTTAAACAAATAAATGTCAATCTTCCTTTCATTGATGTGATATCAGGAATGCCAAGATATGCTAAATTTCTGAAAGATCTAATCACAAATAGAATGAAAATGAAGAACTTTCAGCTGTTACTATGAATGCTAATTGTTCTGCAGTGTTGTTGAATAAGATACCTGATAGTTAAAGCTAAGGGGTATAAAATACTATTAAATTTTACAAGAAAATACTATTAAATACGATACAATTTTACACAAGATATTTATTTATTTATTTATAGAATGGATATACCTAAACCTTGCTACAACACTTATAGGCAGCGTACCTAATCGTACAGTAGTGTAGTTTTTAGTAAGTCCGGTTCATTCCACAGGGAAAAATCTTTAACCAAAGCTTAACGCTATATTAGTTTTAATTTATAAAAATATAAATATATAAATAAGTAATATTATTATTATAAAAGGGGGGGTTTTTACCGTTTAATGACCGGTTTGTCGATTTTAAAAAACTTTAGTCGCAGTTAAAACCTAATGTAAAATAATAAAAATAAATATAACTTAATTTAAAGCGTAAAGTAAATAACGATAAGGAAATTGCGATAAATAAAAGTGCGATAAAATAAAATTGCGATAATTAAAAAGTACGATAATTAAAAGTGCAATTAAATACAATGACAATAAATAAAAGTGCGATAATTAGAAGTGCAATTAAATATAAAATAAAGGAAATTAAATATGAAATAAAATAATTATGCTTATTTAAACTTCCGTAATCATGATGTTTGACGTGTTGATTTTAGTTTTATGCCCATGGGTTAATTGTCCTTTGTCCTGGATTATTTAAAATGTCCATCTGGTTTTTGTCCATAACAGTCCATCTGTCATAAATATAAAGTGCGAGTGTCCTCATCAAATTATCCTTATACCCGAAGTTAAATATTCCAACTAATTGGGGACTTAAACTGTAACAAGGTTTTAATACTTTGTTTAATAATTACACCAGGTTATCGACTGCGTGTAACCCAAGGTTTTAATACTTTGTTATCAATTATGCCAAGTGTCCTTGTACATAATTTCACCCTTGTTTTAATAAGTCCATAGACTATTAATCTATTCCCGTGTCCGGTTAAATGAACGATTATTCGTACATATAAATACCCCACCCATCGTGTCCGATCGAGTGTATATGGTTATTTATAGGGACGTTCAATTGTAAATCTTTATATTAAAATTAACAAACTATCATTTAGTTAAACAAATATAAAGCCCATTAATAGCCCATAGTCTAATTTCCACAAGTGTCGTTCTTTTGTCCAAACCCCAATTATGGTACAAAGCCTAATTACCCAATTTTAGTAATTAGCCCAACATCATGATTACTTCGGTATTAAATAAGCATAATAATAATTTAGCTACGAGACATTAATGTAAAAAGGTTGAACATAACTTACAATGATTAAAAATAGCGTAGCGTTACACGGACAGAATTTCGAATTACACCCTTACAATATGCGCTAACATACCCTTATTATTAGAAATTAAAATTAAAATTAAAATATAAATATAAATATATATATCCGTTTACATATAGATAGAGAGATTGATATATGATATATGGTGCACCAAAGCTCGATTTTTATAGGCATGTGAACTGGAAAAGAGTCTCATGCGATCGCATGGACTTTGCCGTTCAAGGCCATTCGATCGCATGGCCAGCTGGAGAGGCTCACATGCCATTGTTTTTTCTGCCGACGGTTTTTAATAATATAATATATAATATATAAATAATTATAAGAATTATTTAAATATTATATTATATTTATGTGCATAGTAGACTTGTAATTTTTAGTCCGTTGCGTCGAGCGTTGAGAGTTGACTCTGGTCCCGATTCCGGATTTTCGAACGTCCTTGCGTACAATTTAATATCTTGTATTTTTCGTTTTGAATCTTGTACTCTTGTAATTTTGAGACGTTTCTTATCAATAATTGGAACCTCTTTGATTGTACTTTGTACTTTTGAGCTTTTTGGTCGTTTGCGTCTTCAATTCGTTGAATCTATCTTTTGTCTTCACCTTTTATTATTTAAACGAATATCACTTGTAAATAGGACAATTGCAACTAAAAGCTTGTCTTTCTTGAGGGATAATGCTATGAAATATATGTTCGTTTTTAGCATTATCAAATATTCCCACACTTGAGTGTTGCTTGTCCTTAAGCAATATAGTCTTGAAATACTAGAATCACTTCTTTATTCTTCACACTTTGTACATCAGTGATTTCTTTACGGCGGTATAAACAATGGTAGTAACGATGTGGTTTACAGTCTCACATGACTTATGAAAATTTAGATCCATTAAGGAAATTGGATCTTTATGAAAACATTTGATCTTTTAAAAATTAAATCTAGCTTTTGCCCTAGATAAGTTTTCCGGAATAACCCTTCACCGGTGTTTGGAAATTCTTTTTGTGGGTTTGGTGGGTTTCAGATTTGAAAATTTTAGCTCAAAACTTGTGGTTTTGTGTCACCCACTTGCTAACCTTGTATTGGGAAAGCAACACGTCCAGTATACTTGCTCCGTATATTACCTTTCGATAAACTACCGTCCGGTTGTAAAGAAAAGCGTTGAACAAGCAACTGTTAAGGCAATGTCCCCTGACATGCTTTTAATTATGGTCTATAACGTGTTGGACGCAATTACTATCCTTTGTAGGAGCAATAGTAAAGCTCACCCTTATAATTTTTCGGTTTGGCACAAGGTCCTGTCTTTGACCATGCTATGCAACCACCGTTCTTACGGTTGACACCCGATTTGGTTCAAGTGACCTAATGGATTCCAGGTGAATTCCTAGGATTTTACGTTCAATGGTAATGAACGCATTGAAAATGGGTTTTCAGAAAACGAATCGGTTTGTAATTTTGATCAAAATATTTTCTCGTTCAAGCTCGAGTTTAGATATCATCGAATTCCATGAGTTTGTAATTCTCAATCTTTTAAGGTCAATCTCTAGGATTGAGTAATATCAGTCTTAAAAGCTGATTTTTGATCTTTTAAGGAGATTATCCTTTCTGGGGATCTGATTCATTAGTCTTATCCAGCTAATTTGCACGGCGTCCTCCCCATTTTACAAGATAGATCCTCTCATGGTTAGGATAAGTCTGACCACTTGGCGACCCTGTTTGATGCTGAGGTCCGTGGATTTCCTCCTGATTTTAGAGATGACTTTTCTAGGTTTTTCATCAACCTACAGCTGGTCTGGACGACAACTTCATGACTAAATCAAGAAGCGCGTTTCTTTTTCGGAAGACTTTACTTCCTTTTAATGATGGAATTGATTCATCGTGTAGATCCATCTTTCTTACAGTAAATCGGGTAAAGCTGTTTAGTTTAGTTCAAAGCAAAAGTATCTTCAATTATTTATTACAGAAATATGTGACATATGTTTAAAATAACTTGGTAAATCTTCCCACACTTGGCTTTTATTTTCTTTTATTTGCCTTTTTATTGTCCTCTATTCCATTTTAAATGAATTCTAACATTTTGGTTTGTTTCTCAATTTATGTCCTTTCCGAGGTAACAATAATTTCGGTGCTAACACCTAGTTTTATCGTTCATAAATATGTATAAACATGATTTTGAGTTCATTTAATTGAAAATTTTGAAAAATTTTACTAGAATTGGGTAGTCAGTATATAAGACTAGGGCTATTCTTTATTATCAGAGAGCACTAGATTCTAATACAACTACTGTGTTACTAGTATTTTTAATGGTAACCAAGTGTATAAGTTAAAAATTTTAAAAATCCGAAAGAATTTAACCCCTTCCCACACTTAAGATCTTGCAATGCCCTCATTTGCAAGAAATCAGTAATAATTTAAATTATTGAGGGTTTTAGCGTAGAAAAATGATTAAATTTTACCAAAGTTTCCAAACATATTGGCGTTTGTTTGCTGAATGATAAATGGTGCACATCATTTGTTCATTTCGTCTTGTTGTTACATCACATTTATTTTTCATCTTGTCGTCAAAATTAGTAGCTTTTGCTGAACTTAATGCCAGTCTTTGAAAATGCGATGTTTTACCCTGTTTTGTACAATCGACAATATACATGCATACAAATATAAACATGCATGGCAATTTGAAATGGGACTTAATATCCCACTTTCAAATCCTAAAGGTAAAATATTAGTACACAATAATAATAAAAATGATAAAAATTACATAAATATATCCAATAACATAAGTTTAAACATGAATAAGTAAAAAGATAAAAACATAAAAATCATAAAAATAACCAAATGGAACCAAATCAGTCTGGATAGGGGTTCCAGTTCATCTCGTCAGGTGGGTTCCATTGTTGGTTATAGGTGTCCTGATAGGCTTGGTTATAGTCATACCTGTTAAAGGGTGGTAGGATGTCGGGGCTGTGTGGCGGAAAATGAGCAGGTCGAGTAGGCACGTAATTATTTGGTACCTGATATGATAGCTGGCTCATGATTTGGTGCTGATGAACTAACCAGCTATCGTGTTGGCGTCGCCTATAATCCTCGTATACTCGCTCGGAGTTCCACTGCTCGTACATAATATGTCTGGCCGCGCTCGTCATTGCTTCCTCATCTATACAAACGTGGACGTCAAGAATAGCATCTCGAAAGACATCCCTAATGTCTTCCGCTTCCTCCATTTCCTCGTCTGAGCCTCTCTCTACCTGAGGATGAGGGCCCTCATAGGGTACTGCCTGGTTGCGTCTACTTTTCAATACCTTAGCACCCACATAAACTTTCAATCCTAAAGGCTCAACCTGTTCTCTACAAAGCTGTAATAGACCCCCTTGGTTCCTATCAACACCTAAATACTCTCCAATGAGAGTAACAAAAATACCTCCTCCTATTATACTCTCGTCCTGCATTCCTTCTACCATTTTAGATAAATAAAAACCAACACAGTAAGGGATATTGACAAAGCTTCTAGGATTCCTAATACACTTTAGGTAGAATAAATCATGTAAGGTCAATTTTTCCTTATTGTGACCTCTCTGTGTAATCGAGTTAGCCAAAAATCTATGAATGATACGAAGCTCGGCTCTGTCAATACGTGTATAGGAGTGTCCTCCCGCTCGTGTAAAAACATCAAAATGTGACATACGCTTCCAAATGGCGTCAGCGTCAAAGTTGCTATCTACCCTTTCACCATAATGAATCAAATTTGTACAATCGGGTAGTAGCAACTCTCCAGGAGTATATATCTGTAAAGCCCTGGCCATGTCCAGCATGGACATTCTGTACATCCTACCGCCAAGGATAAACCTAAGAAATCTTCTATCATCTATTCTAACTATATTTGTATCAAGTGATACAGTACTCATCAACTCAACACACCATTCCTTATATACAGGCCTACGAATGGTGAAAAGACGTTCCCAATCTGTAAAAGAAGAGTTCCCGTACCTCTGAATCAGTAGCTGTCTGACTCTATTAGCTAGCTGAACTCTCTCCAAAGGATCCCAATCGATTACCCTTGGCACCTCTACGTTTTTTGTTACCAATTTGAATTTGTTCCTTTGATATGTCTCCTAATCTCTCCATCTTCTATCAAATCTCAGATTAGGATGCAAAGTGTGCTCAAGAATTGTTGGGAATTCTACTGGCGGCCTCATCGGGAATACTATGAATTCATTAACAAACTGTACCGGATCATAATAAGGTACGTGTTGATCAGGCTGTTGTTGTGGTTCCTGTTGTGGTTCTTGCTCGGGTTCTGGCTCGTGTTGCATTTCTGGTTCTGGTTCTGGTGCTGGAGCAGGTCGTCTAGATGATGATGCTCCTGAACCTCCAGTATCGGCTTTCTGCAAAACACATTAAACACAAAATTTGTGCATCTAAATATGCATTAGTGTTAGCAAAATAACAACTTAAAACAATCATAATAACATGTTAAATCAAAATATAACTTATACACATTTTCACAATTTTTACAATTCTATATTTTTCAAATAAGCACATATGGAAATGTAGACAAAGTTCATAAGCATTTAACTCAAATAACATGTCAAAATAGTCATTACTAATAATTAAACAAGTCTCAAATGGCAATTATATCAAATTAATCAAGTTCATGAATTTTGAACTAAAAAGTCCACTTTAATCTCCAGAAATCATGTTTAGGATCAATGTTTGGATCATTTAACTACCTAAACATGTTACATTACTCAATTTAGCAATAATTCATGACAAAAATCGGCCATAACCTGTTTATATCAAAAAGCCCCAAATTGCTCAAGAACACAAACCCTAGATTTCTAAAATTTTTGAAGTTTTTGGCTTCAAATCATGTTAAATAGCATCAATTTAGGTTATACATGCATAAAATACTAACAATTTAACACTAATTACACTAGAAATTAACAAAATTGCATTAGGTAAAATATTGGTAATTATCACAAAAACTAGAAAATTTATGAGTTTAGGAGTGTAATTTTTACCTTTTTGATGAAGAATGAGAATCTAGGCATGATTAGAGCGAAAAATTTGATGAATTACGGTGGAAAAATGATGAAATTTGGTGATTATTTGGGAGTGTATTCGTGTATGTGTGTGTGAAGTGGGAAAGAGAGCAGAGCTCGCTGAGAGTTTTGTATCAGGCCTGTTTTCCAGCTCCATGCAATCGCATGGAGTTGGAGTGCAATACCCATGCGATCGCATGGGTATCCGGGAACAGTGTTTTCAGCTTTTTTTTTTTTTTAAAGGTTTTTTAATGTTTTTGGTATACTTTAATTCAATAAGATTAAAAATAATGATAGTAAAAGTTCTCGTCCCTCCCTCGGGTAAAGCAATTTCGGTTCAAAGACTTAGTCTTCAACTCACGACGAATTTTAAAAATCATATTTTTAACTTAGCGAAATAAAGTAAATTTTTGTTTTTAAATTCACACCAAACTTAAATTTAAAATGCATAAAATTAAAAATTCACACCAAACTTAATTAAAAATTCATATTATAAATTCACACCAAACTTAAATTATATTTTTGTTTTTATACATACAAACTTATATTAAAAATATTAATTTTCCAAATATTTACAATTTTAAATATATTGATTTAAAAAAGTTTACAATATCAAGTTAAGATTTATATATTAATTTTAAAAACATGGTAAAAATAAAATTAAAAATCTTTTTGGCTTTTATCCCACTTTAATCAATCAAATATTATCAAAAATATACGCCTCTCTTTTCGGTAAAGTAATTTCGGTTCCTTGACCTAATTTAACTCATGACGAATTTTTGAAATATTTTGAGTTGATTGATTAAATATATTTATACCTTAAGAATAAACGTTATATTTCGCAGTGATGTAATAAATTTTTGTATGATATCAATAATTTCGGTCGCAAGACCTAATTTTATTGAATACCAATTTAATACTTTATAGCGAACAAATTAGCGTTTATTATCAAAAGGTTAAAAATAAAAATAAAAATAAAAATTGAAAACTGTACATACTTACCTGTGAAATATATTTCTTAGTGATATGCTCTAGCCCACTCATAAGATAGTTGGACTAATTGGTTTTCCATGGCTACATAGGCGTAACCTCGAGCATTTAATGTTTTTTCTTCTAAATATATGAACGGTCCATCTCTGCATAAAGTAACAAATTCGGTGTTTGAATAGGTTTGATTATTTGAACATTTACCTTCGTGTGACCATTTTCCGCATTTGTGACATCTTTCAAGGTGTCGTGCTCTTCTTTTCGCTGCGGATTTTGATTTTCCTTTACCAAATTGTAACTTATTATCTTCGCATCTGGATTCTTTTCTTACTCCATCCAATTTACCTCTGATTAATGATACTATTTCACTTGGAAGTGTGTCATTATTACGTTTAGTGATCAAAGCGTGTAGCATTAGACCATGGTTTAGTTCACAGGAAGTCTTCATTTCGTAAAAACCTAAAAAAAAAAAAAATTCAGAATGGGAGGAGAAGACTAGTTCTTTAGGGTCTGCTAGGGAAAGACCATTCGGGTTCCATTTTCGAGAACTATACGAAAACAGAAAATCTAACTCTAACAGAAATACATATTATCCTTTAAAAGACTTGATTCTCCCCACACTTAGTTAGCTGTGGTGTTGAAATTGTGATTAACTTCGTTGTCAACTTCCATCGGACTATCTATGTAATGTTTAACTCTGTGACCATTAACCTTAAATTCAATCCCATTTGAATTTATTAACTCTACTGTTCCGTATGGAAAAACTCTTTTGACTATAAATGGTCCAGACCATCTTGATTTCAATTTTCCAGGAAATAGCTTGAATCGTGAATTGAAAAGAAGAACTCTGTCTCCTTCTTTAAATTCTTTTGAACTTCTGATTCTTTTATCATGCCATTTCTTCGTTCTTTCTTTATAGATTAACGAATTTTCGTATGCTTCATGTCTTAATTCTTCTAATTCGTTTAATTGACTTAACCGTAGACGTCCAGCTTCATGTAAATCAAGATTACATGTCTTCAAAGCCCAAAATGCTTTGTGTTCAATTTCTACTGGAAGATGACATGATTTTCTGTAAACGAGTCTAAAAGGTGTGGTTCCAATTGGAGTTTTGTAGGCTGTTCTAAAAGCCCAGAGTGCATCCTCCAACTTAATGGACCATTCCTTCGGATTTGATCCTACGGTTTTCTCTAGAATACGTTTTAAAGCTCGGTTGGTATTTTCAACTTTTCCACTTGTTTGTGGATGATATGCAGTGGAGATTTTATGAGTTACTCCATATCTTTTAAGAACTTTCTCAAGTTGATTATTACAAAAATGAGTTCCCCGATCACTTATTAAAGCTTTCGGTGTTCCAAACCTTGCAAAAAGACGTTTTAAAAAGTTGACTACAACTCGTGCATCGTTAGTTGGGAGAGCTTGTGCTTCCGCCCATTTAGATACATAATCAATGGCTACGAGAATGTAGAGATTATTATGAGATTTTGAAAATGGACCCATAAAGTCAATACCCCAAATGTCAAATACTTCACATACTTGAATGACATTTTGTGGCATTTTATCACGTTGACTTATTTTTCCGACCCTTTGACAAGCATCACAGGATTTGCATAGAAGGTGTGCGTCTTTGTAAATTGTAGGCCAATAGAATCCAGCATCGTAAACTTTTCTTGCTGTTAGTTGAGGCCCATAATGCCCTCCTGTTGGTCCTGTGTGACAATGGTTTAAGATTTGATTGGTTCATCTCCGAATACACATCGGCGTATTATTCCATCGGGACAACTTTTAAACAAATGTGGATCTTCCCAGAAATAGTGTTTTATATCACTGAAGAATTTCTTTCGTTTTTGGAACTACAATCCTTTCTCAAGGAATCCACAAACTAATTAGTTTGCATAGTCTGCAAACCATGGTATTTCATTATAATCTATCTTCAATAGATATTCATCAGGAAAGTTGTCTTGTATGGCCGATTCATTTAGAACTTCTAATTCGGGATTTTCAAGACGAGAAAGATGATCAACGGCGAGATTTTCTGCTCCTCTTTTATCTCGGATTTCAATATCGAACTCTTGTAAGAGTAAGATCCAACGGATTAATCTTGGTTTGGCATCTTGTTTCAAAAATAGGTATCTAAGAGCAGAATGGTCGGTATAGACCACCGTTTTTGCTAGAACGAGATATGAACGAAATTTGTCAAAAGCAAAGACAATAGCAAGGAGTTCTTTTTCAGTAGTTGTATAATTTGTTTGTGCTCCTTGTAACGTCTTACTAGCATAAAATATAGGTTGAAATCGTTTTTCAATCCTTTGTCCTAAAACGGCTCCCATTGCAAAATCACTTGCATCGCACATTATTTCAAATGGTAGATTCCAATTTGGAGTTATCATGATCGGCGCATTAATGAGTTTCTCTTTAAGAATATTAAAAGATTTGATACATTCATCTGAAAAGATGAATGAAGCATCCTTTTCTAGGAGTTTATTCATAGGAGTGGCAATTTTAAAAAAATCTTTAATGAAACGTCGGTAAAAACCGGCATGCCCTAGAAAACTCCTAACTCCTCTAACATTGGTGGGATGTGGAAGTTTAGCAATTACATCTACTTTAGCTCTATCCACTTCAATTCCTTCCTTTGAAATTTTATGACCAAGAACGATGCCTTCTTTAACCATGAAATGGCATTTCTCTCAATTAAGTACTAGATTTGATTGTTCGCATCTAATAAGCATTCGTTCAAGATTAACTAGACATGTTTCAAATGTATCACCGAAGACTGAAAAGTCATCCATAAAAACTTCCATGCATTCTTCTATCATGTCGTGAAAAATCGCCATCATACACCTTTGAAAGGTTGCAGGGGCGTTGCAAAGTCCAAATGGCATGCGTTTGTAAGCAAAAGTACCATAAGGGCACGTGAATGTGGTTTTCTCTTGGTCCTCGGGTGCTATTGGAATTTGAAAATATCCGGAAAATCCATCAAGAAAACAATAGTAACTATTTTCGGCTAATCTTTCCAACATTTGATCAATGAAAGGTAAGGGAAAGTGATCTTTTCTGGTGGTGTCATTTAATTTTCTATAATCAATACATACACGCCATCCTGTTACAGTCCTAGTAGGAATAAGCTCATTTTTCTCATTTGTAATGACAGTCATGCCACCCTTCTTAGGCACGCATTGAACTGGGCTTACCCATGGACTATCAGAAATTGGATAAATTAAACCTGCATCAAGCAGTTTAATAATTTCTTTCTTAACAACATCTTGCATATTAGGATTTAGTCTTCGTTGGCGTTGCACATACGTTTTATGACCTTCTTCCATAAGGATTTTATGTGTGCAATACGAAGGACTTATTCCTTTAATATCATGAATTTTCCATGCAATAGCTGGTTTATGAGCTTTCAACACAGAAATGAGTTGAGATTTTTCATATTCAGTAAGAGAAGACGATATTATTACAGGTAATTCAGATTCACCATGTAAATAAGCATATTCCAAATGGTTTGGAAGTGGCTTTAACTCTAATATCGGTGGTTCTTCTATCGATGATTTATATCGATATCTGTCTTCTTCTTTTAGCATTTGAATTTCTTCTGTTGTTGGTTCATATCCATTAGCTATTAGTGTAGATAACATTTCAGTTTCATCAATTGGTTCATTACCTTCTCCTAAAGAACATTCTCCTGTTCCTTGTAATTCTGGAAATTCTTCTAACAATTCTGCATGTGATTCTATAGTTTGAATATAATAACATGTATCATCTGCAGATTACGGTTGTTGCATAGCTCCATCAACTGAAAAGGTAACACTCTCGTCTTCTATACTTAGGGTCAGTTTCTTACCGAACACGTCTATCATTGCTTTAGCGGTGTTTAATAATGGTCTTCCTAATATGAGAGGAACTTGTGAATCTTCTTCCATGTCCAGAACAACAAAATCTACTGGAAATACTAAAGTACCAACTTTAACTAGCATGTTCTCCATTATCCCTCTAGGATATTTTATTGATCGGTCGGCTAGTTGTATGCTTATTCTTGTTGGTTTCAATTCTCCAAGGTCTAGTTTAGCGTATAGTGAATACGGCATTAGATTTATACTAGAACCTAAGTCTGCCAATGCTTCTATTGAACTAAGACTACCCAGAAAACATGGAATTGTGAAACTTCCTGGATCAGATAATTTTTCTGGTATCTTATTCAACAACACTGCTGAACAATTAGCATTCATAGTAACAGCCGAGAGTTCTTCCATTTTATTTCTATTCGATATTAGATCTTTCAGAAATTTAGCATATCTAGGCATTCCTGAAATTACATCAATGAAAGGAAGATTTACATTTATTTGTTTAAACATATCCAAGAATTTAGATTGCTCGGCTTCAAGTTTCTCTTTCTTCATTTTACTCGGGTAAGGAAGTGGTGGTTGGTATGGTTTAACATAAGGTTTAGCCTTAACTGTGTTATCTTCGTTAACCTTTTCAACTACCGGTTCTTTTTCCTTATCTTATTCAGGTTATGGTTCTTGTGGAGTAGGAATAGCTTCATCAGAAATTACAGGTATTTCAGGTGGTTTAAGTGTTGTACCACTTCTTGTGGTAATAGCTTTAGCTGTTTCATTCCGGGGGTTAGCATTTGTATCACTAGGTAGACTTCCCGATTTTCTTTCACCTATTAACCTTGCTAGGTTACTTACTTCTTGTTCCAAATTTTGAATAGAAGCTTGTTGATTTCTAAATGCTTGAGCATTTTGTTCATTGGTTTGTTTTTGAGATGTGAAAAACTGCGTTTGAGTTTCAACTAGCTTCGTCATCATATCTTCTAAATTCGGCTTTTTATCATCGGTTTGTGGTGGTTTGTTTTGAAAATTAGGTCTTTGCTGATAGTAAGTATTATTGGGTACTTGTTGATTGCTAGGACCTTGTTGGTTGTTGTATGGAACATTTCGATTATAATTCTGGTTTTGATTGTAAATTGGTCTTGGCGGTTGATAATTATTCTGATAATTATTTTCAGGCCTTTGGTTTATGTATGAAATATTCTCTCTTTGTTCCATTGTTAGTTCAATACTGAGACAATCTTTTGTCAAATGTGGTCCTCCACACTGCTCACAACTAATTCGTATTGAGTGAATATCTTTAGTCATCTTTTCCATTCGTCTCTCGACAGCATCTATCTTTGCTGAAATGGAATCTAAGTCATGGCTAGAATCGGCTCTAGCTGCTTTAGATGATCTAACGATATCTTTTTCTTGGTGCCACTCATGTGAGTGGGAAGCAGTGTTATCAATAATTTTGTAAGCATCAGTTTCGGTTTTCTTCATAATGGAACCACCAGCTGCTATATCGATGTCTTTCCTTGTAGTGATGTCGCATCCTTGGTAGAATATTTGTACTATTTGACAAGTGTCCAAACCATGTTGCGGACATCCTCTCAATAACTTTCCAAATCTAGTCCATGCCTCATATAGAGTTTCATTTGGTTTCTGTGTGAATGTAACAATTTCTCCTTGAAGTCTTAAGGCTTTAGATGCCGGAAAGAATTGTTTAAGAAATTTTTCAACTAAAACGTCCCATGTATCAATCGCCCCTTCAGGTAACGATTCCAACCAATCTTTGGCTTCTCCCTTTAAAGTCCAGGGAAATAACATGAGATATATCTGTTCATCTTCAACTTCTCTTATTTTAAATAGTGTGCAGATCCTATTAAAGGTACGAAGATGTTCATTTGGATCTTCCTTCGGCGCACCACTAAATTGGCATTGATTAGTCACCATATGTAGAATTTGTCCTTTGATTTCATAATCTGGCGCATTAATGTCTGGATGAGTAATTGCGTGACCTTGGCCAGTGCGTTTAGCTCGCATTCGGTCTTCCATACTTAGAGGTTCCAGATTCTCCATAATTGAATTTGTTGAATCTGAATCACTAGAGGATTCTGATTTAATGGTTCGTTCCTCAACAATCTCTGTTTGAATGATTGGTGGTTCCAGAGGAAAAATTAATGGTTCAGGATCTATGAATCGTCCCTGAATATTCTCCGGATTCTCAATTGTGAGGTCGAGTTCAAAAAATGGATTATCGGAAATTTAAATTGGAGTACTTGGTCGACTGGATGACGATTCTAAAGAAAAATCAACGGTGACAATATTAGCTAGATGTCTTGATCGAGTTACAGGTGGTGAACGTACAAAAGGTGGTGAACGTCTTGCTCGGTGCATTCACTGAATATCCTATTATTTTTTAAAAGGAAAGAAAAATTATATAAGTTATCCAATTAATAGACTTTTCTGATTTTGCCCACGTTTCGAATAGCCAAAAGATGCAGCAGAGGGGCAGAATTCGTTTGGTCTCAATATAATTGAGTACTGTTTGGCTCCAATAACCCGGTCCACGTACAAATCCAACTATTACTACGAACCAGAAAATTTTGATGTCTATCAATTTAACCACTTAAAATAAATTTTCGTAATTTTAAGAAATTTAGAGAAGAAGTAGAATAAAAATCTATGTCCTAAAACTAGAATGGCGAGAAATAAGAAAGAAAAAGATTGCGCGTCGAAAAATGTCGAAAAATAAAAGGGTTGAAAAATAAAAGGCGTCGAAAAATAAGAAAGAAAAAGAGTGACTTATAAAACTTTAAAACACTCGACTAACCCAACCTTATTACTATCACTAACTTAAAATTAAAATTGCAAATTGAGATTACTAATTGGAGTGATAATTGATACAAAGGTAAAAGGCGTCGAAAAATAAAAATAAGAAAGTAGTGCGTCGAAACTTAAAAAGGAACTTAAAACTAAGAATTAAAAGTTGCGTCTAAAAATATTAAAGCTTACAAGTAAAACTATATCCTAAATGGCAATATCTTAAAAAGGTACTAAAACTTAAAAAGGCGTCGCAAAATTCTAAAGCACCTAAATCTTAGTCTAAAGAGAAAGCACTTAAAGGATTTTACGGCAAAGCCTAAAAATCTAGAAATAAAAATAACTATGGCAAAAACTATATCTTAAAACTAAATACTAGCGAAAAATACAAATATTACGCTAAAATAATTAAAAAAGGACAAAATATAAAAATATACTAAAAGTTGTAAAAAGTACAATTTTTATAAAAATATTATTTTTATATTATTTATTTTATAAAAGTATTAATTTTATAAATTATTTAAACAAATTAACCTAAATACATAAATTAATTAAAATCTAAACTAACTAATTAAATATTAAAAACCTAATTAGGGTTTTAAATTAATAATAATAAATAATACCCGTAATAAATGCTAAATTAGGGTAAACTGTGGCGTGTCAGACGATCTCATGCGATCGCATGAAAATATGCCTTCGGGCTCATGCGATCGCATGAGCTTGAATTTTGGGCCAGGTTACGGACTGCTACAGTAGCAGGCCCGAGAGTTTATTTTTTTTTTTCTGTTTTGCTGTATTATATATTTATAATATATTTATATAAATTAAATAAAAATTATATTTTTACAAACTAAAAATAGAAATAAAGAAATTTTATAAAACTTAAATATTTAATAAACTCTTAAAAATATTTATATTTTCATTTTTTTTTTATATTTTCGAATATTTAAAACGTATTTTTACAAAAGCGTATTTTTTTTTTATATTAGCGTTGCGCTTCCGGCGTTTAAGCAAGAAATTGGATTCCCCGGCAGCGGTGCCAAAAATACTTGATAGTTAAAGCTAAGGGGTATAAAATACTATTAAATTTTTTAAGAAAATACTATTAAATACGATACAATTTTACACAAGATATTTATTTATTTATAGAATGGATATACCTAAACCTTGCTACAACACTTATAGGCAGTGTACCTAATCGTACAGTAGTGTAGTTTTTAGTAAGTCCGGTTCGTTCCACAGGGAAAAATCTTTAACCAAAGCTTAACGCTATATTAGTTTTAATTTATAAAAATACAAATATATAAATAAGTAATATTATTATTATAAAAGGGGGGTTTTTACCATTTAATGACCGGTTTGTCGATTTTAAAAAACTTTAGTCGCAGTTAAAACCTAATGTAAAATAATAAAAATAAATATAACTTAATTTAAAGCGTAAAGTAAATAACGATAAGGAAATTGCGATAAATAAAAGTGCGATAAAATAAAATTGCGATAATTAAAAAGTATGATAATTAAAAGTGCAATTAAATACAATGACAATAAATAAAAGTGCGATAATTAGAAGTGCAATTAAATATAAAATAAAGGAAATTAAATATGAAATAAAATAATTATGCTTATTTAAACTTCCGTAATCATGATGTTTGACGTGTTGATTTTAGTTTTATGCCCATGGGTTAATTGTCCTTTGTCCTGGATTATTTAAAATGTCCGTCTGGTTTTTGTCCATAACAGTCCATCAGTCATAAATATAAAGTGCGAGTGTCCTCGTCAAATTATCCTTATACCCGAAGTTAAATATTCCAACTAATTGGGGACTTAAACTGTAACAAGGTTTTAATACTTTGTTTAATAATTACACCAGGTTATCGACTGCGTGTAACCCACGGTTTTAATACTTTGTTATCAATTATGCCAAGTGTCCTTGTACATAATTTCACCCTTGTTTTAATAAGTCCATAGACTATTAATCTATTCCCGTGTCCGGTTAAATGAACGATTATTCGTACATATAAATACCCCGCCCATCGTGTCCGATCGAGTGTATATGGTTATTTATAGGGACGTCCAATTGTAAATCTTTATATTAAAATTAACAAACTATCATTTAGTTAAACAAATATAAAGCCCATTAATAGCCCATAGTCTAATTTCCACAAGTGTCGTTCTTTTGTCCAAACCCCAATTATGGTACAAAGCCCAATTACCCAATTTTAGTAATTAGCCCAACATCATGATTACTTTGATATTAAATAAGCATAATAATAATTTAGCTACGAGACATTAATGTAAAAAGGTTGAACATAACTTACAATGATTAAAAATAGCGTAGCGTTACACGGACAGAATTTCGACTTACACCCTTACAATATGCGCTAACATACCCTTATTATTAGAAATTAAAATTAAAATTAAAATTAAAATATAAATATATATATACGTTTACATATAGATAGAGAGATTGATATATGATATATGGTGCACCAAAGCTCGATTTTTATAGGCATGTGAACTGGAAAAGAGTCTCATGCGATCGCATGGACTTTGCCCTTCAAGGCCATGCGATCGCATGGCCAGCTGGAGAGGCTCACATGCCTTTGTTTTTTCTGCCGACGGTTTTTAATAATATAATATATAATATATAAATAATTATAAGAATTATTTAAATATTATATTATATTTATGTGCATAGTTGACTTGTAATTTTTAGTCCGTTGCGTCGAGCGTTGAGAGTTGACTCTGGTCCCGGTTCCGGATTTTCGAACGTCCATGCGTACAATTTAATATCTTGTATTTTGCGTTTTGAATCTTGTACTCTTGTAATTTTGAGACGTTTCTTATCAATAATTGGAACCTCTTTGATTGTACTTTGTACTTTTGAGCTTTTTGGTCGTTTGCGTCTTCAATTCGTCGAATCTATCTTTTGTCTTCACCTTTTATTATTTAAACGAATATCACTTGTAAATAGGACAATTGCAACTAAAAGCTTGTCTTTCTTGAGGGATAATGCTATGAAATATATGTTCGTTTTTAGCATTATCAATACCAGAAAAATTATCAGATCCAGGAAGTTTCACAATTCCATGTTTTCTGGGAAGTCTTAGTTCAATAGAAGCATTGGCAGACTTAGGTGCTAGTATAAATTTAATGCCGTATTCACTATACGCTAAACTAGACCTTGGAGAATTGAAACCAACACGAATAAGCATACAACTAGCCGACCGATCAGTAAAATATCCTAGAGGAATAATGGAGAACATGCTAGTTAAAGTTTGTACTTTAGTATTTCCAGTAGATATTGTTATTCTGGGCATGGAAGAAAATTCTTGAGTTCCTCTTATATTAGGAAGACCATTCTTAAGCACGGCTAAAGCAATAATAGCATGTTCGGTAAGAAACTGACCCTAAGTATAGAGGACGTGAGTGTTACCTTTTCTGTTGATAGAGCCATGCAACAACCGCAATCTGCAGATGATACATGTTATTATATTCAAACTATAGATTCACATGCAGAATTGTTAGAAGAATTTCTAAAATTACAAGGAACAAGAGAATGTTCTTTAGGAGAAGGAACTGAACCAATTGACGAAGCTGAAATGTTAGCTGCACTCATGGTTAATGATTACAAACCAACGACAGAAGAACTTCAAATGCTAAAAGAGGAAGACATATATCGATATAAATCATCGATTGAAGAACCACCGACATTAGAGTTAAAGCCACTTCCAAACCATTTGGAATACGCTTATTTACATGGTGAATCTGAATTACCTGTAATAATATCGTCTTCTCTTACGGAAAATGAAAAATCTCAACTCATTTCTGTGCTAAAAGCTCATAAACCAGCTATTGCATGGAAGATTCATGACATTAAAGGTATAAGTCCTTTGTATTGCACACATAAAATCCTTATGGAAGAAGGTCATAAAACGTATGTGCAACGCCAACGAAGACTAAATCCTAATATGCAAGATGTTTTTAAGAAAGAAATTATTAAACTGCTAGATGCAGGTTTAATTTATCCAATCTCTGACAGTCCATGGGTAAGCCCAGTTCAATGCGTACCTAAGAAGGGTGGCATGACTGTCATCACAAATGAAAAAAATGAACTTATTCCTACTAGGACTGTAACAGGATGGCGTGTCTGTATTGATTATAGAAAATTAAATGACGCCACCAGAAAAGATCACTTTCCTTTACCTTTCATTGATCAAATGTTGGAACGGTTAGCCGGGAATAGTTACTATTATTTTCTTGACGGTTTTTTCAGATATTTTCAAATTCCAATAGCACCCAAGGATCAAGAGAAAACCACGTTCACGTGCCCTTATGGTAATTTTGCTTTCAAACACATGCCATTTGGACTTTGCAACGACCCTGCAACCTTTCAAAGGTGCATGATGGGGATTTTTCACGACATGATAGAAGAATGCATGGAAGTTTTCATGCATGACTTCTCAGTCTTCGGTGATACTTTTGAAACATGTCTAGTTAATCTTGAACGAATGCTTATTAGATGCGAACAATCAAATCTAGTTCTTAATTGAGAGAAATGCCATTTCTTGGTTAAAGAAGGCATCGTTCTTGGTCACAAAATTTCAAAGGAAGGAATTGAAGTAGATAGAGCTAAAGTAGATGTAATTGCTAAACTTCCACATCCCACCAATGTTAGAGGAGTTAGGAGTTTTCTAGGGCATGCCGATTTTTACCGACGTTTCATAAAAGATTTTTCTAAAATTGCCACTCCAATGAATAAACTCCTAGAAAAGGATGCTCCATGCATCTTTTTAGATGAATGCATCAAATCTTTTAATATTCAGAAAGAAAAACTCACTAATGCGCCGATCATAATAACTCCAAATTGGAATCTACCATTTGAACTCATGTGTGATGCAAGTGATTTTGAATGGGAGCCGTTTTAGGACAAAGGATTGAAAAACGATTTCAACCTATTTATTATGCTAGTAAGACGTTACAAGGAGCACAAACGAATTATACAACTACTGAAAAAGAACTCCTTACTATTGTCTTTGCTTTTGACAAATTTCGTTCATATCTCGTTCTAGCAAAAACGGTGGTCTATACTGACCATTCTGCTCTTAGATACCTATTTTCAAAATAAGATGCTAAACCATGATTAATCCGTTGGATCTTACTCTTACAAGAGTTCGATATTGAAATCCGAGACAAAAAGGGAGCAGAAAATCTCGCAGCTGATCATCTTTCTCGTCTTGAAAATCCTGAATTAGAAGTTCTAAATGAATCGGCCATACAAGACAACTTTCCTGATGAATATCTTTTGAAAATCGATTATAATGAAATTCCATGGTTTGCAGACTATGCAAACTACTTAGTATGTGGATTCCTTGAAAAAGGGTTGTCGTACCAAAAACGAAAGAAATTCTTTAGTGATATAAAACACTATTTTTGGGAAGATCCACATTTGTTTAAAAGTTGTCCCGATGGAATAATATGTCGATGCGTATTCGGAGATGAAGCTAGTCAAATCTTAAAACATTGTCACACAGGACCAACAGGAGGGCATTATGGCCTCAACTCACAGCAAGAAAAGTTTACGACACTGGATTCTATTGGCCTACAATTTTCAAAGACGCGCACCTTCTTTGTAAATCCTGTGATACATGTCAAAGGGCCAGAAAAATAAGTCAACGTGATGAAATGCTACAAAATGTCATTCAAGTATGTGAAGTATTTGACGTTTGGGGTATTGACTTTATGGGTCCATTTACAAAATCTCATAATAATCTCTACATTCCCGTTGCCATTGATTATGTATCTAAATGGGCGGAAGCACAAGCTCTCCCAACTAACGATGCACGAGTTGTAGTCAACTTCTTAAAACGTCTTTTTGATAGGTTCGGAACACCGAAAGCTTTAATAAGTGATCGGGGTACTCATTTTTGTAATAATCAACTTGAGAAAGTTCTCAAAAGATATGGAGTGACTCATAAAATCTCAACCGCTTATCATCCACAAACAAGTGGACAAGTTGAAAATACCAACCGAGCATTAAAAAGTAATCTAGAGAAAACCGTAGGATCAAATCCGAAGGAATGTTCCATGAAATTGGAGGATGCACTATGGGCTTTTAGAACAGCCTACAAAACTCCAATTGGTACCACACCTTTTAAACTTGTTTATGGAAAAGCATGTCATCTTCCAGTAGAAATTGAGCACAAAGCATTTTGGGCTTTGAAGACATGTAATCTTGATATACATGAAGTCGGACGTCTAAGATTAAGTCAACTAAACTAATTAGAAGAATTAAGACATGAAGCATATGAAAATTCGTTAATCTATAAAGAAAGAACGAAGAAATGGCATGATAAAAGAATCAGAAGTTCAAAAGAATTTAAGGAAGGAGACCGAGTTCTTCTTTTCAATTCATGATTCAAGCTATTTCCTGGAAAATTGAAATCAAGATGGTCTGGACCATTCATAGTCAAAAGAGTTTTTCCATATGGAACAATAGAGTTAATAAATTCAAATGGGGTTAAATTTAAAGTAAATG
Source organism: Rutidosis leptorrhynchoides (assembly GCF_046630445.1). Classification (NCBI taxonomy): domain Eukaryota; kingdom Viridiplantae; phylum Streptophyta; class Magnoliopsida; order Asterales; family Asteraceae; genus Rutidosis; species Rutidosis leptorrhynchoides. The sequence continues at coordinate 617,381,101 of NC_092333.1, read as the reverse complement.
GTCACAGGGTGAAACATTACATACATGATCCGATGGAAGTTGACAATGAAGTTAATCATAATTTCGACACCATAGCTAACTAAGTGTGGGGAGAATCAAATCTTTTAAGGATAATATAATGTTGTCTAGAGTTAGATTTTCTGTTTTCGTGTAGTTCTCGAAAATGGAATCCGAATGGTCTTTCCCTAGCAGACCCTAAAGAACTAGTCTTTTCCCTCCATTCTGAATTTTTATTTCTTTTAGGTTTTACAAGATGAAGAATTCCTTTGATCTGAACCATGGTCTACTACTACACGCTATGATTACTAAACGTAATAATAACACTTTCCCGAGTGAACTGGTATCATTCATAAGAGGCAAAATGGACGAAGTAAGGAGAGAACTCAGGAACAATCATAATAAGATACATTTTGGTAAAGAAAAATCAAAATCCGCAACAAAAAGAAGAGCACGACACCTTGAAAGATGTCATAAATGCGAAAAATGGTCACACGAAGGTAAATGTTCGAACAATCAAACATATTCAAATACCGAATTTGTTACTCTATGCAGAGAAGGACCGCTCATATGTTTAGAAGAAAAGTTATTGAAAAATCGAGATTACACTTATGTAGCTATGGAAAACCAAATCACACGACTCTCCTATGAGTCGGCTAAAGCAGGTCACTGAGAATTATATCTCACAGGTAAGTATGTATAGTTTTTATTTATTGCTTTTAACCTTTTGATAATAAACGCTGAATCGTTCGCTATAAAGTATTAAATTGATATTTAATAAAATTAGGTATGCGAAACCGAAATTATTGATATCATACAAAAATTTATTACATCACTGCGAAATTTACCGTTTATTCATAAGGTATAAATATCTTTAATCAATCAATTCAAAATATTTCAAAAATTCGTCAGGAGTAAAACTAGGTAATATAGCCAAAATTACTTTACCCAAAAGAGAGACGTATATTTTTGATAATATTTGATTGATTAAAGTGGGATAAAAGACCAAAAAGATTTTTAATTTTATTTTTACCTTGTTTTTAAAATTAATATATAAATATTAAAATTAATATTGTAATTTTTTTAAATCAATATATTTAAGTTTTTAAATATTTAAAAAAAACTAATATTTTTAATATAAGTTTGTAAAATTAATGTATAAAAATATTTATGATATTTATATGAATTTTTAATTTTATGCATTTTAAATTTAAGTTTGGTGTGAATTTAAAAACAATAATGTACTTTATTTCATTAAGTTAAAAATATGATTTCTAAAATTCGTCGTAAGTTGAAGACTAGGTCATGGAACCGAAATTGCTTTACCTAAGGGCGGGGCGAGAAATTTAATTATCATTATTTTTAATCTTATTGAATTAAAGTATGCCAAAAATTTAAAAAAAAAAAAAATCCAAAAACCTTAGCTTTTAAAACAACGCTTAAAAATGACAAATTTTAAAATTTTATCGAGAGACGAACTAGGTCAACGTACCGAAACGCACTCATTCTTTAAAAAAAAAAAATTTAAAATTAATTAATATTTGTTTTAAAAGTTAAAGGTTTTTATAAAAAAAAAAGGGACCACCATGCGATCGCATGTGGTCTAGCTACTGGACAGAAACAAAAAGCAGTCGAGCTGTTCTCTGTCTCCCACATTTACACACATACATACACGAAAACTCTCCCAAAAATTCACCTAAAATCACCAATTTTCAACCAAAATTCACGATATTTCTCACTACAATCCGCTATAATCATGTCTTTTCTCAGATGGGGAAGCAGAAAGGTAAAAATTTCACCCCTAAACTCATAAATTTTTTAATTTTTGTGATAATTACAAATATTTGTCCTAATTTGATTTTGATAATTTCTAGTGTAATTAGAGTTAAATTGTTAGTATATTATGCTTGTATAACCTAGATTGATCCTATTTAACATGATTTGAAGCCTTAAACTTAAAATTTTTTTAGAAATCTAGGGTTTGTGTTCTTGACCAATTTGGGGCTTTTTGATATAAACAGGTTATGGCCGATTTTTGTTATGAATTAATGCTAAATTAAGTAGTGTAACATGTTTAGGTTGTTAATTGATCCAAACATTGATCCTAAACATGATTTTTGAGAATTAAAGTAGACTTTTTAAGTCTAAAATTCATGAACTTGATTAATTTGATAAAAATGCCATTTGAAACTTGTTTAATTGCTAGTAATGATTATTTTGACATGTTATTAGAGATAAAAGCTTATGAACTTTGTAAACATTTTCATATATGCTTATTTGAAAAAGTGTAGAATTGATAAAAATATGAAAATGAGTATAAGTTTAAAATGGATTAAACATGTTATTGTAATTGTTTTAATTTGTTATTTTTCTAACACTGATGCATATTTGGATGCACAAATTTTGCGTTTAATGTGTTTTGCAGAGAAATACCGATACGGACGGTGCATCATCGTCTAGGCAACCTGATCCGGAACCACAGCCAGAGATGCAATATCACGAACCGGAACAACAACCTGAACAACAACAACATTATGATCAACACGCGCAATACTATGAACCAGAACCACAATTTTTTATTGCCTACGTAGTATTTCCCGTTCACCATATAATAGAACACCCAACAATTCATGAAGAACACTTGCATCCAAATTTAAGATTTGATAGAAGTTGGAGAGATTACCCGACGTTCCAAAGTAACAAATTTAAGCTTTGGACCAAAAATGTAGAAGTACCAAGGGTAATCGATTGGGAGCCTTTGGAAAGGGTCCACCTAACTAACCCAGTTAGGCTGCTACTGATCCAAAGGTATGGGAATTCTTCTTTTCCCGATTAGAAACATTTATTTACCACTCGTAGGCCTGTATATAAAGAGTGGTGTGTTGAGCTAATGAGTACTATAACTTTTAATAAGGATGTAGATAGGTTAGACGATAAGAGTTTTCTTAGATTTTTACTTGGCGGTAGGATGTACAGGATGTCCATACTGGACATGGCCAGGGCTTTACAGATTTACACTCCCGCTGAATTACTATCACCTGATTGTACAAATCTGATTTATTATGGTAAGAGGGTAGATAGAAATTTTGACGCTAACACCATTTGGAGGCGTATGTCAAATTATAATGTTTTGACGCGGGGAGGAAGACACTCCTATTTAGATATTAATAAAGCCGAGCTTCGTATAATACATAGATTCTTAGCAAACTCGATTACACAAAGAGGTAACAAAAAGGAGAAAATGACCTTACACAATTTATTTTACCTTAAGTGCATTCGAGACACTAGAGGCTTTGTTAATATCCCCTACTGTGTTGGTTTTTATCTGTCCAAAATGGTGGAAGGTATACAGGACGGGGGAATAATAGGAGGAGGTATTTTTGTTACTCTCATTGGAGAGTATTTATGTCATAACCCGACCTTAACCATAAGGACGAATACAATAACATATGATTTCATCGCGAGGTATTGACCTCTATATGCGACATTTTTCAAAAACTGCATTCGTTTTTACAATACAAACCATAGCTTTTATTACAAATACATGGTTTAAACAACTTAATAATGATTATCGTTTAGCGATAATCTTAGACTTACAAACTTTACATGTGATAATAACAATACGACTTCCAACAGATTTTACATTACAAATCCTCCGATATGCAGTTTTATTTTTGACACAAATATGCATACTCAAGATCTTGCTTAAATTCAACATGTTGCAGCAGAAGCTTTTAGTTATCACCTGAGAATAAACATGCTTAAAAAGTCAACATAAAGTTGGTGAGATATAGGTTTAATGCCGGCAGCGTTATAAATATAGACCACAAGATTTCATATATAAACGTTTTAATAAAAATATTCTAAGTTGTTGAGCACTTGATAACCATACTTAACATTTAATCAACGTCGCATATTCCCTTTATTATGAAATCTTACTACACCGTACCAAGTGTAGTCACCGAAACGAAGTACTGTGCAACCGTTGAATACTGGTCGTCCAGTCCGGTTGGGGTTGTCAGGCCCGATAGATCTATCAACAGGATTCGCGTTTACAATACCTCATGTAAATAATAGTTACCAAGTTACAGGGAAGTATGCCAGTGGTACAACTCAACGTAGAATATATATTTTTAATCACTTGTGTCCATAACGTAAATCATAAAATGCATGTATTCTCATCCCGAAATATTTAGAGTTTAAAAGTGAGACTATATACTCACTTTTGCCTTGAAGGTATTTAATTCGAATTGGTCTCCGATAGATATCACGAACCTAACCATATATATAATATATCAACATATTTTCTTTTTAAGTAATCGTTATATGTATATATATATATATATATATATATATATATATATATATATATATATATATACTTTTAATACTTTTAATATTTTCTTAGTCCGTAGCTAGCAGTCCGATGTTAGTGGTCCACAATTAGTTGCTTAAATATAATAAATAAAGACCCCATCGTATTCGTGTTGATCAGAATTAATCTCGACCCATGGTACCATGTTGTCAAATGACGTGTTGCGTACATAAAGTGCCGTGTTGTCAAATGACGTGTTGCGTACAATCATGAGGTCTTATGATTAATCTTCTCGTGTTGTTTACGGGTGGTCCTAAAATATATAAAATCAAATCATAAGTAATTATATATAAAATATCATATTAATTAGAAAAGATATGATTAATTTACTTTTTCTCCAAATATTTTCGTAGCTAAACTAGCTTCGGATACCCAATCTTGTTTTAGTCGTAGTTTCTTCATTACAACTCCGTTTTTGTTGGTTCAACTTGCCACTTCCTTGGATCGAGTCAAATTTTAAGAATATGAACTGAAAATACCTTAGTTTGTATTCGAAATCACAGGTTATAGGTCAAACTTTGGTGAAACTTATGAAAGTGATCATTTTCCATCATAAAAACAACATTTAATGATCATTTTTCTAAAAATACTTACACTTTGAGTTAAACCATGAAATTTTTATGTGTTAACATATTCATAAGAAATATCATTTTTCCAGAACATGAACTTCCAATTCAAAGCTTAAGATGGTTTTTAATTATCCAACCCAAAACAGCCCCCGGTTGCACTCCGACGACGTAGATTTAGTTTTTAAGATGTTCTTTGTAAAACCAAGTTATATCTTGTTAAGTTAGCATATCATTATGATATATTACAGGTCTTGAAGTGTTTTAAAAGTTAAGTTAGAAGGTTCTATTTAGTTTGCAAACAAGTTTGAAATCATTCAAACTATGTTCTTGTTGTTAAAATTTTACAACACAAAATAAGATAGCTATATAAATATGAATCGAATAAGGTTATGAACAAGGTTACTACCTCAAGTTACTTGGACAAAGTTACTGTAAAAGATGAGAAAAATCCTAGAACCAAAAGAGTGGTGAAGTTGGATCAAAAGGTTGGAAGTAAACTTGTATTTTTGGAAGGATTATTGAAGTTTTCTTGTAAGGAATTTATTATGATGATTAAGGCTTGTTTTTGAAGCTAGATATTCATGGTTATTTACTGAGATTGTGAAGAACACTTAAGATTCCTAGGAGTGTGTTTTTGGTTAGAGAAAATGTGTAGTAAAAATGAAATTGGAATGGAGTATAAATGGTGGTGAAAAGATGTATAAATTTGTAATATTGTGCAAAAGTCTTGTAATATGCCAAATTGATTAATCATGCATGCTAAGATCCAAAATTGGCTGACTCATGGCTGCTAATAAAGTGATTGTGATGTGTATATACTAATAGTAAATACGTATAGGAGCTGGGTATGATACGAGTACATATACTCTAGGTATACGTGTAGAAATTTTGAGGAAACGGAACGAGAATTCAAATATAGCTATCTTTTGTAAATATACTTATATTTTTTTATGTATATAAGCCCTTTAAAAGTGATTAAATACATATTTATACGATACTTGTATAAGTATTATAGGTTAAAGGTATATATGTCAAATAACGTTACGTATAGTTATCATTTTGAAAACTTAAGTTAGTAGTCTCAAAGTATACTTATAACTTATTGTTATTAGTACACAATGAGATGTTAAACCATTCTTAGATCATGTTAAATATATATA